>NC_049202.1:60194940-60544940 GCF_013347855.1 Anguilla anguilla | reverse complement strand
GTTAGGTTTGAATACCTGGTAGCTCTGAATGTGTTTCGGGGTCAGGATTCTATACTTGGTAGCCCTGACAGTGTGTGTGTATGCGTGTGTGTGTGTGTGTGTCTGTGTATGGGTGTGTGTGTGTGTGTGTATGTGTGTGTGTGTGTGTGTGTGTGTGTGTGTGAGTGTGTGTGTGTATGCATGTGTGTGTGTGTGTGTGTGTGTGTGTGTGTATGCATGTATGTGTGTGTGTGAGTGTGTCTGTGTATGCATGTGTGTGTGCGTGTGTGTGTGCATATGGGGTTAGGGTTGAGTACCTGGTAGCTCTGACTGTGTGTGTATATGGGGTTAGGGTTGAGTACCTGGTAGCTCTGACTGTGTGTGTATATGGGGTTAGGGTTGAGTACCTGGTAGCTCTGACTGTGTGTGTATATGGGGTTAGGGTTGAGTACCTGGTAGCTCTGACCGTGTGTGTATATGGGGTTAGGGTTGAGTACCTGGTAGGTGATGCGGGAGAAGTGCTGCTCTCCCTGTGGTTCTGTGAAGGCACGGGATTGCACAGACAGGAGCTTCCACTCCCCATGCAGTGTGAAGCCATTGGTCCTGGGCACAAAGTCTGTAGCCGTCTCCTCCACCAACAGCACATCCTGTACTATAGCACACACACACACACACACACATACACATGTACACACACACACATGCACGCACACACAGACACTCATGCACGCACACACAGACACAAACACACACGTGCACACACACACACACAGACACACGCAGACAGACAAACAAAAAGTCATGGTTTTGCAGCTTTGTTCAGGTTGTGTGTCTGTTGTGTGGGTGTGTACCTGTGTGCAGATTGTGTAGGTGTGTATCTGTGTGCAGGGTGGGCTGGTGTGTACCTGTGTGCTGGGTCTGAAGGCAGTCACACCTGTGCTTACCTGCGTGCAGGTAGGAGCCAAGGGTGATGTTGCAGGTCTGCTTGTCGAAGGGGAAGAGGAACAGGGACAGGCCGCAGTGCAGGCGGAGCTGCACCAGCTCCGAGCGTCTAACCCACCCTGAGGAGCTCACTGACACAAAGGGGTCTGCCTGCTGCCTGCTCTCACTCACCCTGTCTTGCAGACATGACATGACGTCAAGGACTTGACAGGGGGACAAGACACGTCTCCTTGGCTACGGTTGAGGAGCAGAGTTGTGTAAGACTGTGGGCTGAGCCGGAGAGGGGCGGGACTTACGCTTCACGGACAAAGAGGTCAGGGGTCCACACCTGGGATGCGGGCAGAGTGAAATGGGACAGCCCATCGTAGGAGGATGGGTCCCAGGACAGAAACTCATCCCTCCATCTCTGAGAGAGAGAGAGAGAAACAGTGAAACAAGCAGAAGCAGAGACAAACACAGAGAGATGAATACAGATGCAGAACATAATTACACCCTTTCCCCTGAAGAATGCACACATGGTGTCCATGGTGTCGCCGTGCAAATGTCCAAACACTACAGTGTTTGACACAGAAATTCATTACCAGAGGTCGTCTACACTTGATTTTGTTTAAAAAATGCAACTAATATGTCTTATTCTTATGTAAACAATTACATTTGTTTGTCTTGAAACTATTTTCCCTTGATTTTCCGTTTTTCATTCAGTTTGCAATGCCATAATGCCTTTCCTGTATTCATCAGCCAGCTCAATCTCCGCGACAGGGCTTCAGGCTGCCAAGTCAGGAGAGAGCAGTCAGTATTTATTTGGGCTCCGGTGCATTTCAGCGGGAACTCATAACGCAGGGAGACTCTTTGCTTTGTCATGGAGATTTGGCAGGACATTTTTGGCGGCTCTGCGGCTCGTCAGTGAGGGAGCGAGAACGGGGAGACGTCACCTGTCCGATGACAACGTGCAATTCCACTTCCTCTTCTTTTTCATTCTGCCAAGAGATGGATAGAAAGAGAACGAGGGATAGAGAGAGAGAGAGAGAGAGAGAGAGAGAGAGAGATAGAGGGGGTTTTGCGTATGCTTTCCAATGCTGCTCTAATAATACTCTCAGTAGAGCACTGCTGAACTGGCCTGAATTTAACTGAACAGAATTACCCTTTCTTACACCCCTCTACTGCAACTCTGAAGTAAATTTATTCCAATATAAGATTAAAGGGAGGTACAGCCGCCAACCACACACAACGAAACATGGTCACAGCTCATACACCGCAGTCCTTTTCAGTAGACACACAGACTGCACCCCCCAATTTAGTTCCCAACCTTTCACCATCATGGAATTTGTAGTATGTAAACACAAACATAGAGACACTCATTCTTAGCTCACATGCTAAACTGATTGAACCCCCCCCCCCCATTTTTATATTTGTTCTGCCAAATGAGACAGATCGCCATTTTAGCTGGTTGAAGAAACAAAAGAAATCACAAAAGAAATCATGATTTACGCTATATCTGTGTGGACAAGAACACTTTTGAAATGTCAGGTTTAAAGCCCGTCACCTCTGTCAGACACCATTGGAGACGGAGAAACAGAAACGAAGAGGAGCGCTCTTTCGTACTTCTGATGCTTCAGCAAGTGACATGGCAGGACATAGGTTAGGAAGCGGGGCGTGCAACTCTGAGGTTGCAGACTTGATTCCCAGCTGGGGCCCTGCCATTGTACATTTGAGCAAGCCACAGAACCTGACTTGCTTCAGTAAAATATCCCGCTCTCTAAATGGATTATATGTGAAAAGAATGTAAGCTGCGTGTATATCTCTAGACGAGAGCATGTGCTAAATGTTGTAAAGTTGTAATGGAAATGTTGTAAATGTTGTAAAATGCTGTAAAGTTGAAATGAAAATGTTAATGTACAACCCTGGTTCAGATTCAGCCACACGGAGAGAATAAGCATTGTCAGAGTACGTTAGAAATAGAAGAAAACAACCCTTGCCAAATGGAGGATGAACGAATGAAAGCAGTCCGGAAGCTGAGAGTGAGGTCAGAGGTCAACGGTGAGAGGTGCGGGGCTCACCACGTCCAGCACGGCGAGCAGCTGCAGGTCTGTGTGCGCCTGCAGGGCCCGGTCCCAGGACTGCACCGGCCGAACCCAGGGGGAGGAGCGCTGGGTCAGGTTCTGGATGAAGGAGTCCAGGTCTGACCCAGCGACCAACACGGCTGCAGAGAGAGAGAGCACAGTTACACACAACAAAGCACAGTTACACACAACAAAGCGCAGTTATACACAACAAAGCACAGTTACACACAACAAAGCGCAGTTATACACAACAAAGCACAGTTACACACAACAACGCACAGTTACACACAATAATGGACAGTTACACACAACAAAGCACAGTTACACACAGCAAAGCACAGTTACACACAGCAAAGCACAGTTACACACAACAACGCACGGTTACACACAACAATGGACAGTTACACACAACAAAGCACAGTTACACACAGCAAAGCACAGTTACACACAACAAAGCACAGTTACACACAACAAAGCGCAGTTACACACAACAAAGCACAATTACACACAACATAGCAGTTACACACAAAATAGCAGTTACACACAACAAAACTGAGTTACAAACAACAAAGCGCAGTCACACACAACAAAACAGAACAAACAGACAAAACAACAAAACAGAGTTACAAACAACAAAGCAGGTACACACAACAAAGCACAGTTATCCACAACAAAGCAGTCACACACAACATAGCAGTTACACACAACAATGCAGTCACACACAACATAGCAGTTACACACTACAAAACAGAGTTACACACACACACAGGCACATGCACACAGAACCCAGCACTCCTTCCACATACAAACACACACACACAAATAATTACACCCCAACCAACCCTGCTGTGCTCAGTCCCCACCCTCGCCCTGTATTCTGATTTGTTGGGCTCCTTACTTCTGGAGATCAGCCAGCCAATCACCAGGACAGAGCAAATATACATCGCCATTGGTTCCTTTGCCAGTTTCTTTCTCTGATTCAGTGTCTACCTCTCCCTGACTCTTCCAGCCTATGTCTTCATCTCCCATGCATTTGCTAGCTGTCTCTGTTCTTATTGCTGTTGCTCACGGTAGCTTCAGTCTCTTTCAATCGTGCTGAAGTCTTTCACAGTCCCTTCATCTTTTTACAGTGTCACACAATCTTTATGTTCTTCTCCCAGTGTCTAACAGTCTGTGTGTTTTTCCACCAGTCTATAATGGTCTCTGTGTTCTTCTCCAAGTCTTTATCAGTCTTTGTGTTCTTCTCCCTATCTTTAACAGTCTCTGTGTTCTTCAAGTTTTTTATGGTCTGGTCTGTGTTGTTTCCTCAGTTTTTTAACAGTCTCTGCTTCCTTCTCCAAGTCTTTAACGATCTCTGTGTTCTTCTCCCAGCTATTCACATCTAACCTAACACTAATGATCTGTCTCTCCTCCCAGTCTTTTTGTTCCTCAGTCTTTATCTTCTATTCTCTTTTAGTCTTAGTCTTCTTTCAGTCAGGTCTCAATCTCTAAGTCTCTCTCAGTTTGCCGTCTTCTCTTAGTGTTTCTCAGTCCAACCATGTCTCTCTCCACCCAGTATCTTTGGTCTGTCCAGCATGTTCACCTCTTGCATGGGGAAAGTGCGAATATTCCTCATATGGACACACATATATTAATAAGGCCTGCTCTCTTTCCTTCTATCTCATTTCAATATTGAAATGTATGTTCAACCACCAGGGACCATGCACACACTTGTCAGGTCCTGGTTTGAATATCAGTTTCTCTAGGTTCTAGATAAGGACCCTCCCTGGATGAAATGCATGAATGGTTTTTTTGTCTCTCTCTCTCTCTCTCTATCTACCTCTCTCTCTCACTCTCTCTCACACACACACACACACACACAGAACACAGGAGTGATTCCCAGTCAGATCTATGTGGAGCTTCATCATTGTGCGAGAGACTTCAGGACTGAGAAAAGGCCGGGTAACCTACACGCGCTGATTCAGGCATCGTTAGCGCACTGCAGTGATGGGGCGATCGGCTCATTTCTCCCATGGATCATCGCTGGAGAGTACAGCACATGAGCACTGCAGCCCATTCTAAGGTAACACAGCTCTCATTGATGTTTTGAATGTTTGGCTCTATGTTTGCTTCAACATGGCACACGGATCTAAAGGGTAAATGTTAGGCCCTGTAAGTATCCTAACATGATTACGGTTTAATGATATTTTAGTTCTATTTTTCACCAAGGAGCTTATGGACTGTACCTGTCAACTGCTTGTATACTTGTTCCTGTAATATTTGTCTAATTTAATTTGCCACGATGCCTTGTAAGTTTTTTTTAGATAACACTCCAACTAATTATAAGAACAGACAAAATTGTAATACAGTAATACTAAATCTACTACTTTTAATACAACTCCTACTACTAGTACTTTTATTACTACTACTACTACTACTACTACTAATAACAATAATAATAATAATATTAATAATATTCCATTAAGTGTGTGTGTGTGTGTAAGTGACCGTGCATAAAAGTATATGAGCTTGCATGCATGTGTCTGAGTACGTGCATGTGAGAGTGTACGTGTCAGTGTGTGTGAGTGAGTTTGTATGTATGTGTGTGTGTGTGGGTGTTTGGGTTTGTGGATGTGCGTTTATGTGTTTGTGTGTATGAGTGCGTGTTTAATCTTTGCTCCTACATACACCCCAGGGCTTGGTAGCGTGGTGGCGTGACCCTGCCCACGGCATGTCCCGGGACAGTCCTAAACTTAGCCCTCACTGCCTGGAAACCGCCCTCCTGGGGGTCCTCTTACTGCATCTCATCTCAGGTACTGGATGGGCTCCTCAACACTGATGCCGTGGGTGAACTCTACAGGAGCGCAGGATAGTGTTCTAGAAACCTCCGAAACAAACACTGAGTTCTGCGTATAATGGAAATGGATGTGTCACGGCACACTTAATTTCCAGTACTGCTTACTGTCACAGGGTAATCAGGACTCGTGATCCTTGCCCTTTTGTGTGGCAGAAACGGGGAGCACCGATGCTCCAGCTGTGATTGGTGGACTGGGCGTGCAGACGCAGAAGGAGGGCGATGCCCCTCCATCTCTCAGCCAATGGCTGCGCTCGGCGCTGGAGGAGAAGTGGGCCCGCCTTCGCCCTGTCCGGGACTGGAGGACTCCGGTCCGGGTCACCGTGGGTTTCACTGTGCAAAGCGTGCTGGGAATGGTGAGACAGTTGCATCTCCACAGACCAGCACTGCACCAGCCTGCCCCCTGCTGGTGATCAGGGACAAGTGTAGAAATGATTTTAGCAGGGAAAAATATATGAGAAGCCCCCCCTACCACACACACAAATTTGCCACGTACACCATACACTTTTGCACGTACGCACACACACTCTAGGAGCTCCCTGGACCCGCTGTTGCCCAAGAAAGCTTTCCATGTTATGCCCCCTTAGCTCCGCCCCTGGTAATGGAAAGATTGAAGCTGAAAAGCTGCATTAATGCTTAAATGCTTGAACCAGTCATTCTTATTCTATAGGCTTTTTCCAGGTAATGCTGTTTTGTCCAAGGTTTTTGCTCTGTCACTCATTCAGTGACTCCACCCATTCTCTCAGTGATTCCAACCTGTGTATTTTTAACTCCTTCCTGTCTCTCACTATGCTCAGTGACCCCAACCTACTTCTCTCACTTTTCTCTGTGACTCCACCCTTTTTCTCAGTGACTCCACCCCTTCTGACATTGACCCCGCCCTGCTTCTCTCACATTTCTCAGTGACTCCACCTTCTCTGCCATTGACCCCACCCTGACCTCACCCTGTCTGTCATTGCCTTTCTGCCTTGACTCTCACTTTGACCATTGTCCACCTTGCAGAATGAAAAGCAGGAACGACTGCTTCTCTACGTCTTTTACAGACAGGTAAGCCAGAGAGTTGGACCAAAAGGGTTAGCGAGGGCAAAAGTGAGGGAAGGAGGAAGATAAAAGGAGGAGGGATAAAGGAACTGAAGAAGGATCCACATCCATCCATAGCAACAAGGAAATAGTCTGATCTGCACTGCATATGTACATTGAAGCATTGATCCTGAAAATGACCTTAGTAGCAAGTTTTACAGCTATGAAACCCAAGGTATCAGTCAACCAATCAATCAATCAATTAATCATTTTATGTGTTACATATCTACATGATAGATATCCAAATGGTGTGCTGTAGGTTGTACATAACCATTACCAAACCATAACCAAAAATACTGAAATGATCATAATATTTTTTTTGTTTCAATGGAGATTGGAACAACTTTTTAGCAATTTCAGTAGCTTTCCATTTTTAAATCTGTTCAGTGACAATTTGAAAGGAAAACACTACTCAATAACTCCATAATTTTAACAGCACACAAACCTTCTCCTCTAGGTGTGGCGGGACGAGCGCTTTTCCTGGGACCCCGTCCTGCACCGGGGGGTGCAGCGTGTGACTGTCCCAGCGGAGAGCATTTGGGTGCCCGACGTGGTGATCTATGAGAGGCAGGTACACTGCCTCTACCCCAGTTCCTGCTTGGGGCGTTTTCATACTCGGACATCACAACTTCAGTGGGAAATGCAATATATTCACTGCCATTTTAATACTTTAATACCTGCCCCCCGTCCTGAGTCCAATAATTATTTGAAATATTTTAACTCTTTTTACACCAATACATTTTTTTCACCAGTATTTATAACAAAAGTGTTATTTTCAAATGGTTATATGTTTTAATTAGTAGCACATGATCGTTTCCAGGCACACGGATTTAAAATGCGTGCCAGACGAGGCTCCCGCAGAAAAAGATCTGAAATGTGACACAAACCATTTGTCAATGATAACTACTCGGTTTTGATGTGGTTTGCTGCCTGGAATGGGATGCAAACCCATTCAAATTCAAAACAGAATTTCAAAATGAAAGGTGTAAGCTTCAGGCTGTGTGTCAGAGGGAAAAATAAGCTCCTTACCTTCTTCTATAGTTTAGTGCTGTCCCTTAAACAGATAGACGTGAGTTTTGCATATCAACGCTATGCAATGGCGTAATGTCCCAGTAACGTGCCATGTGGCATATGGTTTACACGCGGTTAGCACACACTGCTAAAGGCAGAGAAGTCCTGCCTTTCCAACAGTTTCTTTTCTTCCCACAAGTCTTCCTTCTGGTAGTACACGTAGCCTTAACCCTCTGAAAAGTAGGTTTTATGGAATGTTTTTTTAAAATTCAAAATTCCAACTCGGTGTTCTAGAACTCCATTGCTTTCAATTACCAGCAGTGACCGTTACATCAGCATTGGAATGTTAAGTTATAAGAACATTCTAATCACATTTTTGCTATCTTACAACTTAAAGGGTTAATATGAGAGACACAACGCAGCCACCTGGCCTACCCTGATTGGCTCTTTTCTGATCCGGTATCAGAGCTGTGACGGTACATTCCGGCTACATTGCAAGGCTCTCCTTCTGTTGAACAGGAAGTTCACCCGGCACGGTTTACCGCGGGAGGTGTTTAAAGGAGAGCGTCGTGGGAGTGGTAAAATGGGCTCCGCTAGACTGGCAATATGTAAAATGTGTGATCGACCGCTGCTCAAAGGCCACAACAGGAGAGCAGACGAACGCCTCCTCTCGGTCACGACACCTGCAGCATTCTGCAGCCAGATGTCCAGTTCAGCCCTGTTACCATTTTAAAACGTTCACTTAATGTTTTACAACTGTCGAGTAACGTTTTAGCGTAACGTAATGTGCCCCCTTGTATCCATCCACAGGGTGGGGCAGGAGGAGGAGCCCCGCAGGCCCACACAGGTGTCAATCACTCACCAGGGGTGGGTGGAGCAGCTGGAGCCTCGCCTCCTGGAGTCCAGATGCCCTCTCAACCTTTTCCACTTCCCACTGGACTGCCACACCTGCAACCTCACCTTCGTGCTGCAGTCACACACCTGTGGGTTCAGCCTTTGCCGTTATCCGTACCCCGCCTTCTCTTCCTCTATCTGCAGGCTTTCTGCCTTCTCTTTCATCTGTGACCCGCCCCCCCCCCCCCCCCCATTTACTAAAAAAGGCCCCACTAACATACAACATCTTGCTGCTCTGATTTTCCCTCATTTTCTCTCCCTCCCCCTCCCTTTCTCCCTCACTCTTTCTCTGTCCTCTTTCTTTCCCCCTTATATACTTCCCTCATTCCCTCCACACACACACACTCTCTCTCTCTCACTCATTCACTCACTCACACACTCTCAGCAGCTGATGAGGTGAAGGTGTATTGGGACTCTGGGTCAGAGAGAGGCGGTAGAGAATGGGAGGGGCCATTCTCCAGGGGGGAGTGGGAGGTGCTGTCAATCACTGCCTCCTCCACCCTGCAGCCACTCCCCCACCTCCTACACACCTCTGCTGTCAGAGTGCAGGTATTGTGTGTGTGTGTGCATGCGTTTATCTTTGTGGGTGTGTGCATGTGCTTGTATGTGCATGCTTGTATGGTTGTGCCTGTGTGTATGTGCAAGTGTCTGCAGAACTCTCCTCCCTTTCTCTCTTTCACACTCCCCCTACCTCTCTTTCTCCCTCTCTCTCTCTCTCACTCCCCGTCCCTCTGTTTCTCTCTCCCTCTCTCTTTCCCTCTTCCTCTCTCTCTCCCTCTCTTTCTACCCCTCCCCCTCTCTCTCCCTCTTCCTCTCTCTTTCCTTCTTTTTCTCCCCCTCCCCTCTCTTCCTCTTCCTTTCTCTCTCTCTCTCTCTCTCTCTCTCCCCCCCCCCTCTCAGGTGACAGTGCGGAGGCGTCCCCTGCTCTACCTGGTCACCCTGCTGCTGCCCAGCTCTCTGCTGCTCCTGCTGGACGCTCTGGGCTTCTTCATCCCCGTGCACCTCAAGCAGCGCATCAGCATGAAGGGCAGTATCTTCACCGGACACTTCATCTTCATCATCAGCATCTTCACGCTCTTCCCCCCCTTCACCAGGGACATGCCGCTCATTGGTGAGAAAGAGACAGAGATAGAAAAATGAAAAAAATGAAAAAGAGAAAGAGTGAATAAGAGAGAGAGAGAGAGAGTGAACGAGAGCAAGAGAACGGGAGAGACATGACATAAAATAAGACGAGACAGAGAGGGAGAGAGAGAGCGCGAGAGAGAGAGACAGCCCACTGTCGGTTCTGTTCAGGTCATTATTGGCATTGAGGTGCACAATACATATAACAAAAAATAAAAGGTTTTACACTCTCCAGTCAGTTTACATAAGTTCTGAGAATTTTCATTTCATTTCATTGGGATTTGTCCAATCAAAAGCCTGTTTTCCATCAGGCTGTAGGAACTAAAAGCGGGCAGGAACTATTCACCACAGGAACTTAAAAGGGTTCCTGGAGCGCACTCCTATTTTCAGTCCAATCGCACATCTAGAAGATTATGCAACGTAGGAGGGTCTGGCCAAGCACTGCGTCCATTGTGTCTGCTCTGTTCCATCTGTTTGAGCCTTTCCGGTTATTTCTTTGCAATCGTGCTTCAGTTTTTTTTTATTCTTTTCATCGCAGTTTAGTGGAGTGCCCAATTCAGCTAAAAGCAAAGAAATCTTTTGGTGCACCTTTTCATTACGAGTTGCCAACTCAATTTCCCTTTGAACGTCGTCCTCCAGCCAGATACTGATCATAGTTTTCACCTCATTGTTGGTCCACGATTTTGTCAGATTGTCTTTTTCCATTTCAAAACTCACTTGCTCTCTAGCTAAATGCTTTTCTGTCATCCATGTTCTGTGGTGCGCGAGGTATGCTTGGCGATTCTCGCAAATATTGTGTTTGACCAATCAATGAAGCTCAGTACTGCGAGCTCCACCCCAATAGTTTGCAGACATTAGAAAAGTACCTCCTCGCAAGCGGGGACTAAAAAGAGGGACAAGAACCATGCCCCAGGAAACAAAATTGGCTCAGGGTACTCCTGTGGAAAAAGTTCCTGAGCACCACAAAAAGTTCCTGAGTTTCCAGGTAAGGTTCCTGTGATTGAAAAGGGGTTAAAATGAGTGAGGGAGGAGGGTATAGTAGTATATATAGCGGTATTCCCCAAATGACAAAAGAACTTTACGAAAAGGAACCACCAGCAAACATTTCCTTGAACACTGTTGTCACTCCATGCCACTGGGGGGCGCAGAATGATTTACAAGGTAGCTGTTTCCAGAGCCGGCTATTGTGTATGAAGTCTACCCTAAAACACGACAACATTCGCAGTGATGAAAAAAGCGCAAATGCAGAAAAGAGAGGATCTGGCAGTGACTTCAGCAAAGTATTATACTGCATATAATATACTGTATTAAGCAAAGAAAAAAGGAAAAAAAAGAAGGCAGAGGAGATTGCGCATCTGTCCTCTACATCCATGACAATGCTACCCCAGGACAGTACAGTGACAAGATGAACTGGAAAGGAAGGTTGAACTCCACACCCGCCCTCAACCCCCCCCCCCCCCCCCCCCCCCCCCCCCCCAAGACCAATCAACCGTGACTCAACCAACTATATGATATTTTGACCAGTTGCAGACAGGGGGAGGTGTCTAAACTGGTGGGCTGTTTGCAAACCATTTATGCTGGGGGCTTGCACACACCAATCTGTATGTGTCATTTTTGCCCATAATGTTCTGTTTACTTTTGAGCATATTGCCACCTTAGAGGAAAATGGAATTTCTCTCTTGTGCTACAGAAGTATACCTGTTTGGCTCATTGGGATTGCTGGCCTGCAGTACCATGGAAACGGCGCTGGTGTTCCAGGTGGCCAGTGGGAGGAGCGCATGGGTCAGGATGCTTGCCTTCCCCTGCCTATCAGGGCTTTGGGGGCGGTGCTGGTGGGAGGAGCCCCAGATGACAGGTATATATAGTATAAGAGCTGCTGTGATGTGGCAGATCCACATGCATTTATTGAAGGAGAGAAAGAGAGAGAGAGAGAGAGAGATACAGAGAGAAATGTCTATGAGGAATATTTACTATAAAAATGTAAAGCAGAAGAGGCCTCAAAAAGAATCTCCAATGTCCAGGATCTCTTACTCCTGCTCAATCAAGAAAGCGCGAATCATGTGACCATTTTTCCAGGATGACAGTGCACAGCTTATACTTATCTGCCACTTTTGTGTGTGTGTTTCTGAGCTCTTTTTTATTTCTCTGTAGACACGGATACAGTACATTAACTGTTTTCTGATTGGGCTGGGATTTCCCATGTGACATACCTGCACCAACTGTAGGCAGGCCCACAAATGTGTGAAGAGTAAAAGGCAATGCACCCTGAGGTTATTGGATTATTATTGGATAACAATGGATGCCATTGAAAACAAATTACCCAACTGTCACTCAACTTAATGTAATATTGTCCTAGAGGGGTTCAGTGGGAGGTCAGAGAACGTGTGCACAAATTTTGCAACGCAAATTGTAATTTTTGACATTTTACGTGTCACTTAATTTCACATTCATTTCAGCATCGTGATTCTTTCCATTTCACTGCTGATGTTTTCACATGGTTTTCTTCTGCATGCTAATACCCCTGTCAGATGTCATTTGCTGTGATAGAGGGTTAAAAATGAAATTCTGCCTCCACATTTTCTGTTAATCTGCAGGGGCACACATCCGATTAGACCAGGGGTGTCCAGTCTTATCCAAAAAGGGCTGGTGTAGCTGCTGGGTTTTGTTTTAGCCCAGCACTAAGACACCTGATTCAACAAACATGGTCTTCAAACAAGACATCACAAAAGTGGAATCAGCTACTGGGCTAAAAAAAAAAATCTTGAACCTTTCTGGATAAGATTGGACTGGACCATAGGTGTAAAACTTCAGTCCTGAAGAGCCACAGCGTCTGCTGGTTTTTGGGGTGTTCTTGCCACACGTGTTTCATTTAAGTCATTGATTGTCTAAAGAATCCACACACATTGTTCTCAAGGCTTTAACTGTCTGCTGATTGGAAGGAAAACACAAAAGCCCACAGGCACTGCGGCCGAGTTTTACACCCCCAGGACGAGACGATCTGTGTTGGTAGTGTATCCGGTGTAACTGCAGTCTAGCTGCACTTTACTCTAATTTGTGCTTGTTTTGTCAGGCCAACCACGTTAAACTTAGAGCACTGATTTAACTGAAGCCATCCTAAACTGCAGCTAATGCTAGTCAAATGCTAAAAATGCAGAAAATAATAATTAATCTGGGATGCAAACAGTTGTTTCTAGTTGTGCAACAGAAATTCTATGATGTGCACATGGCTTTTGACTGTTGCATTATTCATGGCTGCTTACATGAAACCCCCCAACCCGTTACTTCCCCCCGACCGCCCCCCCCCCCCCCCACCCCCCATTTTGAAAAAGAAACACATTTATAGATGATGAAAAACACAATATCACACTGTGTTAGCGCTGAATAACTTGGCACGACGAGTACAACACCGTGACAAAATAACCACATTAGAATTGCTTTGATATGGGGCAATGACGGGGAGACATCCTGTCAGAAGAGACACAGCTCTCCAAATGCTCACAGCAGCGCAAGCAAATAATCTGATTGGCTCCAGGCATTCACAAGGTATAGGGTAGCAGCAGCTACAGAGGCCATTGAAATACAGGTTTTTATAAGCGGCAAAAGTCACATTCAACAATTGATTTGGACATAAATGGACGCCAACGTCGACATTATCTATTTTTCGAGATAAGAATCAGCATCCTTTGCACTGACAAATCCACAGAGATAACACACACAACAGCCTGACATTAAAAAGGAAATTATGCCATTTACTTTATTCTTGACACCTTGCTGGCCGGGGCCCTAACAATAACCTGCACTGACTGGCCTAATCATTTTCAGTAAGAAAACCAAAGGCGTAGACAAAGCAAAACCAATTATACATTAAGCTAAAATACGAACACTATCATAAAATTTCAACGTCTTCTTCCTTGACTTCCATCAATCAAAAGCGGTCACAATAGACTATGCTCAAATTCAAGCTTCCTGACAAGGCCTGACCTGGCCATCAATACACTAATGTGCACGCAGGCATTGGTGTTCCATTGTGGTGTGTCTAGGCCAACTAGGAGGCAAGCTACCCACAGAAGTGGCGTCACTGGTAGTCGCGTCAGTGCGTAGGAGCAGCAACTCCAAAAATTTCAAATAAAAACAGCTGATGCGGGGTTATGTTGCCTTCTGCAGAACTTTTGCCGAGTCAAAGCTCTCTCTGTTTCTTCAGTTTACTCTATTGCAGACCCACTTGAATGACACCGATCTATCGCATCCTGAAAATCAGAAAGTTAATCTTGACTAATCAAACCGTCTAGTAATCTAGAAGTTTAACTTGGGAAATTAAAAATGCCTAAAACCACTTCACCCCGTGGAAAAATGCTGTTTTTCATATTTGCCCACCTTGGAAATTTTTCCCTGCTATCGTTACCCAATACTTGTTAGGATTTTTGGGGGTCAGGGGCCACACAACATACACTAGCCTCTGACCCCCAAAAATCCTCTATTTTGACACATTTTCAGTAAAAATAAAAGAGAAATCCCTCTCTAGGCTCACCTGTGCATTTCCCTCTGCAGATCAGTCTCAGAACGTGACTGGTGTGGGTGACGGCTGCCCTGAGTTGGAGCAGCAGGGGGGGATGCTGGGGGCACTGTGGCGGGATTTGGCCCAGGTGAGGGGGGACCTGCGGAGACAGCGGGAGGAGCAGGAGTGGCTGAGCGCCTGCAGAGAGTTAGGCTCCGCCCTCGACCGCGCCTACCTGTACCTGCACTGCCTCGTGCTGCTGGCAGGGGGCGTCATCCTCCACATGCAGTGGCACTGAGGACCGCGCCCTTCCAACCGGGACGAGAACCTGCTATCGTTCCGGAGTCTGGACTTCAGTCGTCATGGCAGGGGGATGGACAACACTTCCTGCCTCTCTGTAATGTTTCTTTGCCCCTCTTTTGCCTGACTGACTGACTTTCCACACGCTCCCTAGCCATGTGACTATTTTCCCTTGCTGAGGAACTTCTCACGCGCTCCCAAACAGGTTGTCCTTTCCCCAACACACATTTATCTTGTCGATATCTTACACACTCCCTGATTGTGTGGAGGTTGTAACACTCACAGAATTGCATCTTTGTCGGCTCCCTGACTGTATGTCTCATCTCGCGAACTTCTTGGCATATGGGCCTGGATTCAATCAAAACAATCCTTTAATTTCTTACTTACAATGAACTGGGAGTATAATAGTTTGACAAGGTAATTTTTACCAGTGGGAGAACTTCATCAATCCATGTCATGATGAAAGCAAACATTTGCATTTAATTTCCAGTCAAATTGAAGGACAGACGTTAATTGAATCTCTCTCTCTTTTCCACGCAACGCAACGCAACATGACACTTTGTCGCTTTTGTCACATTCCCTTGTGATTTGCCGCTCACCGCATGATGAGGGCCATTCCATTTCATTACAGTAATTTCCAATACATGCTAATTTATTTCTACATTTCCTTTATAATACATTCCCTTGATTATATTCAGATATATGCCAATGAGGCAGCAACTGGTGCGTTTTACATTATGTTTATATTTATATATTTATAGCATATTTATTATTCAGTATCGTTTTCGACACAAATTAATGGGACTAGCTAAGACGGACACCAGTGTGCAGAGCTAATGAAACTATGAATACTGACGTGACAGTTAAATATTTGTATAATTATTTGCCTGTTTGGCAGTCTTATAAAACAGACTCCATGATGGTAGCTTGTCATGCCCTGAGGAAGGCTGTCAGGGCTGAAATGCATTGATGATAAACTGGTTTTTAAAACTGTGGCAGTTTAATAAAGGCATTTTAACTTATTTCTTCCTCCAAGCAGAGAACCTCACTGAAGTCCAATTTTATATCATTTTCATGGTGACTTCCTTCTTAGTTAGTCTTCAGACAATACTGCTGTTTTGCTCAGTGCACACTTTGTTGACTGTGCCCCCCACACCACCCCCATAAATTACAATTTATTGAACTTTTCAAAGTAATGCTTTCTCGTTTTGCAAAGTCTTTTCACAGTCACAGAAAAGACAGATGAGGAATGCCAACGAAATGGATCTCCGTATATGGGTAAAATATAGTTTTGATGCGCAAGTTGTTACAGGCAGTCTAAGGAGGGGGGTTTGCCTGAACTCTGGTGACATCAATCAAGTATAGCTGGGAAGGGGGTTGACAAGGCAGCCCCTTGATACTAATAATGCCATGGAACGGGTCCACATCCTAAAAGCTTCTTGATTCTGGATATCTTCTGTTTACATATTTTTATATGATTTATCCGTTTGACAAACGCTAGGGGAAAAAACCTAGCTGTTTGAACAGCTGCGCAGGGCATAGATAAAGTCAAAGAATGTTCCAAATATGAAATTTTCAAAAGTAAGTAAGGTGTAAACAGGTCACTTAATGTGCAAAATGGCATAAAATCAAAGAATTATGTGAGCCAAGAAAAAAATAATTTCCTCAACTTGTCAGAAATTACCCGGCCAAAGAATTTGCAGGATGCAAATAAATTAAAGAAAGTTATAAATGCAAGTCATCCAAAAGCAAGGTGCAAAAAGATCACATAATGTACAGCATGCAAACTAATCCAAGAATTGCTTTAAGCCAATAGCACAGTAGTTTACGCAACTCTGCCAGGAATGAACTGGTAAAAGAATTTATGACGCTCAAACGTGAAACGTTTAAAAAATAAAAAAACTTCAGTTAGGGGCAAGCGTAACAGGAAGCGGGTTAAAACAGGAAGCCTTCCAGATACAAAGTGGCAGGGGTCAGAGAAGATTCTGGACAGAGATGAAGTGCGGCCCTCTGGCCTGAACGAACACGTGCTGTTCGCTGTGCGTGCTGAACACCTTCCACTTACGGCTGAAGGTTCAGTCGAGATGAATGGGCGGGGCCAGGGGAATGGAATGGGTTTAGGCAGCCCTGACGGCAGCCATTTCAAGATCACTTCTCGTATCATTTTTAGCCCAGAGCCATTAATTAGCGCTATCACATCAATCGGGCTGCTATTTCTAGACTATATGCAGCTTTAAAACAGACTGTGAGTGCACATCACTCAAGTGTTCACATTTAAAAAAAAAAAACATTAACCGCTATTGCGGTTATAACATTAAGACCCTGTTTTAACTTTTTTGGTAATGCGTGTTCTTTTAGAGGGCCCTCAAACTGTGGTTATTAAACAGGTTATTCTTATCACAATACAGGGGACCAAATGGATTATTCTGAGTCAGCTGTACGGACTTAGAATTTAATCATTTTTATGTAAGATCCTTTCTATTCTTAATATAATGTGAATGTGGAAACCTCATAAACTGAGGCTCAGGAACTTCAGTTATTTATGCCATGCTTCAAAAATTGCCTCTGACTGATTAATATCCAGTTCCATATCCATCTCCTGCATATAAACATTAATAAGCTGGGATATTCTAGTCTTTGTTTCAGTGGCACCTTTTAGTATGGCTGTCTGTTCTTTGGAAAGCTTTCGAACACACACAATGAGTGTGTGTTTGTGTGTGTGTGTGTGTGTGTGTGTGTACATGAATGAACAGAGGAATATTGTTGCATGTTTCAGTTTGCATGTCACAAGTAAATTATGTGTGGATGAATGGACAGATGAATTAATGTTTATTGTTGCATTTTTGAGTTTATGTGTATCTTGTGTGTATGTGTGTGTGTGTGTATGTTTGGGCCACAATTATTTTGATTGACAGACTCTGGACTTCAAGACTCTGGAGAGCTCCCATCCTGGTATCACATCCCACAATGCACTTCTCCTCTAAGTAGGGACCTGGCCCTTATGGATGCAGAATGTTTTTAAACAGGAAATTCCAATACGTGCTCATGCTGTGTGCGAATACTGAAAGAACAAGATTAGATTCAGACCTTCCCATTGCTCAGTGACTCTCAGCAGTGTGATTGCATCACATCAGGATGCCTCACAGCAACTGGGAATGCTTCTTTATGTTTCATGTGTACCCCCCCCCAACCCTTTAAAATGAAAGATCACAAATGCGATGTAACAATCACTTCTGACTGAACACTAATTGCAGAAATTTAGACAGAAAAAAATAAACATTCAAAAAAACCTATTCTTCAAAGGGTTAAAGAAACTGCACCTGTATTTGCTGTAACGTAACCCAAGAAACAAAACAAAAACAAAGTCAGTGCCAAGAAATGTGGACACATCAAGAAAATAAACTTAATAAAAATAAAAAATAAATGGATTTGATGAAAAAAATTCTGCTGGCTGCACCATATGTGTAAGAGAACTGCAGTACCCACAGACAGCCTGTACGGGGCAGTAGAGATCTGTTGCTCAGTCCAAGGAAATTTATGTGGGGTACAGGGGAGCACCTTTCAGCCTTCAAAATGGTCTTGTACTTCCCATATAAACAAAATAATATCATAAAGTAACATAAAACTAACAAGGGCAAATCAAAAACAAAATTGTGAGCTATTCAGTAAAAAATATATATTTTTTATTTTTCAAGCCTGACATCATTGCTCTGGTTGACATAGGCATCAGAAGCTGCCAGTCCTGTGCACTTATACTCTCATACCAGAAAATGAGCCATCCTCGAAAAGAAATTCTCCTGCGAGACATGGAACATGGCACAAATTGTAATCATTTGACCACCAGTTTTTTGCTTTGATTTGAAAGCAACCCACTGGAACAGTAAGCAAACAAATATAAAAAATAAGGACAGCTGTGACAGAATCGCATGAATGAACCAACAATAGAAACAAGAGTGGTGTTGCTGCTGTTGATCTAAATCATGTAAGGGCAAGATGGTCCGAGCCTGTTTCTGGATTTCGTGCAACCTTCTTGGTTATTTAATTCCCCCTTATCATTCCGTAATGGGTATTTTAGCTACATGTCTTCATAGAGGACAGCTGAAAACTGCTCCTGCTGCCCAGCATGAAACAGCTTATTGTGGTCTAATCTACAGTTAATCCATCATAAGTGTATTCAGCTAATTAGCTAATTTGGCCAGTGTAACTGGTATGAAAACTTGAATATACACCAGCCCTGAGAGAATTAAGCCACCGAGCAGGCAATATTTAGCGTGGTCGCACCGATGAGCAGAGTGACTCGACATGGATTTGTCGTTCTTGGCTCAACCTCCAGCGGTCATCCACATTAGATGGTGCAGCTTCTGATCTTGACCCCTAAAATATGTCAAACCATATCTTCTTACTCACGCTTAAAATAAAGAGTGAGGTGTTTGGATGTACTGAGGAAACATTCGGATGAGACGCCTTAAAAAGTTTCATTCTGGTACTCGCGAGACGTCAAACAGGCAGTACGGCGTTGTTCCACGTGCCTGGAATGGACACAATTTTGTTTTGAGAGTATTTGCCTAATATTGATCTAAATTCACAAAAAGAGTCCTGCAGGACTGAATCATTCCCAGGAGGCCCTGTGCTTCAGTAACTCCCAGTCTTATCTGCCTCAGGCAGCCAAGCCGGACACAGTCGATTTACAGGTGCATTATGGTTGCCCTTCATGTAGGTGATGGTTTTGTTTTTGTTTCTTTTTTTAGGGGGGGGGGGGGGGGGGGGGTGGCATGGGATGGAGCACTATCTGTGCAGGCCCGGGACGGCGGGTGGGTAAGCGGCGGTTGCACGGAATCTTTCAGATTTCGCAGAGATTGCCCGCTGAGGTGCGCGGGGACAATCCATCTCTTCATCCGTGTCTAGATCTGCACCTACATTCTGCAGAAATCAATCACAGAAAGAAATAAAGAAAGAAAGAGAGAAACAAACAAATGACAAAACACATGAGCAATAGCAACCGCTTTCTCAGACAGGCATTTTCTCTGAGGTTATGGCTTGTGTGTTGACAGCAGAAGCAATCTCCTGCTGGGATGTTGTTGATCCTGGAAGATGCAGAGGCGTACCCGGTAACCGTTGCCGCTCATGATCCTCTCTTTAAAAGCCTCCCAGCTACCTCTCCTTAAGAGTGCGTGGGGGGGTGGGGGGTGGGGGGGGGGGAGGGATTCTCAGTCATCTGACTAGCGGGGTGGTTCCAGTCACTTACCTTAAACACTACCCTCGCCTTCTCTCCATCACATATACATCCTCAAGCAATTCCTGGGGCTCATTTTCAAGCATAATAACCGCCCCCCCAACCCCCCACCCCCCCCCCCCAAACAAATAAATAAAATAAATTAAATTTGGCAGAAACTAACCTGCCTGTTATTTATATTTAGTGTATTGGTTTTGAGATTCCTGCTAAAAAGTGGTCGACCTAAGGAATGTTTATTTCCATCGCAAAAGCTACTTTTCAGCCTCATTTCTTTTTATCCTCCTCATCCTTCTTGTTGTGTTCTTCATCACTTTCATCCTTCAGATCTGATTCACATTCAACAGCGCTCTTTTGAAGAAGGCAGTGGATGCATCCAAAATGAACAACTCCTGCTCACTGTTCCAGCCATGAAACACATTGTTTTAGCTGCTGAGATTAAACACTCTCCAAATAATGATAATAAAATAGAGGCTGAGTGGGTTCGGGTAGGGTTTGGAATATGGTAAATGTTACTGAGGCAATGTTAGGGCTGTGATTTCAACCTTGGGAAAGTATTAGTGCCACAGTAATTTTTTGACTTGATTTGGATGATTCATATTTTTCCCCCTTTCAGGATATAAGACTGTGGTCTCATTTTTTTTCTTTTTTCTATTTCTCAGTGAACTACATTTTTAATAATAAATGACTTCAAAGATTTTTCCTCAGACCAGTTTTCTTGAATGAATGCTATTTAACTAGTTTTTGATCCATTGTTTTTGATCCCTCTTGAAAGGAAAACCACATATTTAAAATGACTGTTTAAGGGCTGAGGCAATATTACCGTTTTGTTCAGGGCCTAGGGAAATAGTCCATCATTTAATTTTAGATTTTTCTAATGATCCAGTTTTTGTGGATCAAAATTGAAATGATCAAAATTCAGGTTTTATGGTTTAAATTAGGGTTAGGCTCTGGTTAGGGTTAGGAAACCAAATAAAAATTATTTTATTTATCGCCTAATTGAGGAGGACTGGCTATATCTGATGGTATGGAGTATTTTGTGCCTTTTTATCACTGGATTGTTATTCCAGGAAAATAATTGCAAACAAGCTGAGACCAATAATCAGTTCAAGGGGAAGTTTTCTGCACCCGTAATTTGCAGCTGAGCAATCCTCTCTGCCTCTGTGTGACTCATTGTGAGGGAAAGAAACGTTGGCACAGGCCGTTCAGTATACTCCAGCCTTAACGAGAAGAACTTGTGAATCCTGTGTTCAATTTATTTATCCATAAGTTTTTGAATGTTCTGCATCTGCATCTTCTGGTGTTCCAGAAAACACACACACACACACACACACACACACACACACATATATATATATTTTTTTAGAATGTGTCCAAGAAAAATGGGTCCTTAGCACTCTCCATCGTTCCCAGGTGACCCGTCACGAGAAATGCACAAAATTCAGTCATTTTTCCGATCTGTCGACAGCGGCGCCTGATCCATTGTGCGTTATGTCAGCGAAATGTGGGGCCTCGCCCATCAGCAGAACCGCGATGAATGGGTCCAGCACTCAGGCAGCAAGCCTCCAATGCACAGGGGCCAGTGGCACGTTCACCCTGAATATCCATCCACTGTCGGGAGCAACAGGGCAGAAACGGACGCCCGGCTAATGTGTGGTCTATGTGCCCGCCTGAAACTGCAGACACAACGCGTTTGAAATGAAAGTGCATATTCTGATGAAATGAATAAAGGGAATGAAAAGTGAGAGAGAGAAAGCGAGAGAGAAAAAAATAAAAGGGGTGGACAGAGACACAAAAGAGAGAAATGGGAGAAGGGTTCAGCGTTCACTGTATATTTGAACATTGCAGCATGGGAGCTCCCCTTTGCCCGTGGAGTTGTGGGGGTCCAGTCACACTAAGATGGCTGAAAGGGGTGCAGAGGAACACTGAGCTCAATCGGAGAGTGACTACAGCAGCGGGTGTCCAATCTCATCCAGAAAGGGCCGATGTGTGTGCAGGTTCTTGGCATTCAGTCAAGACCTTCATGAGTAGAATCAGGTGTCTCACAATGGGCCAAAACAAAAAAAGTGTCCTCTCCCGTTCAAGATTGGACCCTCATGGACAAGGGCATGATGTGCTGACCCTCTGAGTTCAAACCCAGAGTGACTCTGGCGTCATACGCTACCCTAGGCTGAAAGTTTGACGCTGATAACACCATCCAATCCCCACCCGGTCTGGGTTTCATGAAGCCTCACTCTCTCTCCAGTGTGTAAAAGTGGCAGGCTCAAACGCTGGATGATCTGCTTTCTCAGCTAAAGTCTAGATCTTCGTTTTGTGATAACCTTATTAAGACACTTTGGTGAAAATGAACTCTATTGTTTTTTTTTTTTTTCTTCCTCCCACAGTGGGAATGGAGGTGGATGTGACGGGAGTATCGGTAACCCAGGCAACGCAGGATGAGCGGTAAATGACATGGCTGAAAATAAATGACGGGCGCTCTGCACTCAGTGAAGAAGTGGCGTTGCCTGCTCAACGCCAGAGCCGGATGCTATCTTGAGAGCCTCGCGGCCCTACCACCATCGCAAGCTTTATTCGTCCTGTAATCATTCTCATGCAGTAGCATTCCACTTGACCAATTATCCTGAAAACTTGAACAACAGGCTGTGCATAATCCATCCATACCATGCAATCACCTCCTTCATCAGTGTCTGCCTCCTCTAGGCCGAGAGGCAGGTTCGGTGAGCTTCAAAGGGGCAATTGTAAATTAAACCCTGCATCGATCACCAACTGTCAAACGGGGCGGTTTGCGTAGTCTGAACGGCAGCTTCGGAGAACACCCTCGTCTCGTTTGGATTTTCATTTCCTGGTTTCGAGCCGTCACATTTACTCACCTGAACCTGCACAGGAGACGGAGCTCGCAGCCAAAGGTCTCTGGGAGATTTCACACAGGGGTTCCGCACTGTACGCAGAGGACGCCGGCGTGTATCCCAGTGTCTGCGCTGTTTAAAACAATCACACAAACCGCCGAGCCCCAGCACCGACCTTCTGCGAAACTTCCCCGTTTGCACGCGGGTGGGGGTGGGGGTGGGGGTGGGAGGCCAGAGGGAAGAACCTCCGGAGGACCAAAGGGAAAGGGAACAGTTCCTGCTCTGGTCGGGATAGATTCTCTGAATTGTAAAAAAAAAAAAAAAAAAAAAAAAAGGGATAAGGTTCCATTTTTTTGTTTCTTTTATTTTATTTGTTTATTGATCATTTGCCAGCCAGGTGTTTCCAAGCTTCGTCATTAGGGTGAAAATGGAAATGTGAACAAAAGTCGCAGTGTTTTCAAATGTTAGTATTGAGATTCAAATGTTTAAAAAATGGACAAAAACAGTAGGTTTCATCAGGAAAGCCTTTCATCAGGCAACCTACACATTGACTAATGAGGCACAGGTTTCATTAGGTGTGGCATCGTTTGGCCTTGCTTCTTCACAAATGAGATGCTGCAATTTCCTTTCTTTAACAAGATGCCAGTGTTTCCATCAACAGTTGTTTTTTAATAAAAAAGGAAGGCATTGTCTGCAGACTATAAAAGAGCAAATCCCAACAGCCTAGCAAAAAAAGATTTATTCATGAACTCATGTGCCAGTAGTGGTGAAGAAAATATGTGATGCAATGCAAAATAAATTACAATAAAAGGAAGCTAGAGCAAATGTTTCTGTGTGTAAGCGATCATCAATGCCATCATTATAGCAGCGGGCATGTGGTGAAAGCCAAATATTGGGCATATCACATTCTGCTCTGCCTTGGCCTTGAGGAGAATGGGCAGTTTTTCCATCTGTGCGGGCGGAATCACGGCGACGGTAGATCATTCGGCCAGCTGGTGAATAAAGGTTGACGTTGCGATGGCCAGGCATCTCTGGGGTCCCTGCCCTCTCTCCTCCAGCTCCCCTGCATCAAGCAGAGTGGTCATATGGAAACCCTGAAGCAGATGAGTAACAGGGGATGAACTCTAGGGCACTGAACAACAGCAAAAAAAGCTTTAAAATCCTGACTGAAAAAAAAAAAAACTTAGTAATGTACTTTTGCCTCAACTGGGACAGGCAGGGTGAGACCTGAAACCCATAGGCCCAGAGCACACAACAGAGGCAGAAAAGTTATGTGCTGGTGTGTATGAGTGTGTGCACATGTGTGGGTGTTTGTGTGTATGTGTGTGTGCATATGTGTGTGTGTGTGTGTGTGTGTGTGCATATGTGTGTGAGTGTGTGTGTGTGGGTGTTTGTGTGTGTGTGTGTGTGCACATGTGTGGGTGTTTGTGTGTGTGCATATGTGTGTGAGTGTGTGTGTGCATATGTGTGTGTGTGTGTGTGTGTGTGTGTGTGTGCATATGTGTGTGTGTGTGTGTGTGTGTACATATGCATGTGAGTGTGTGTGTTTGTGTGCATATGTGTGTGTATGTGTGTGTGTGAGTGTGTGTGTGTGTACATATGCGTGTGAGTGTGTGTGTGTGAGTGTGTGTGTGTGTGCATATATGGTTGTGGGTGTGTGTGTGTGTGTGTGTGTGTATTTGCGGACATGCAGGTATACCCAGGTCCTCTTTTCATTACTGCCTTTGTCCTGTGGCCGTGAAATAAAAATAGCCACTCAAACCTGTAAATTCCACAATGCAAACCACACAAATCCAGTGTATTAGTTATTAGTCATTTCTGCCAATTCAACATAGTAATGTAAGTCATACCGCCAAATAATCTTTGTGCATTATTAATCTCTTCCACTCTATTATTCCATGTACTGGCTACAGAGAACCACAAAGGAGCATTGGCTTCAAATTCAAGATAAAGATGTAAAACAACAAGGAACTGAACACAGAATGTGGATCTACTCTTTTTTTTTGACAGGATGACAGAAACATTCAATTAAAAGCAACAGCCAAGTCCCACTGAATTATAAAAAAAAAAAAAACCTGAGTCTTGAAGTTTGGTTGTCAGTTTATTCCGCTAGAATTTAATTTTAGAGATGTCAAGGTCAAGCTTGCAGAGCAGTGGTTATGGAAGCCTCAGTAATTAGTGCACACCATAATTTACCTTTATCAGTTATGCTTTCATAAATGATCATTATAATTATCACATACTTATAATTATCACAGATAATTATCACATAATTAGAATTATATTTTATGTAATCAATAACAAATAATATCCTCCAGGTAGTCAAAACGTGAATGCAACCCACAGGCTTTGGTCAAAGTCACTCATGCACAGCCCTGATCAGAAGGGGCGGATCTACTGCGATGGCAGCTGTCACTCAACAAAAATGCCTAGCAACCCTAGTTTCCATAGCAATTATGAATTATGATCTAATTTTATCAAATGCATATTTTTGGTGATGACATTTCATTATTATTATTTATTATCAAATAGATTTTTTTTAATTACCGTTGTACTCATGAAAATGACACTTTGGTCTTGCCACCTCTCCATGCCACCCACTTTATTTTTTAAAATTTCTAAATAGTTAGATTCTGTCTACTTTCTTAATGTGAAATTTCTTCCCGGAGCCCATTAGGGAGTAAAATAAAAAGTAATAAATAAATAAATAAATAAATAAGTACCATTAGACAGCGTGTTTGTACAGTTCTCTTTGGACAGTGAAAATTGTGAAAGTTTGTGGTGGTTTTTCCAATTGCACGTAGCTCATTAAAAAAAAGGCTGTTGGGGTTATAAATTTTCTTCTTCTTCCCTGGTGTTCTCATCCTCCCAGAATTCAGCAACAAAAAAAAAAGAAGAAAAAAAAAACCCTATCTATTGATATGAGAGACTGTCAAAAACAATTACGCTATGGTGTGTGAACAAGCCTTGTTCGTCCCCTATAATTGCAGATGCTCTATCATAACATTCTGGTCATCTTTTTCACAGTTTATACATTAACAGGTTAAAATGGGGGCCCAGACATTCAGTATACACACAGCAGCAGAGAGCATGGTTCACTGCTACCGTAGTCAATCCAAAGAAATGCACAGTGAATGCAGCCTAAGAAACAGTGACGGGGGAGAGGCACAAAACTGCTCTAAGTTTCTTGTGAGATACTGGCCATTGTACTTTCTTGCACTTGTGTGAAGGTAATGATGCCACAGGAGGTGACATTCAAGGTAACCCTGCCCACTCCGCCTCCTCTGCTGAAAAGATAAGATGTTTTTATTTGTGCTTGCATCTGAAAGAAATGCGTAATTCACACGGGCAGAAATGCATGCGTACGAACAGGCGTGTGGATCAGCTGATGCGACGAGCGCAAAAGTTCCCACCACGAGCACGTCTCCTTTCAACGCTTGCCAACGTTTGCCGTTTGGCTCATTCATCTGTCGTGGTTCTGTGTTCCTGTCTGTGTTTTATCATCTGCGACTCAAAGAGCATGCATAGCGGTTTAGGTAACAAAAAGCCAGTTCTGAGCTATTGTGGCCTCTGCAGACAGTAGCCGCTAACCTATAACAATAGCAGAAAACACGAAACGTTAAGTGCCATAATAGCTGCAAGAGGACGGCTGAGAAACAAGCCTTTCGTGCTGCAAATGGGTTTGAGGATATAGTTTAGATGTAGCTTTGGTGGAACAAGGAAATAAATTTAAAGAAGGAAGAAAGGAAGGGAGGTGGAAAGAGGGGATGGAGGGGAAAAAAGTGGCTTTTATATATTCCGATAAATACGCAGTTGGTATCTGCTGCTCTGATCAACAAAGAGCCACAGCTGGCATTAGGCCTGTGAGAAGGGGCCGACGCTGTCCAAGGTCCTGCCGCTCTCCCAGGTCACTGGGACACCTGAGGTGCTGAATGGACAGCGCACCAGACTCCGGAGCAGAGTGAGATCCAATTCTCGTAGCCCTCCCTGGTATCGCATGAGAGAGAATTTGAAAAAACAACATTAAAAAATGAAAACCCATATATTAGACAAAGCCTGCAGAAGGAGGCTCCTTTCTTGGTATTAATATTGATATTCTTATTAATATTAATAAAACCTGGCTCAATAGGAGATGCAATCATGATAGGCCTTGCGGCCGTGTGGCGAACCTACTGAGAAAGGCAGTGTACCATGCTCAAATCCTACCAAATTCACTGTTGTGGAAAGCTTAGTATTGCTTCAGTGAATGCAGAGGTTTTCAAACTTTTACAAACTGGTTTTTGGTGGCACGATGGTGCAGTGGGTTGCACTGTCGCCTCGGTTTGAATCCTGGCCTGGGCCTTTCTGTGTGAAGTTTGCATGTTCTCCTCGTGTCTGTGCGTGTTTCCTCTGGGCACTCTTCCTCCCACAGTCAGAAGACACAATCAAGCCCTGCTAGATTGGTGGCGTGTCCTGGGTGTATTCCTGCCTCTCGCCCCATTGTATGCTGGGATAGGCTCCAGCGCCCCCCACGACCCTGACTAGGATAAGCGGGTATAGATAATGGATGGGTGGAACGATGGACAAACTGGTTTCCCTTCCCAGCCGTAACTGCAGCCTCTGAATTGTAACAGATAGTTCATTGTTCATTAGACGCTTGTACTGTGCGTAGAGTTACACTCAAGAACACAGTAGTAGGTAATCATGTGAAGAATAAATGCCCCATGTTCACATTCCAGGACCTAATCAGCTGAATCGGTAGGGTCCCATTAGCTTAAATACTGAGCATCTGAGCTAAAGAACACCTGTGCAAAAGTACAAAGCATCGCTTTTAAAATCTGGGCAATGCTAGACGGAAGAGTGCCTCCGTAGTCTATCAGTCGGGCAGCCTGGTTCTCCAGCACTTGGTTTTTAGCAGTGTTAGGAGCGGGAGGATTCGTCTGATGAGATTGTGATACCGGCACACACAGCCTGCACAGGACACACTGAATGCTTGGGGAGAAGACACGTTGAGGAGGGTGGATCCCTGTTGGGTGCGATGCACGGCTATCAAAAAGAGAGAATTTCATGTTGTTTTCGTGTTTTTTTCCTCCCTGCCTGTTTTGAACCCCCAATCGCGTTTGTCAGCAGCGCTCGTTATTGGTGGGCCTCTGACATCACACCGTGCCTTTGCGAGTGGGGCTCAGGGGGACGCGCGTCCATCGACACGGCAGGGGGGTTGTTGGTGCGCGACCTTGAAGCTAATTATGCATCGGCCTGTAGGACTGCCGGCAACCGTCGCCACGGGCACGGGCCAGATTCAATTGAGCAGTCCTGACCAGACCCTGGGGCCCGTCCAAGCCCTAGAACAGTGCCTTAACATAATGAGAAGCCCGAGGTCATTTTTAAAATAAAAAAATCCTTCATTAGTTGACCTCCTTACAACACTGCCCTCATACCAGGTTGCGCAGTATATATATATATATATATATACATATATTTATATGTGTGTGTGTGTGTGTGTGTGTGCACGTGCATGTGTGTGATAGCACTCCAATGTTTCTGTAGGAGGACGGCATTCCCCGTACATTGACTGACAGCAGATGATTAAAACAATCTTTCTGCAAATATTATGGCAGAATTTGGCAGAACTGAATTTTCCTTGGTAGCTATTAATTGTGTTTATCCCTTTATTGAATCACAAACCTCAAACTCCATCAGGTACCTCACATAAATCAAGTTGCTTCAAGAACACAGTACAATACAATAAATGTTATGGCTTATGGTCTTCGGGCAATAAAATGGTTTCTGTTTACAGTTATTATGATGGAAGATGAAAATTCTGCAGGAATTCTTTCTGGCCCCCTTCCACTAGTAATTTCTTGCCATGCTTAATCACCTGACAGTACACTTTAAAATACTAAGCTGGAAACTGATACAGAATCTGTGTTTACCTTACACAATATAATCCAATATATTACTGAACAGTGAATCATAAAAACCATCAATCTCCAATCTCTCAGTCTCCTGGTAAGTCAAGGGCTGATTCTGTGGAGAATCTTGGAAATGTATGTAATGCAAATAAATAAATAAACAGATAAACAAACAAACAAATGAATGAATGAAGGCCTAGATTTAATCAACATTTATCTGTACTTTGACTGACAACTAAATGTAATGGCAATAAATAAATGAACACTTTGTTGTGTTCTTTTACCCCAATACAATCTCAGTTTGTTACAATAGTCCTACAGACGTTGCTTAGCTGTGTTCGTGAAATATGATATCATTTATCAACAATGTCAAAAAAAGCTAAAATAGAAAATAAATTTATTTTTTTATTTACCAAATGTTGATGTTGTTCCCAGGGATATGGTGCAATAACAGCACATTGTGTGGCTATACTGTTTGTGCTATCTTGAGTGTAAATGAAGGTGTGATGGCTTACTTCTTATTTATGAGGATTAGGTGTTATTTGGAAAGACTAAGCCTGCAAAATGGCTGTTTACACACACTTGATAATCATTTGTGCCCCATCCACCAGCCACTTAAGACAAGCTAAGCCCAGGTGTTCTGTTTTCATGGTAATTGTGCTGTTTAGTCTTTTCATGCATCGATACAATGACATGCAAATCGGGAAGAGGCATTTTGTTTGCTGTCGCATCATTTAAAGGTGGCCCTTGTTTCGCAGGTGATGCCATCTCCGTTGTCCTTTGAGTTCGTCTTAGATAGGGAAAAATAGAAAACGAATAAAGGAGGTATTTTTATGATGTTCTGAATATGGCGCCTTCATCATTTATGCTAAGCAAATGATTTACAATGAATTGGATTCAGCCCAATCACAACTTCTGAGAATTCTTAAAAATGACAAAGCCTTGCTGTAGAAATGTCATGCGTCCTGTTGGCCAGTTCAAGCATTAGATACTACTGCCCTTGTTCTAACATTAAAAAATAAGAATATAAAGCCATGATTAAGTTCATAGACCTTCTTCTTTTCTAACATCCCACCTGTTAGCCTGGTGATAGGCTCAGAATCTATACCTAGGTACAGTCTCTTCAGCAGGGGTTCCAAACCTTGTTTCTGGAGTTCTGCCATCTGGTAGGTTTTCATTTCAACCCTAAAATGGCACACCTGATTCTACTCATTAGTAGCTCAGTGTGATCTCTAGCTGTTGAATGAGGTGCGCTTTGTTAAGGTTGGAGTGAAAACCTACAGGACGGTAGATCTCCGGGAACAGGGTTGGGAACCACTGCTCTATACCTACTGATCAAATCAATGTCTCTCAAATCAGAAAGACTACACAACTCAAGCCCAATTAGTGTTGACTGAATAAGATTGACAATTTCAAAACCGCTATGCACACTATAAGAAAAAAAAAAGGATTTTGTGTCGTTATTTTTTTCTGAATTATTCATCTTTAGGGCTGCCACTGGAAACTAAACTAACAAGCACTGCACGCGCCTCAGATGCCTTATTATGGCCTGAGGGAAGTACTGACGGTATTTCAATATGAACATATTGACTTAGCCCTTCCGAAGGTGACTGTGCTCAAGATTTTCTTCTGAGCGTGATCATGATCTGACCTTCTAGTCTCTTGAGAAGCTTCAGGCTAATCCATAACGATACTGCAAACAAAACACCCTGAGCTGTTTTTCTTAGTGGCCACAGCCGGTCTCTCGGGTGACCGCTCCAGCTAGCGCATTAGCTCGCGTAGCGGTGACGTGCACCCGTAGTTGGCCTCCGACATGCGTTTGCAGTCAAAAAATATTGAAACCCTTCTAACAAACTCTTCTCTCTCGCAGTTTTTTTTTGACCACGTTAAATGCATGGTCAGTGTGGCAGATACACATATGCGGAGATGCAGCTACGCACGTCTTGCAATGAATTTACAGTGTATACTTTGGAAAGAAATTCAGGTTACCTGAAAATCGGAAGTTGGATTAACATTCCCAAACATGGGGGAAACCACCATGCTACTAACTGCATGAAAAGCTGCATGTAAAATGTTTATGAGCAAAAAAGCAAACATGTCCATTGGCTCTCCTTATGAGACGAATACAGAAAGAAGTCTTCTTCTGTAGTTTCTCTTCATTTGTTTTTTTAATGGTTTATGTGGCAAAGGGTGAGCAGGACGAAATATCTCTTTGAATCGCTGTGTGTGCATGTGTTTGCGTCTGTGTGTGTGTCTGCCTGCGTGTGTGCATGTCTGCGTGGATGGGAGATGGAGTGTGAGTGCTTGAGCGTGTGATGTTTTGACTAAAGGAGTTCGCTGAGGGCAGCCGTGGCTCTGATTCAGAGGTGGGTATGGGGAGCAGGGGGAGGACAAGTGGCTGGAATCTCTTTAACCAACCGACAGAGTCCAAGCAGTGATGGATCTAAGAGAGGGAAAGAGCCCGGTGAAGCGGATGGTGAAGTGGGTTTATGATGCCAAAGGCAGCACTTTGAATAAGAAGGCTAGCTGATTCCAGGCTCCCCGCTGGTGCTTACAATTCATGCAGATGGGGAGGCGGGAAATGTTCGATTGTTCCAAAATGCATCCCAGAGGATTTCATCAGGAAATAAATCCAGGAGGAACTGCTGCCCTGTCCCATCCAGGACCATCTCGTCCTGGCAAGCAGATATTGTTGCAGGGCAGTGAACACAGGGGAGCAGTCGTACGGGGATTTGGGTGTTGGTAGTGTGGTGCGATCGATAGGGGTGTAGGAACACAAGTAAATTCACTCAGGCTAATGATCTGTTGCGGATGACTTTTATGGCTTGGCTTGGCACCTTCCCGCCCTACAAAATAGACAGCTGGCATTCACCAAATATAAACATAACATCACTTTTTCCCTTGTAAACCTGGTGAGAGCAAACAAAAGTTAGACTGGAGTGGGGAAAAGAGGAAGCAAGCTCATTTTTTCTCTCACTCACACACACACACACACACACACAAACACACACGCAAGCCACACACACATACACACACACACGCAATCCACACACACACACACACACACACAGAGAGTAGAAACTGGCTCTTATTTTGTTGCATGGTAATTTAATCTGAAATGTCCAGCCTCACCTCAGAACCCATTCTGGCTTTTGTTTTTTAGATTAGATTTTAGTGTTTCGTTGCATTGCTTTGTGGAGTCTGTGTGCCTGTCTCAATCCTGCAGGCGGAGCTGATTGAGGCCTTGATTGCCTGATGATGCGTACCTGAGTCCACCCGACAGCCGAGAGGATAACGCCTGGAGACATCTCAGTTTTAGATAGCCCTTAGAGATTCCTTTTGTCTTTTAGATTTCTTTTTTAAGACTCCCTTTGCTTCCTTTGGTTTTACGATTTGCAGCTACTATGTTTTGTTTTCTGTTTGTGTTTTGTGTTGTAGATTGCAAGTGGTCAGGGAATTTCTTTTCTTTCTTGTTTTAACACATTTTTAGATGGTTAGGCGAGAGTAGAGAGAACATTTGCCAGAGGACTCAATCCTTTTGCTTTGCCTCGGTAGTGAAGTTTTAAAACTGTGCTTTCTTTTATATAAGGAGTAGTCTAGCTCTGGTCTGTTTTCTGCCTGAACCATCCTGTTTACCCACACATGGTAATGTGATCTGTTTTTTGTATTAATGTTTGTTATAAATCTTATCTTTTGTTATTGTATGTAGATTTTGTCTCCTTCTTTGGTTTGTGGAATTTGTTGTGCCGCTGTCTATTGTTGTCCCCGGTTACTAGAACTTGGGCTGGCTTTTGGAACATAACGATGAGAAACTCAGAGGTCTGTGCCTTGTTAATGGTAATTATTCCACAGTCCCAAACACTTAATGACAACATATCAGAGGTCTTGGGCCTTGGATTCTGATACTGCGACTCAGAGACCCTCTGCTGAGTACCTAACTCAGTGGCCAGAAGTTGAGTGAAATAGAATCTTTTATTACAACTCATAGGTCTTGGGATTTAGATTCTGATGCTAAGACTCAGAGACCCTAGGCTGAGTCACTAGCTCAGTAGCCAGAGGCTGAGTGGATTAGATTCTATTGCTAAAGCCCAGAGGTCTCGGGACTTGTATGCAGCTCAGAAGTGGAAGGCCCTGTCCCTGGCTTTGAGGCTCAGCTTTGAGACCCTTAAAAATTTGAAGAAGAAGAAAAAAAAAAGAAATCCAAAAAACCTACTCTTCAAAGGGTTAATTTAATTTCTGAAAACTGAAAAGGAATTGGCTCCGGCTTTGAAATGCTTACGAAATCAAGGATGAATCTTTGAGAGGTTTTTCCATCCCCTTTCAAATTAAAACATTCCAGCACTCGTCTGTCAGCCGAGCGCTCGCATTCCAGCGAGATAGAAAGAGAGGAAGAAGGAGGATGGGACGTCCCGTTCCACGTTTTCCGCAGAGCGGGGGGATCTGCGAACACATCGCAGGCACTGGCCAGCCATCAAAGGCTTTGCTTTGAAAGTCAGATGCCCGCCAATTATCCTCTGCTAAATTTAGAGTCATTATCTCAGTTACAAGCATCGGAGCCACATCACTTCAGCAAGAAGTGGCCCGCCACACAAACAAACAAGCCGCCGTCTTCTCGCCAACCCCGAAAACAAACCTTTTAAAAAAAAAAGTTGACAATTATGCTAAAATGCAAACAACGTCAGAGAGCAATACAAGACAGGATATTATCATTCAGGAATTGGTTTGCTTCATGCTAAGCGACAATGATAATTTTTAAAGCGGTTTCAAGGAATACTGAACAGTAGCGCTTGGACCAGTATAACATGGCTCTAGGATTCTCATTACACAGGGTTCAGTGGTGTGTTTAAAGTAAGCAGAGAATCATCCTCAGTTAGAAAACAAGCCTTCTGATTAAAGCCTTTTCAAGTGCAAATTATTAGTTAACAGCAGTCAAGAAAACACAAAGACTTATTCTGAGATGTCTTGTGGCATGTGTCAGGTACCTAACACATTGTACAAAAATGACAGTTGTCCAGGCTAAGATATCCAGTCAGTACGAATAATGTTTATCACTGTAACAGATTCCAATGATTTCTACAGTTAAAAGGATAGTTCACGTAATACAGATAATAAATTAAAAGCGTATGCAAAGAGAGTTTTTTGATAATGTTTTAGCTTAGTGTCTTTTTTTCAGTTGGCCCTGAACAGCCTTTGTGTGTGATGAAGGATATTTTAGATTCTTACTGAAGTTTCAAATTATTTGTCAGCTTCACAATGGCAGGAATTGGGGCTTTGGGGAGTTTGTGGTCCCCACTCGGACGACCTCCGAGGCTGCTTGTACAAGGACTGTATGCATTACATTACATTATTATATTACATTTATTTGGCAGACGCTTTTATCCAAAGCGACGTACAATAAGTGCATATCAAAGGTCATTGGGAAAACTACAAAACACAGGTCCGATAAGGTACAATACTCATTTTGTACAGTTATTCATAGCCATGAACACATTAAGTCCAGTTCACACAGTGAACATTGACCTAACCTATGCTAAGCCAAACTAGGAGGCATTACAAGCCAAAACATCAAGACAACGATACAAAGCGCAATAAGTGCTGAATGGAGGTGCATGTAACATGAGTGTAGCATGAAAGAGTGGGATTTACGTGATAGAAATGATCCGCAGAGTGGTGATAGTTTGTAGTCCAGGTGTAGTCCGCATCTTCAGACCACGGCGGCATGTACGCATATGACCGGATTACTCATCAAAAAACTATGTTTAATATTCTTTCTGGTCGAAATTATTTTCTACGGCCATGCAGCCTGCACTCAATGAAACTGTAAAACAGCTTCTCTTATGTCAGTATTGCTATATGGGTGCTCCACACTGAAGAGTTTCCACTGATGGAGAACTGGCATGAAAACGAGTACCAGCATGATAACAAAACTGATATTTTTGCTGTTATCAAGTGTAAACAAATGCGGTGAGTTCAGTCTGCTCATGTGTGTAGCCTATGAAAACCACATCTCACTAAACAAGAGCAAATCAAAAACATTAATTTAGAGTGTGAAGCATACTTTTTTTTTTAAACACCAGAAAGCGGCCCTTTGAGGATCTCTAACGAGACAGAATGATTGCGTGATTACATGGTTCCACCGTACTCTTCTGTCTCTGTCATTACTGAGTTCAGTGCTTCTGCGTTCATATGATTGATCTCGCCATTATGGCGTGTTAAAGATAGCCTTCTTGTATCAAAAAACAAACAGCTCTAATCGTGTGACACTGACGTATAACAGGGCATGCATTTCATGTTTGGTGATTTATTGGAACATAACAATCTTTGGCATGAAATAACTTTAAAAGCCACTAAGTGGAGCGGAACGCTTGTGTTGGTTGTGGACCCTTTGTAGCATTCTGGTCTGGCAGCATAAATTCAGTGCCACTTAATAATAATAATAATAATAATAATAATAATAATAATAATAATAATAATAATACATTTAATTTGTAATGCACTTTTCTTTTCATTAGAAATGAATCTCAAAGTGCTAAATAAATGAGCACTGACCTGAAGCGGCTCCTGCAGCCGTTGTGTTTTTCTAATTTGACGTAAACGTCACACTCTGAGCGCACGAGGAGCAACCTCGCGCAAAATGTTTCATAATCGTCATAACAGATTGAAGACGCGTCGCAGGCAGACTGGCGCAGCGCGGGCTGCTGTGGATGTGCGCGTCGTTCTCACGCCACGCTCAGTCGGTGGAATCGGAGCAGCGCTTCGGGAACTTGCTTCGTGACGCCGGCTTTCTGCTTAAAAACACCGGCTGCAGGTTTGCAGGAGGCTCAACTCACAGGGGAGTTTGCCAGAAATGCTCCTTCAGTCTTTAAAAGCCGCGTGCTTCTGTATAATATTTCTTAAGGTATTGGTTTGACTTTTCATTTTCCCAGAAGGTCTAAATGGGATTGCAGATTAATAGGTTAAAACATCACCAATGTGTCATGAATCAATTAAGAAGCAATCATATTGATAACATTGTAGGGGGTTTATTAAAAAAAAAAGTCTTAAAATGACCTTAAAGTATTTATAAAGCAGATCCATATAAATGCAAATAGGCTCTATAATATAGATGTGCTACAAAAATTGCTTGGTAATTACAGTTCCTGTAAACCTGAGTTTTAAATAATTGCCTCTGAACTATTGAAACTAATTACACAATTTACAGTTTTCTTTATTGTCTTTGGTTTTGCCTGAAAAACCGTTATTCCGTGAACTTATTAAATATGAAGATTCAAGAAAATAATAAAAAATCTTTCGAAAGTGGCTGACGTGTAATCATAAAAGGAACATGAATATGGTCACAGATGAGAAAAACCTGAGGCAAGATTGCAATTAATCTTCACAGTGAAACAAAAGGGGCAGCCAGCAGACCCTGCAAAAGGCACCTGCGGGTTCCATTTCCACGGAAATGCTCTCTGCGGCGGGTGACGGATGAGCTCGCCGAAGAGCAAAATTGCAGGATTTATGACGGATGTAATTCACATATGGCTTTCATATGGAACACGGTGTATGCTATGTCCGTGTAGATGCTGGTTTGTGGCCCCCTACTAACAGCCAACACAGTTGGCCTGCTGTTTACCATTTCAATGCGTTCTGTGCTGGTCAATCGGTGCATTTTGTCTTCTTGGCCTTAGCGTTTGAATAAGTGGCTTAGATATGGTACTGCCTTAGGTGGGAGGATATTTGGGAGTGTGTGTGGTGTGTGTGAGTGTGTTGGTGAGTGTGCGCATGTGTTTGTGTGTATGTGTGCACTTGTGTCTGTGTGTGTGAGTGTGCGTGTGTGTGTGTGTGTGTGTATTGGTGGGTGGTCAGGCATGTCCTAATCTTTACACATAGAAACATATCTGGCAAATATAGTCATTTATTTCACTTTTTCTTTAGTTCTCAGCCCTAGAAATGCAGAAAAATAAGTGCTTTTTTGGTAATGTTTTTCATTAGCTTTGTATTCACAGGGACTTTGCATGCTTAATTGTTATAAATTAATTTCTCCAGGTAATCAAGTTGTTTCTGGGCATGAGCTTAATTGAATAGTTTCTTTTTTTGTGTCCCAAAGTGTTGTGCAGTGACCTTCTGTGAATGGTTTTAAATTAATGCGGAATAGCTTAAATTACTTTGACTCAAACAAAACAACAAAAATCACAAGAACAAAAATGTTTCCGTCCAAGTTAGAAAAGGGTTAAACAATGCTGGTGTGCGTGTGTGTGTTTCTGTGTTTGCTCATGGGTAAGGCGAAGTTTGGAAACCATGAAGTCCCCGAATATGCATTTATGAACCATCTCTGCCGGAGACACTGAAAACAATACACTGCTATCTGATATGACTGACAAGTGAGCTTTACTGGTTTCTTTTTTCCCAACAACAACTAATCACTAGGACCCTCTACCAAATGTTCCCTCTCTGTCTGTCTGTCTGTCTGTCTGTCTGTCTGTCTCTCTCTCTCTCCCTCTCTCTCTCTCTCTCTCTCTCTCTCTCTCATTGATCTGAGCAAGCAAGCGCTAACTGCATGACGGGACCAGGCTCTGTTGAGATGAGAGTCGCTAACTCCACACCGGCTGTACATTAGCATGCCATCGTGCGCCATCCCGCTCTCACCTCCGAACCGCTGACCTCCTGACCTCTCACCGCCAGCGGCGCAGTGCTCTCATCAAGTCTGTCACCGAGAGCCGTGTTCACGCCGAGCTCCTCGAATCCTGCACTTCTTGAGAGAGCTGTTCTGGAAGGTGCGCCCAGCGTTTGACATCGCTCGCATCGCGCTCAGAGGTGACGGGGGGGAGCTGGCGCAATCGTACGCTTCAGCCGCTCATCCAGCTCCTCCCGCCGCAAGGTGGGCGTGAAGAAAAATAAGGGAGCAACCACGAGCGTGAGGCGGGCGTCTTAGAACTCCGTACTGTCCACGGACACACGGACGAACGCCACGTCTCAGGGGAGGGTGGGCGAAGGGAGGGGGGAAAGGAAAGAAAGCAAAAGAAAACAGAGGATTGGGGAGATAAAATAGAAGAAGGAAGTGGGGCGAAAAAGTCAGGTGGGAGGAGATAAAAGGAGGAAGGAAAGGGAAAAAAGTGAGGTGGATCAAAGGATGAGAAAGAATAAGCAGATGAGGGAAAAGGGGATGGCTGGTGACAAGGGATGGAGGGGAGGAGGGAGGGATGAGAGGAAGCACCGCTTGCCACGATTCGTTCCTCTGTCCTGCGCGTCGTGCTGCTGTTGCTTTCGTTACCGTCGGCGGCACTTGTTATCTAAAGCCAGCGGGTGAGCCTGTCGCGGGGCTACACCCCAGCAGGCAGGACATTAATTACGGCCCCGCCGCCCATTCATTTTACCCCCCCCCCAAAAAAAAAACAAAAACAAAACAAGCTCTGCACTCCCAGACCCCGACAGGACAATCATCTCATCAGCGGTAATGGCGGGGAAACCCCCAGACAGGGGTCGCGCCGCGTGACGCGTAGCGGGGAGAGAGGGAGAGGGTCTGCCGCGCCTACAGCCCGCTCGGGGGAGAACTTCCCTCAGAAGTCCGGAAACCTCCGGAGACTTAGAAGCGATCGATAAGCGAGAGCGAAATGACCACGGATGAAATTAAACTCCTGCTTCTCACAGGATCAAAAGTGGTTGCTTTCCTGGGTTTTTGTTTGTTTGTTTGTTTTTACTCCGCCAGACGCTGCTATCCTGAACTGTTTTCGTTTGTTTGTTTTCATTTCGCCAGATGCCGCTATCCTGAACTGCTCTTTCTGCTTCGCTTCACAGTGAAAACATGACCGAATGATTCTCTTCATCAAACGATACCTGCCTTTAAAGATCCCGATCCTCACTGATACCCGTAGTCTTCTTTTCATGACTGCGTGTTCATGCACTTTTCCTTTGATAAAACAGAACCATTTATGTAACATTCTGAAACACCGATTGTACATCAGCAAATAAACAAGCAACAATAACAAAACAAGTAAGTAGAAAAGTACAAACACACACACAAAGACACACACACACAGACACGCACAAACACACACACATGCACGCACGCATACAAGCACACACACACATGCACGCACGCATACAGGCACACACACACACATGCACGCACGCATACAGGCACACACACACACATGCACACACACACACACACACACACACACACACACGCACACACACACCTCACTTTGTGCACGTGTGACGGTGCTTTAGGAAAACACAAACCTGACACGGTCCCTGTTACAGCAATACAGCTGTCAACATCTCTGTATTTTCTGACTGGAGCAGAGAGAATTGAAATTCACGTCACTAAATCAAGAAGGCCACTCAAAATATATTACTTCGATGAACGCCGACAGGAGGAACACGTTATTCCCAAAAACAGTGAGCGCTCTTCGGGCTAGATTTAACCCTTTGTAGCCTACACCTCACATCTGCTACAAAGGTTCCCGTGATAGCCGTTGGCGGCCATGATGCTTTCCATAACGTGCTAGTCAGAACAGACTTGTGGCCTGAACAATAGAAACACATTCACACATGCATAAATGACAGCTTCCACACTACATTAGGGTAGCGGAGAAACAGCATCTTGAGGATACGCTATCTTAAGAAATCCATAAAGTAGTAGGCCCTCGGAGACAATATCACCAGTATCTTAGCCTTAATCGGACAGTGAACTCCCTATTCTTAACATCAAGAGATCTGCTTCCACTGCTGAAACACACGGATTTGATGCATCTTTCTCATGTCAAGACTGTGCCCAAGAATGACATGGCCTGAGTGGACTTTCCAAGTGCCTGGAAACTTCTGTTTTTAACCAGAGCCTTCTGTAGCAAAGATTTAAAAAAAGAAGGACGGAAAGAATTTATAAGCTGGCCATCTGGTTAGTCTATAATCACGTCTGTGACAGTACGATTAGAACTATCTTCAGTAGGCCGTACTGCAGATGACTATCTCACTAATATAGCACCACGCCCCCTTTTAATGAAAATGAGGGGAATGTTTTTTAAAGTAGTAAAGCACTGAATCTTCTGAATATGGCTTTGCTAGCTGTGGTTGCCCTCGCTCGCTAATTCTGAGTACAAAAAAGAGCAGACATAATTACCGATATAAGTGAAAGAACAGGCGAAACGCAATTATCTCAATTCTGCTCCTCCCTTGCCAATCCCCGATTGAGCGGTATTTTCTTGAACAATGGCTTCAGGGGAAGATGTTGCGCTTTTCTGTGCAGGCGGTCGAGGATCACGTACGTAAGTGGCTCACCAGACGAAGATCACGGCACGGGGGTTACCGCGTACGCGCTTACGGCTGGCAGCTGTCGGCCCGTCGTCGATCCGCCAAACGCAAGGGTCACGGCCACTGCGAAGGTCGGGTCCGGCTCCCCTTCTGAAATATTCGGATCATGAGCTTGGCGGAAAATAGACCATTAAAGGGAAAATGAAGCGACACCAGTAATTTGTTGCACACAATAAAAGGCATGCATGTTAATGCGTTTCTGGAAACATTAACAAAATGGGACCGGAGGCGGGGGGTGTTTGGGGGGGAAAGAAATTAATCTGCCAAGCTGAAGTATGCAGACCAAGGTCTACGACTGAGGAAAGGAATTTGCAATTTCTGCATTTAACATTTAACATTCTGGGAAAACCACCACTAAGACCAGAGATAAGCGAGGCTACAAAACAAATTAGTGTCATCGTTGAGGTGTAGGCCAAATGACCTTCACATCCAAAAGGTTAGGCTTCCTTTCTTTTCTTTTTAACCATTTAGGGTCACATTTTCTATCACAGAAATGTGATTAGAATGTTCTTAACTTAAATCAGTTGAGATCTAGAACACAATACTTACCCTTCACAGGGATAACATTGAAAAAAGAGTTTTGAGTTGTGGGACTGAAAAGGGAGTTTTCAGTGCATTCTTGCTTGTTCTGTGTGATGACCACATTCTTCAGAGGAAATTCAACCGTTCAAAAGAAATTCCTTGTGTAATCATATGAAATGATGACATTTATAGCAAATTAATTACTCATAACAATCACACACAACTGCAGCCTCAAGGACAGGAGGCGTAAAAATAATGAGCATTTTATTCATTCATTATTGTACACATATTGAATGGATATAAAGTACAAATGAATCAATTGATGTATGTGTTTGTGTGAGTGTGTGTGTGTGTGTGTGCAAGAAGGGTGTGTGTGTGTGCATGCGTGTGTGAGGGACAGAGAGAGAGAGAACAAGAGAGAGAGAGAAAGTGTGTGTGTGTATGTGTGTACCACAGCCCCTGAAGAAGGAGCACTGACCTTTCAGAAGCATCTCAGTGCCCACAAGTGTGTATGTGAGAGAGAGAGACAAAGGCAGTGAGAGAGAGAGACAGAGAGAGAGAGGCAAAGGCAGAGAGAGAGGGATATAGGGGGTGGGAGAGAGAGAGATCCTGCAGTGTTTTCTCCTCCTTTTTCAATGACGTTGCTTTTTTTTTTTTTTTTTACAAAACCTGGGGACCCCGAGGGTTTGATTCAGTCATAGGACACGGAGATCTGGACCATTAATAAACTCCAGACCCTTCCCCTCTGAATGAGCCCAAACCGCACAGGCTGACGTGGCTCCCCCCCCCCCCCCCCCCCCCCCCCCCGCCCCCCCCGCCCCCCAGCACAATCTAGGACGTCCTGATCTAGTCTCTCTTTAAATTAAAACAAATGAGCGGCGAGTGAACCCCCCAACGAGGTGCGATGTGCAGCGTGATAGTTGCTCATCTAACATCGTTATTGGCAAGATGTTCCCTCTCCCTAATCCCCCCCTCCCCCACACACACACACACACACACACGCAACCACGCACGCACGCACGCACACACACACACACGCACACGCACACACACACACACACAATATCAACCAGCAGGACCGTCTCGGTCCATTGGTGACAGGAAAACCATAAATGGCTGGCACAAAGACAACTCAGATAAAACGCTAAAACTTCAGTGCGGAGTACAGGAAATAAGCAGACTTCACAGAGCCCTTGTTCACTGTTTGGAAGAGAGCCACCCACAATCCACGGGCACTGAAGAGGTGTTTCTGTGATGGGAATAAAGAAATATGAGTTGCTTTACTTTTATGGAACAGAATATACTGCAGTGGGAAGAAAGCAGTGTCTGATGTGCTTCAGGAAAGCTATTTCAAACAGGCAGATACTGGTTCTCAAAGGATTGCATAATCACATACAAAATCCATCCATCCATCTATCCAGTACCTAGACTTGCTTGTCCAGGTTGCCAGACCATCGTAGGGTGAACATGCACGCGTACAAGGATCGTCTGGGTTGTGTAGAGGTATAAGCACTCGCCTACCACTGCAGAGACCTGGGTTCACTCCCCGGCAGCGGTACTTCCGGCTTGGTCAGATTGGTAGTGTTTGTGGGTGGGAAGCCGGTGAGGGTATGAATCCTGATCATTGCATCAGCGACTCCTACTGGTTGGTCGTTGCGCCTGTTCAGCAGGGAGGGGATCTGGGGGAGATAGCGTGAACCTCCTTGCGCATTATGCTCTCCCAGTGAAACTCCTCGCTGTCAGGTGAAAAGAAGCGGCTGGCGACTCCACATGTATCGGAGGAGGCATGTGGTAGTCTACACCCTCCCCAGACCAAGAGAGGATAGCGCATCGACCAGGACTGTGATACACACGGGGAATTGGTATAACGACTAAATTGGGGAGAAAATGACAAACAAAAAAAAAAAAAACATGCACGTGTACACACTCACTCTACGGTCAATTCAGCATCTGCACTGAACTTTTTTCCCCATGCATACAACTGAAAAACACCCACCGAAGCAGGGTGTTCAAAACGAACAAGAAATCCATTGTGGAATTTTTCTTATTTTTTCTCTAAACCTTGTCTTTCATTGGACTCTCATTGTAGTCATTGCTCACCAAGAGATAATTTCATCCTTTATTCTTCTCCCAGTATCATGGGCTGTCAATCATTACAGAGCTTACACACCCTTATTTCTCTTTGGCAAAGGTGTAAAATCCGGGTTTGGAAAGTAGAAAGTCCCCCTCCAGGGGTTTTTTTTGTCTGGATTAGCTAATTAGCACAATTCTTCAGTCAGGAGGCAGAGCTCAGCTGGCTGAGTTCATGGATGGAAGGAACACATGGCAGGACGTTTACTTTCTGACCCCGGGACTTCCCTCTCTGCTCTATTGGGGACTCCCCTTCCCCCCAGAGTCCCCAAAGAGAGGTGCCCTTCATCAACATCAGAGAGGTGTCAGTGGAAAGGCAGACCCTCCCCCCCCCAAAAAAAACCCCTGGGGGAAGCACGTGGGTTCTCACACGGGGGTAAGGGGGTAAGGGGGTTAGGGGGTTAGGGTTCGCGTGTGGGAACGCCAGCGCCAGGACAAGGCGTACAGCGGGCATCCGCTGGTTTACTGCACCCTCCGCGCACGGCAGGGGAGGGGTCAAAGGTCAAAGCTCTTGTCAGAGGTTGCTGGGAAGCTTTGTGGAGGCCAGCCTGGTGGGACAGGGGTGGGGACGGAGGACTCCGGGTTCGTTGCCTCCAGTCAAACGAGTGAAAATTCATTTCTCAATTATTTTTTATTTATTTCTACCGAGCTTTTTCATGCACTGTGTTTCAAATCAACTCACAAATTAGATTATAAACCAGAAGCACTAATAAAATTGTTTTAGTGTGAAATACAGTAAAACATATGCATGCTATGAAAGCAGCGATGCACTAAAGAGAATAAAAGGAAATGGAACTGAATGAGATGGACAGCAGGTCCGTCTCCTTTAATTTGAAAGTCCATTAAGGGGAAAATGCTGCTCCGACAAAATATCACGGAAAACTGAGCTGGATATTTTGGCACTAGACAGCGAAGCAACAAAACAAATTTTGCCAAACACCCCCTTCAGATCCACTTGGAGCACAGAGATGAACGGAAAGCAGAAATGAACAGAAATGTTCGTCTGAATTTACAAACGGACAGACAGTCCCCTCCCCCCCGAGGGCAACGGGCAACAGCTGAGGTTGATTACCCATCATGCACTGGCGCACATGCCTGAAGGTGAGACGGGTGCTGTCCGTGGTGCTGAAGGGCCCCCAGGGCTTTCGCAGGCAGCAGGAAGCTGTGAAGCAGGAGGAGCACCCTGTCTGCCACCCCCCCCTCCTTTGGACAATGACACACTTTTTTTTGTTGTTTTGGCTCTGGACTCCATCACATTTGATATGAAATTAAACAAGTTGAGGGTACTGTAATTCCTACACGTTTCCCCTGATATGGATGTAAATACTCTCAAACGAAAGCTGACGGCCTGGTGCTTTGACCTCAGTTTCATTGTTTCATTTCAGATCCAATGTGTCGGAGTACAGGCTGGAGTACAGACTCGCAGACTGCGCTGCGTTTGCTCTGTAACTGTCCGAGTAATTTCTCCCCAGAAAGTCCCGTTTTTCTTTTCCAGTGAGCGCTTTTAAAACCTCCGCCTGTTTCCGGCTGGATGGTCCTGGATCGATTCCACGGGCGGAACAAGCCCCACGAACCGAGTCACGCGTCAGCGGAGGCGTCCGTAGGACCGCGCGGGGTTACGGGCCGGGATCGGTTTTTGCTCTGCCTGGAGCTTTCTGCTTTTCTGAAAGGAACGGCGTTTATGAAAAGTCGTTGGCCCGATCCTCGCTGGAAATCAGCGTTTTCCATCTGCCAGCTGCCAGTTGGCGTTTTATGTCATCAGCTCTTCAAATAGCAATCCTGTTTATCTTTCCCTCAGTCTTCTCCCGCCACCATTCCCTGAGCAGGCGAGGGCACTATCTTATAGGCAAGGCACAGCTAGTCTGTTTAACCCTGCACTTTCCCTTCTCAGTTCATTAATGAATCATTTTTCGATGCATCAAAAACTTCATTCTAACCGGAGACCACTGTCGAGAATTTCTGGAGACTGTTGTTTTTAAATTGTGGAATTTTTCACGATGTGTGCAGTGACCATATTAAATCCATTATTTTCTCAATGCCATCGATACAACGGACACAGACCCTCCTACTTTGCATAATCTTCACAGTTCTCGATGTGCAGTTTGAAACCAAATAGGAATGCGATCCAGGAACCCTTTTCATTTCCTGCAGTGGATAGTTCCTGCCCGCGTTTTCATTCCTACAACCTGATGGAAAAGGGGGCTTTTGATTGTACCAATCCCCTGAGTCACGCATTTCTCGAAAATGCAATGGAAATTCTCCATATGTAAACTGACTGGAGAGTGTAAAATAAATATACTTTCATTTTATATATTGTTAATTTTATTTTTAATATGTATTGTGCACCTCAATGCCTATAACAACCTGAACAGAACCAACAGTGGGCTCTCTCTCTCTCTCTCTCTCTCTCTCTCTCTCTCTCTCTCTCTCTCTCTCTCTCTCTCTCCTCCCCTCCCCTCTCTCTCTCTCTCTCTCTCTCTCTCAGTAGTCACTTTGGCTGGTCAGCATAAAGTCCAGAGAGTTTCTTTTTCACATTAAGCTGTTATTGTTTTTTTTCCACAGTCGTGAGAGAAGCTTTATCTGTTTCCGCCAGCCATTCTGACTTCAGAGCCAGTCAAGCGCCAGGGATGGCTACTGCACGACGCAACCTTGTTTCCAAAAGTTGAAAAAAGAACATGCCGTTTGAATTCAAACACCCCCTAGAAACCATAAACATCTTTTCTTTTATTCGGCAAGATTTCTTTTTCGACGTCTTTGTATCGCGCACGCTTAAAATACTGCAGGCTAAATTTTATTAAAAGTTATTATGAGGTGCGTGAGAACCACGTCTGCCTCAAAACTCTTCTGCCCTCAGATGACTGTACTGGCATACTGAGCGATTCTAAATGACTATTCACAATGGATTAGTGGGCGTCTGCTAATGGAATAATTACCAGAGCGCGTCCGTGAATTTAGCCCTGTGCAAATAGACCATATCAGTCATTTTAACGATGTGAGCCTTTAATCATTCGGGGCTGGACAGCCTGCAGTTTTCCAGTCAACTCCAGCGACCTCCTCACAGATACCGCGGTATGAATGGAAGTGCGTGAGACATACCGGCGCAGGGGAGAATTCACAGAGACGGCCACAAATCTCCGCACGCGCAGCGACTCGTTGCAAACGCGCCGCTTGAGTTGTGATCTCTGATGTTGACACTGTCTCCGTGTTCAGCCAGTTTCCAGCAGCCAGCAGTGCTTAGCCCAGGATTTCTTTGTAGTGGGGGCGATGAGAAAGGATGCAAGGCGACCCAGGGCTAAGTCGCGTTTTGCGTTTGGGGGGGATGTGGGGTTGGGGTGGTGGAGCTGGGGGGGGGGGGGATTTGGCAGGCGCAGTAGGGAGGGTGTTTGTGCCGTGATCATGGCCCTGGTGTTGCTGATGAGATTGTGGCTTTTAGGGGGGGGAGGGGGGTTGTTGAGGGTGCTGATGAGATTGGGGGTTGGGGGGGGAGGGCGTTGCAATCTTCTCATGCAATTTGCGAGTGCATCCACATCTTAATTTCACATCCCCTCCGATGGACTGTCCCGCAGGCGACTGCCTGTGTCACCTGCGCCTCTCTTCACCGGCGGCTTGTGGTTTGGCAGAGCATCTTGACAGCGGTACTCAGATTTGCAGTCCCTAAATTGTAAATGGCTTTATAACTGTCATTTGGCTTCAGCAGTACTACAAATGATTCAAAACATCAGAGACGTCAAAGCAAAATATAGCAGATAAAATAATGAAGAAGAGGATGAAATACTCGGTTTGGCGTTTAACATTATGTTACACAAGCTGGCTAAGATGCATGCTGGGATGGGCTCCAGTACAACCACCCCCCCACCACCCAGGGTGACTCTGACCAAGACAAGCTGAAAGCTGGCTAAAATGCTCGCTGGGATAAGTTTCAACACCTCCCGTGACCCTGACCTAGCATTGTTTAAACATCATACTGTAATTGGGATGTGTAGGAGTTTCATTATGTAATGAATATTACAAATTGTAGTCATGAATGAGTTCTGCTCCTAGCCTCCTAGGCTTGTTTTACATAGCCATGGTTTGCGGTTAGGGCCCTCAAGCCAGGCTGGGTTCCACACAGACCATGTAGGGGTTTTGGCCGATTGGCTGCACCTGTATCTTTTGTGTTAGCTTCTGTATTATGAGCAGTTTCACTGACAACACAATTGCTCATTCTCCCCGATCTCATTTACATTTACATGGAATAAGAATGAGATCTTTACCTGGTCCTCTATTGGTGACAAGCTCCTCTTATTAGCTGAAGATGATGTTATCGTTTAGCCAGGCTAGTTATTCGCTTTCCTGTGGTAAATTTCGACTATGTAGGCCTTTTCAAATCTACTTATAGAAAATATAATGAGGCAATGTCCCTATCTGACAACTAATTTACTGTAATTTAAATATCAGCAGAACATTTGTTTCCATAGGTGGTTCATTTTGTAGTCCGTCTTCATAAATTGTCAACGATTCAGGACATTTGTGGGGTGTGTGCACTTCCCTTGTTTAGCAACAAACTCAGTGAGTAACCAAGCCTGAAATTACACTGTTTTGATTGGCAGTAATCTCACTACGATTGGCCACACTCAGACAATTTTAGGGGGCAGGGGGACAACTCTGTAGGCAGGGCGGCCAGCCCCTCCTAATGTATTGCCAATGAGTGCATGCTCCCCAAAATCAAGACCTGCTGAAAAAAACCAACCCAAAATTATCACACCGGACAATACATGCAGACCTGACCAATCGCACAAGAAGGTTTGTAAACATTTGTCAAAAGATTATCCGTCCAATCACTGCTGCCTCACACTGGAGCTCCTGACAATGCATCTGGACTGGGGCTGACCTGGAAAACACAGCAGCCTCCCCTTTTATTACATTCTCTACGCTGTTCCATAAACTTTGCATTACATAACAGGCATTTAGCAGACGCTCTTAGCGGAGATGCTAGAGGGGGAATTATGTATAAACGGGGCTGCAATTCCTGATCACCCAAAAACGGATGCAAATAACTTCAGATTAAAGTTGACAGTTTGCACTTTACCCTGATGTTCACTTTCATTTAAAATCCAGGGTGCGGGAGTCCGGAGGCAAAAGAGCACGGATTGTGTCACCATCCAAATATTCATGCACTGCACTGTCATGCCATGTCCCCAAAAAAAAAAAGTTTTGCAAACCTGCAATGAGGCAGCATTCATCACATTGATATGCTGTTGAGATCTTTTGATATTCGGACTGTGGATGGATAGGATTTTAAATTAAAAAACTGACTCGTTGATTACAGGGTACAGAACAAAAGCCTGCTTTCGATGCTCCAATCCATTCGTGGCATTACCCAGTTGAGTCAGTTCAGAGGACACCGCAGTGATAGCAGAAAATAATTTAGCAGTTGCTAAGCCTTCTCTTCAGGCAAGGTTTATACTTACAGGTGTAACCGCATTTAGTTTTCACTCAATGCTTGCCCACGTAAGTGGTAATCTGCGCTGCCACGCTGAAACTGGCCTCAGTAATGCATTCAGTGACATAATGGCAAGTTCTCCCATGAAAAAGAGCTGTAACTCATACCTGTGTTTTCCTGTCACCTGTTTTTCTCCAGGTAAAGCGAACATACAGTACCGACCTTGTCCTGGACAATTTCACAGAATCTGAAGATCAAACAACGCCAGCGCAGTATTGGGAGGAGCAAGTTAGGTAAGGACAGGACAGCAAAACCTGAAGAGGAGCAAACAATGGTCATGGGTGAGTAGAAAAATTAATTTAGGTGGGAGTACTATAACCCAAAGTTTGCCGGTTTGCGTCCCAGGTGGGGCACTTATTCTACCTTAGTAGAGGCACTAGGCTAAAAAAAAAAAAGGTGGTTACATCTAAAAATGAAAAGGTACCTGCCTATCAGTTTTGTGAGATAAGAGTGTCTGTCAAGCAAACAAATTAAAAATAATAATAAATGAATGAACAAATTAATGTTGTGGATGAGTCATCGTTCTTCTTGTTAGCTGTGCCCGTGGGAGAAGTCCTGGAATGTTCAGGCTGTTAGCGAAGCCGCCAGGTTGATAGTTTATATGAAATCCCTGAATATCAGGTGTGAGAGCAGCGTTCGTGAGTGTCTGCGTGACAAATACTGACGTCGACCCATCGCCCCAGCACTGAAGGGAACTCGTGCAGAGAAACTGAGGAGCTTTTTCTTTTCTCAGATGGCGGTAAGGTTTGCGCACACTCAGCGTTCCCCAGGAGGAGATGACAGGATAATAGCCATGATGAAAAAGGCTCAGCGATGCTTCCATCCTTCACCCCTGCATCCCTGTGCTCAATTTTAACCCTTTAAAGGTGTGAGATCACAAAATATGTGATTTGAATGTTCCTGACTGAACATTCTAATGCTGATGTAACAATCACTACTGGTGATTGAAAGCAATAGCATTGTAGAACATTGACTTTGATTTTTATTTATTTTTTAAAATAATAATAATAATTCCAAGAAACCTACTCTTTAACGGGTTAATGGAATGCTGTCCTTTGCATGCTGTGTGAACGATTGCTTACCTGGCAGCAAGAGTTTCACTGAAGCAATGAAGTTGACGATCATGATGCCTACGATGATGATGATGATGATGATAGCTAAATGAAAAGAGTGAAAAACTCTCAGCAATAACATTTTATTTAGCTGTAAGCTTATGCAAGCTATGTAATGGAATGGACTATTGGTCGTACTTATGTTTATGTGTTGTTAAGAGAACCCATGCCTGGTTTTATGCTTAATTGTGCTATTTTCATTTTACGGTACTGCCGTTTAATATCCCAGTACCTTCGTGTGTGTAAATAATGGGACTGGGTTCGCATTTGAAAAGTTGTGGCTTTGATTCCAAACTGGGGCCCTGCTGTCTTAACCTTGAGTGAGCCACGCCACCTGAACTGCCCACAGCAAGAAAAATGTCCTGTGGAAGAAATGTGATCTGTGCAAGTTGTTTTCAATGAGAGCGGTCTGCCAACTGCTGAAAGTGTGATACAATGTAAGCTCGCAGTGCAACAAAAAAGTAATTTTGAATTTTACTCTGAGAGATAGAGACAGACAGATTAGAGAGAGAGAGAGAGAGAGAGAGATTTGAAAAAGACAAAGATTATGATCTTCCAAAAAAACTCAGATTGCAGGAAAGCAGCCTCCTCTTTACTCTGGGAAACGCCGCTGAGAACGCACACTAAGCTCCGATTACCTTGGACTGTAAATCAGTGCATCAGGGAGCTTTGGCCTAGCCGTGAATGCATTAAAAGAAAAGGCCTGCTGGGATTTTTATACGATTAAAAGGAGATTCCGTTAAATAAACATTCCCATTAGAAGCAGTTCAAAAATCTCTGACAGTGTCATCCAGCCTATTTTCAAAAACTCCTATCTGGACCATTGGAACAAAAACACAATCCCAAAATAAACTGAACTGTTATCGAGCCCTAAACAGAAAACATACACTGGCAGAGCATCTCTCCTCTGTTAGAGATACAAAGCAGAGATGGATCCTGACCAAGTATAGGCTCAGTGACCACGCGCTTGCAATTTAAATAGGCAGATACAAAAACTCATGGGTACCAAAAGAAGAGTGAATATGTGGACACTGTAAGACAGGAGAAGTGGAAACAGAGATGCACTTCCTCCTTACTTGGACAAAATATTTACAAATTAGAAAAATGTATTTCCACACATTGTTCCAAATTATGAATAATTTCGGTTCCTTATCAAAAGAAGAAAAATGTGCAGTTCTATTAGGAGAAAGATCAACAGCGCAAATTGTGGCACAGTTCATTTCAGCCTGTCATAACTTGAGGGACGGTGAGTGACCAACCACCCCATATAAATGTGTACATATTTATTGATTTACTTCTGTTGCTGTTGTTATTGTTGTTATTATTATGTATTATTACATTTATCATTATAATTATTTTAATATTATTATTATTTTACATACTATTTATATGTATGCTTTGGTGATAATTACATTTGTATTTCAAGCCAATAAAGCAACTTGAATTCAATTGAATTGATGGAAAGAGAGAAGAAGCTTCCAGTACATAAAACCTCCAGCATAAGACAGAGATGATGAGAAAACTACCCCCGTGCCCTTAAGAACGTAAATTGTGTGTCCATATAAAATTCCCCTCTCCTGAGAATACTGATCACCAAGGGATATCAAACGCACTTCCTCCTACTCATCTCCATTATAAAAAATGTCTCTTGCATTTTGCATATTCGCACAGATATGGCCGAGCTAAGAGCGCCGTGACATGCTTGTGAGGGGCGTTATGCTAATGTGCCGTACCGGTCCACATAAATTAAGCATGTCCATCTCGCATCACATCATATATACTGAGCGCAGTCATTATGCATAGATGCTTCTGTCTGAGGAGCCCGCTGGCCCTGTTTCCAGGCAGCAGATCTGCAACATTCTCTCTCTCTCTCTCTCTCTCTCTCTCTTTCTCTCTCTCCCTGTCTCTCTCTCTCTCTCCCTGTCTCTCTCTCTCTTTCTCTCTCTCCGTGTCTCTCACTCTTTCTCTTTCTCTCTCTCCCTGTCTCTCTCTCTCTTTCTCTCTCTCCCTGTGTTCAGCCCATCTGTGCTTTAAAAAAACAAATAAAGGAACACGAAAAACCGACACTGAAAAAGTCCAATGCAGAGATGAGAGTTGCATGGCCTCTCTTGCTAATCCTAGTCAGTAATTTAGCAGCTGCTATTGATTCCACTGATTTTGTTGGGATACCACAAAGAAGTACAAATCTACAAGTAGTGAACCTGTGAGGTGGTGGCACCTCTCTCTCTGATTTCTGCGGGTTAATTGACCCTGACGAGGGGCAGGTGTGTGAGTACTATGGTGAGGTGATAGCACCTCACAGGTATTTGTCTGAGCTAATTGTCCCTGATGAGGGTCAGGTGTAGGAGGCCTATATGTAGCCCCTGATTTCTGGGGTTCAGCGCAGACTCATTGTTTGTCGGACTCTTAGTGTGTAGGGGTGTGAGAATCGGCAGAAGTTACCGGGTTGATCCTATCTGCCTGATTTGATCACCGTTTAGTTCCTTCTCGAGTTGGTTATCTCTCTGCGCTGTGGAGGACATTTTGCCCTTGTCTCTTTAGTTTTCTTTTTGTTTTCTACCCGCCAGGCTGCGAATATCCTTTTTCTTTTGTAAGTGACCCCACTCTGTTTTTCTAGTGGGGGTTTTCTTTTTGGGCAGCTACGCTGCGGCGGTGTTTCATTTCTTTTAGTTTTCTGAGCCCGCTGACAGAAGTTTCAGTGAGTGGAGAGAGTGATTACTTCGCTCTTTATTATTTGGTTTTTCCCCTTCCCTTTCTATCGCTCTGCGATTTGGTGGTTATCCCTCAGGGTTAACTTTTAGATCCCCTCGGTCCGCAATTGCGTCCCACCCTCCTCAACCGTGACAGAACCATGCATTAACCTTTCTGCATCAGTTTGTTAAAGAAATGAAAAGCCTTGCCTTTGATACATTTTTAAGATGGCAAAATGTTGTTGCGGTTGCCTTTCTCATATGAGGTTGAAAGCAGAAATCAGCGCCTAAAATAAGATCAATTACTTCTGATACAGTGGTTTCAGCCAGTGGTCATGTGACAAATCTCCAAGAAAAAAATGTATGAATAAAGCTTTCATGCACAGGCGTTGACTGATGATTATAAACAATTAAGTTTATTATCAGGCTAGATTTCTCATATTTCATTGGTACACAACACGGATGCCCAACCGTGTTTCAGGAGATTGACTGTCCTGTAGGTTTTAACCTAATTTGGCACACCTGATTCTACTAATTAGCAGCTCAACAATATCTCTAAATGAGGTGTGCTTTATTAGGGTTGGAGTGAAGACATCTACACATTGGTAGATCTCCAGGAACAGAGTTGGACAGCCCTGATATACAACATATTAGCAGAATATGTAAAAATAAAATAAAAATAAAAAACATTTTCATTGACAGATATAGTAATAATGGCTTAAGCAATGCATTATGGGAAATGGAGTTGAATCCTGGAGAGGACCCACCCGTTGGACCCTTGGTGCAAGTTGCTCCACTGAAATGTGCCTAATACATACCTGACTGTACAAATGTCTAGGGAATGTGCAAGACACAGATATTATACGAGCTGTTAAGAGCCATGGCTTAAATGACTTGATTAAAGGAGCAGCATACACTTTGGTAACCTGGTTTATTTAGCTGGGCAAGCAACTTACCAATCTACAGAGCTCTTTCTCTTGCTAAGTAAAGAAATAAATTAATGAAACTTTTGAAATCTTCAAAAGGCTACAGACGCCAACAGACTGAGCGTACGTTTGACCTGTATGGGAGGGTGGGAGAAAAGAAACCAAAACAAAGAAAAAAACATATGCAAGTGTGTGTGTGTGTGTGTCTGTGTCAGTGTGTGTGTGTGTTTGTGTATGAAGGTGTGTGTGTACATGTGTATTTGCCTGTGGGTGTGTGTGTGTGCGCGTGCATATGTGTGTGTTTACGAGTGCGTGTGTGTGCATATGTGTTTGCGTGTGAACGTGTGTGTGTTTGTGAATGCATGTGTGTGCATTGCTTGTGTGTGTGTGTTTGCGAGTGCATGTGTGTTTGCACGTGCATGTGTGTGTGTGTGTGTGTGTGTGCATGTGTGTTTGTGTGTGAATGTGCATGGGTTTGCAAGTACATGTGTGTGTCTCTGTGTTTATGCATGTATTTGTGTGTGTGTATGTGTGTTTGTGTGTGAATGTGCGTGGGTTTGCAAGTACATGTGTGTGTCTCTGGGTTTATGCATATATTTGTGTGTGTGTATGTGCACACGCATGTGTGTGTGTGTTATACCTTCTCCTTCATGACCCTGCTCAGTAGCACCAGAATAAAATGTCAAAGGCTTCTTCAGATCTGTGAAAACAAAGATAAATCACATCTAGAGCTTCTCACCTACACACGGGTGGTATCACACTGAGAACTCGACAGCGAAAACAACAAAATATCAGCTTTCCTCATGCAGTGAGAATGACTGCATAACATGCTGAAATAAGTTTAGATGTACTGGGAAAATGACTACATCAGTTTATGCTGTTACACAGTGGTGGTGTTGCAAGTTTTATTGAAACAAAGAAAAGACGTGCATCACAGGTTTTTACTGCAATGACAAAATGGTTGTTAAACGCAGGTTACTGTGCACAGAGCAAATAATTGCATTCCTGTTTTTTTTGCAATGTACAGACAAAAATGGTTGTATCTCCGCACAATTTCCATTTTCATAGAAAACCTACATGTAGACATGGAGTCTGTACTTGGGGGGGGGGGGGGGGGATGCATGTCAGGAGTATTCACACACACAAGGCTTACACCTCTGGGCTTTGTTCCATTGAAAAACTCATGTATACGCACATTCTATTATTCCCCGGTGTGTGCTGAAGGAGGTCCACGTCACATTGCAGGAAGACCGCCCTTTCTCTGCATGTCAGATTTACAGTTTTTTCTCTTCTCCCGCAACCTTGTCCGGGAGGGACGTACAAACACCTCCTGGTGGGTGAGGGATTGCAGCCTTTTTTTGCTGGAGGGTGGGCTGTGTAACTTATTTTTCATCTCCCTGGGTATCAGACAAGAACCTTCCGGCATGTTGTCTGTGGGAGTTTGGGCGGGTGGATCGAACCGGCAACCCTCCGACTGCCAGACAACCACTCTTACCTCCTGAGCTATGTCGCCCCTATATTCCTGGGTCCAGAACTATATTTACTCCCCCTGCCTCCCCTAGGGCCTTGGACAACGTACCCGGGTAGTCCTCCCCAAAAAGCAGCCCCGGTCTGACCCATATGACATTTCACCGGATGGTGGCTGATCTCAGTTCACGTTTTCACCTGCCGCCTAACGTTCAGGGACCTGAAGCTAAAAGGGCGAAGCCCGGCCGTGTTTCTGCTATGCTCCTGAGGTGTCGCTCGCACGGCCACCTCGGCTGAACTCTCCTTCCATGCGAGTTAACTCCGCCCCATCAACTCACTGAGCAGTGAGAATATTTTTCTTGCTTTCAAATGAAGCCGCGGATAGCGCAGTGCCCTTTTTTTTTAAAAAGCAGTGTGTGTTTGGAAAGGTCACAGGGCGCACCACACTTACATGGCTTTTCAACCCAGCTTTGAAAAGCACTTTCCCAGTCAAGAATGCAAACAGATGGAGGTTCTTGGTGTGAAAGCCAAAGCTGCTTTGATATTTAATAATTATTCTGTCTCAAGTGAGAGGTCGGAGCGTTGGAACAAATTATAGTATCTCTGGAATGGTTCAGCCAGCAAGCTTTGATATTCAGATCCAACCAGAATTGCCAAGAAAGGCACACTTTGAATGAAGACGATGGCGCAAGGCATAGTAGACTTGTGAATGGACATCAGCCAAAAACTATTTCTGGCTGGGTTTCGACCCCATGGGTCAGTGCGGCCCACAAGAGTTAATGAACAAAGGCTGACGAACGTGAAGAGTAAGAAAGAAGAGGCATCCTACAACACGCGTGTCCTGTACCCGCGAGACGAGAAAACCTGCAGGATTGCAGTAGACCAGTAGACCATTACCGACAAGGACGTGAAATACTACTGACTGCAATAACAGCAGAAAAAAGTAATGAGACCTAATTCATCCCCGCCACAATCTGTGAGACTGAGTGTCGTAGCCAACGGCAACAAGACAGACCTTCAGATCCCCCGCCCCTCCCAGCATCACAGCGCTCCTACGCCTTCCAACACCGAGCCCTTCATATTCAGGGTTTTGTCTGATTTAAGCACTGCAGAGGCATGTATACCAATCACGTTAACTGTAAGATGTTGGCGAGGGCTAGGGGAGGGGCTCAAGGTCCCCCTGTTTCATACAGACACAGTCCCACATTTCACTGTGGTGTCATGGTTTCTCTTTACTTTTTGCCACACGTGTCAAGCAGGCAGACGTAAATATTAAGGTTCGATATCGCAGGAGAAACAAACGTTCACACTCCCGCTACTTTTTCAGGGCCACACTGTCATGTGGGAACAGGGCATCCACCCAGCAGAACTGAAAGCGCTCGGGACGTATTGTATGGTTTGATGCACGCCCTCTAATGGGTCCGCGAACAGCAAGGTGGGGGGCCCGTGGAAGTTTCCGGAGGGAGTGACTTTGATGAGCCATGAAGGGGACGACAGTTCTGGACTGGGACCGGAACTTTTACCACGGCGGTTCTGCCACCGTTGTGAGTTCTTTAGCCTGTGGGAGGGTTCTGGTGTTGACAGACAGTTCTGGGAGAGTGCTAGTGTTTTAAAGCCTTTTGTAAATGGATGTCATCGGTAATAATGGGGGAAAAAAACAGCTTTCACACTCTCCCATAGAGAAGGAGAGAGTGCACACAGTTCACCTTCAGTACTTGCTCAAAGAAGTGAGAATCAGGCATGGACAGAGTCTGATATCAACTATGAATAGATTCAGATATCAGCCATGGACAAAGCCAGATATCAGCTATAGACAAATTTCAGCTATGGACAGAGTCAGATGTCAGCTATGGACAAAGTCAGATGTCAGTTATGGACAGAGTCAGATGTCAGTTATGGACAGAGACAGATGTCAGTTATGGACAGAGTCAGATATCAGTTATGGACAGAGTCAGATATCAGTTATGGACAGAGTCAGATGTCAGTTATGGACAGAGACAGATGTCAGTTATGGATAGAGACAGATGTCACTTATGGACAGAGTCAGATGTCAGCTATGGACAGAGTCAGATGTCACTTATGGATAGAGACAGATGTCACTTATGGACAGAGTCAGATGTCAGTTATGGACAGAGACATATGTCAGTTATGGACAGAGTCAGATGTCAGTTATGGACAGAGACAGATGTCAGTTATGGACAGAGTCAGATGTCAGTTATGGATAGAGACAGATGTCACTTATGGACAGAGTCAGATGTCAGTTATGGACAGAGTCAGAAGTCAGTTATGGACAGAGACAGAAGTCAGTTATGGACAGAGACAGATGTCAGTTATGGACAGAGACAAATATCAACCCTGAGGGTCTGCGCTCCACTCCCTCTTCCTCCACTCTCCATGTTATTGATCTGAGCGCGTTCCGGAACAGAGAGCTGTCTACGCGGCGCAATCTGAAACCCGCTGCAGTCCTTTCAGCGGCCTGCTCCCGTTCCCCACAACGGAGATGAAACGATCTTCCCTTCTTCACCTCCGTCCTCCTGGAGGCGGTTCCTTCACCGGGCGGCCAAAAGGAGCCAAAGCAACTCCCGGACAGACCACGAAACCGCTCCCATCCCCAGAGAAGGCCAGACGAGGAGAAGCCGCAGAAAGAGATAAAGCAAGAGAGAGAGACAGATAGAGGGAGGGAGAAAGAGAGTGAGAGAGAGAGAGAGACAGAAAGAGATAGAGAGAGAGAGATCTTCATATTCTGCGAGAATAACAACTGGGAGGAATCGTTTTTTTCTTTTTTCACTCCATTCTCCCAGAGAATGCATTTAAATGCATTTTACTGTCACATTTATTCTGTCAGAGCTAAATGCATTTTAGTCACATTCGTTCTCTTAGAGTCAAGTATATTTTACAGTCACATTCTTTCTCTAAGAGTGAAATGCATTTTACAGTCATAATCATTCTCCCTCCTCCCTGCAATCTTTAGGAAAATTTTACAGTCACAGAATGACATCATCTTATCTCCATCCCACAATACTACCCATGACCAGTATTATATGGCCGCCATGTTTTAACACTTTAACCATACATATAACCGGCAGAGAATCATCCATTGTTTCATTATGATCTGACTTCCTTTTATCTTTGTTTGTTTTACACAAATGTACAAACTTCACAGCTTAAAAAAGGAACACTCATTCACAATTGATTATTGGTAATCGGTATTCCCCTGTCTCTTAAATGCAGACATATGGCCTCATTTCTTTGTTAAAATGAAGTGTGAGTTGTGAGAACTCCCATGTTTGACAAACATGACGCAAGCAGCCTCTTTTTCTGTTTTGTTCTGATTTGATTTGGTCTGATTATTGTATGACTTTGTTACCCCCTCTGCCCTTTTGTTTTGTTTGTTTTTGTTTACTTAAAAAATAATAATAATAATTTAAAAGAAAACATAAATCTTGAGCTGTTGAATGAGGTGTGCTTTGTTAGCGCTGAAGTTGAAACCTACAGGAAGGTAGATCTTCAGGAGCAGCCCCGACAAACACAGTCTCCCTCTGTCTGTGAGATACTGTTCTGGGACAGAATGGACAGGAGAAGATGGGGCAGGGAGGGGGGCTCTCGGTGTGCTCACTGTGCCCCCCCCCCCCCCCCCCATTTCAGCTGCAGGATGCCCTTACACTGTGTTCTGAGCTCTATCCGCCGCTGGGGACATCTAGACCGTATTGCCGTAATGTCACCGTTTTTATTTGGCCAGCCAAAGACCAGGAATCTGACGAAGCTCACGAAGGAAGCTAAAAATACAACATATGGTGCTCCCTTTTCTCCCCCCATCTCTCTCTCTCTCTCTCTCATACTGTCTATCTCTCTGTCTCTCTCTCTCATACTCTCTCTCTGTCATGCAGCTTACCTCTAGCTTACCATAGCCTGCTCGGATTTGAACTTGTGAACCCCTCCCACCCCCCACCCCTCTTCCAAACAGGTTTTTGCGCCTAAATCATTTCATTGATTGCTACCAGTCGTGTTGCGCATATGCTGTTTCGCAATGAAAATTCATAAATGAAGTAGCATTCATTTATTAAACTGCTGTTGAATACATCTTACAGTGTGAGAGGCAGACCGCAAGTGAATACACAAAGGTCCCATTTCACGCAATGGATTGGGTGTGACAAATTAAGGATGAAATTGTTGTGAAATTTGTGCAAATTGCACGAGAAGCAAATCACCCTACTGCAAGCAGTGCGTACTGCAGCAGCGCCCACGCCCACGCCCACGCCCACGCCCACTTGTGTATAAATGCGTTACCGGCTTTGAACAGAAGCACTTTCTAGATGTTTTTGCTTATTTTCTTTCGTTAAAAAAGTCATCTGAATGCAGGGTTGTGATGTCATTAGTATTCTGTTTAACTGAGTAAGTACGGCATGAACGAGCAAGGAAACATAGTTTATTCGAAGAGCACTTAAAGAAATAAACAATGTCAAGTTACTGTGAAACACCACTGAAGAAGAACAGCAGAGCAGAAAATTAAGTTATTTTTATTTTTAATACCTCCGTTCATCCCCCCATCAAGGGGAAGACAGGGTTTCTCCCATACTCTGCTGCTTAATGCTCATCCTCAGGACACAAAAAAGTTATTTAAAAAGCGAGTAAACCTTTTTCATAAATAAAGTTAATATTATTATGTATTACATGCAAGATAACAGACATACTGATACGACTGTTTTAGGATCATTGTCAACATGTCTATCTTTTAAATGCATATATTACCATTTGAAGTATTCCAAAATGGATAACAACATAAAAGCATAAAAATAACCACATAAAAGCATTAAAGCAGGGAAAAAACTTTCTGTTTTTTTTTAATATCCTCTCTGATGGCAAGAACAGCAAGCTTTAAATCTAAACAATGTCCTTGTGAAATTGTATAATTTATCCCTAAAATAATTAGAAGCTGTAAGAGTTACAACTTTTGAGAGTTTTCAACGAAATAAGAGGAGGGGGGCTGTGGTAAAAAATGGCCGTGTTCTTTAAATACTCTGGCTTAGATGACAAAATACACTAATACTTTAATTGTTCTGAACAAACGTGATAACACAGACGATTAACCAATGCAATTGCCCTCCATGAGGGAATACATTCACAGTCCGAACTGGTGCTGCTGTTTAGATAGCCAAAAGCCCTTATAATCTCTCACACTGTCTATCAAAGCCATGTGCCTGACAGTGTGGAAAAATCGCTCTTGCTCTTGGGTGACGGGCAGTAATTGCTCCCACCAGATGTATCGTGAGAGCCCGCGATCTTTACAAGTCCAAAAATAAATAAATAAATAAATAAATAAATAAATAAATAAATAAATAATTGAAATTTTCTAAAATTCATATTTTCCGCCACAGCTGGCAAGATTTTATTTATGTATTTTTTTTCCAAAAATGGACAAGTATTGTAAATAGAAGCAGGGAGGCCGGGGGGGGGGGGGGGGGGGGAGATAAGTAAATTATTTCCTTTTTTTTTCGCGAACTGCCTGCAAGACAAATTTAGCCTTGTTCTGATAGATTTATTGGGGTGTGTTAAAACCTGACCCTTTTATCAGACGGAGAAAGCAGATGTGTGGCCACTGTGGAGCTCAGGAACTGGGCTGGATGGCTTTTGTCTTGGCAGCTGCTGACCAACATGTCTGTTGGAGATCATTCCCTGAACATTAAGAGTGGAACAGTAGCAGAGCGGAAGGGAGTGAGGGAGAAGAAGTATTCTCTTCAGTATTTTATTCTCCTCTCTCTCTCTCTATCTCCCTCACTCTGTCTTTCCACCATCCTCTGCATTCGATTGTAACATTAATGTGAGAGGAATGTTTCTAAATAGATGTGGATTTTTTGTTTGTGGTACTTGACTCAAACAGCTTTTTTTGGGGTGCAGTTATATGCAAAAAAGTATACAGCAACATGTAATGTCAACTGAAAATATTTCTTTTGGCGTGTCACTTTTTTTTGCCTAGTTTTTTTTGGGGGGCAGTTTATTGATATGTTTCCACAGCTTATTTGAACCCCCAATTGACAGCTCTTAAATTAAGTTTCGTTCTCGTTTTCTCTCCCTCTCTCTATTATGTGTGCGTCATCTAACTATTTTTATAACCTTCTAAGACCTGTAAATTCAGTAAATTTCATTCTCTGGTCTTATTTGCAAGAACTATATATTAAGTACTATAGCGAAATCTACCCTAAAAGGGGGCATTTGATAAAATAAAATACATAATGCTTTAGAAAATATTTTCACTGCAACATGTTTTTGCCATCCTGGACAGTTGTATTATGTCAAAAATTTAAATATTTAAACTTCTTTTCTGCTGGGTCCCTAGAGAATAATACCCATAAATATGCTGGGCTAGTATCCAAGATCCCCCTGTGCTCCACCAAGCTAAACCATTCTGTGTCATCAAGTGAATGTGCATGCATGGCGTCTTATGAATTATTCACTGATAGTGGTTAAATAAAAGATTTTAACGTTTTCAAGAGTAGGTTTTAAAAAAAATAATTTTTCTTCAAAATTGTGGGCCAGTATTTTTAGAACTCCATTGCTTTCAATTTCCATAATAGCCGGGGAATGGTCCTGATACTAGCGGCTTGCCGTAGCAGCTTTGAAACGCTAAATTTGGAAAGTTTAAATGCTAAAGTCAAACTCCAGGCCACTGGCCCCACCCCTCCCAGTTTTCCTAATCACAATGTCTGTCTGTACTGGCCCCAGAGTGATGGAACAAACTCCCCAATGTGGTCAGGATGGCAGAATCATTGTCCTATCTTCTGACACAGACTTCAGACTCCATCTTGTTTCCCCTCCCATCCCCACCCTATAGCACTCCATCATTTGATATTAATTTAGATTGTTGCATCTTTTTTGGAGTCTGATTTTTTTTGTTTTGTTTTTTTAAATAAATTGTTTCTTTAATCTTGTTTTTTTGGGAATGTATTTAGCCAGGTCGGGCACTATGGCAATTTTGCTTATTTTGATATTGCTTTAGTAATTGGCTCATTCACTCATTGCCTCATATTTATTATTTGCCTCTTTTAAAATATAAATCTGCATTGATATAACCACCTCAGCTTGCGTAAAATTCACAACCTTGGTGCTGGCCTGTTGTGTGGCTGAAGGGACTGTGCTGTTTCATCTTTGAATACCCCCCAGCCACAACCTCCTGTTCTGCCACCTCTGTGACCGGGCCTCTGTGACCTCTGCATGCTTGCACTTCCAGGTCACATCTGTTGTCTGTTCCGGAACCCCTGATGCTGGAGTTCCTCGCTGCGGTCGCAGGTTTGATTCCTGGGTTGGACGCTGCTGTTTTCCGGATGACATATCGAGACAATTTTATAGGTATGGTCATGCAAAGATAGTTTAGCTGAATTGTGGAATTTAATTTTGTTTACAATACCAATGTCTGGTTTGTTCAGGTAACTTTGCGCTAATTGATTATAAATGGACTTTCTGTGCCTTCATGGTAATGTTGCACATTTGTAATCCTGCGACTAACACTAGTGTTCTCCAATTTCTGTAAGTCGCTCTGGATAACAACATCTGCCAAGGGACAGCAATGCAATGCAATGTAATGTAATGCCATTTCAGGGAGTGGGTTTTTACACAGATATGAGCAATGAGCGGAATAAAGACTGTCACATCGGCAGAGAGTGCTGGAGTTCAGGGCTAAACTCAGAGAAGTGATCTGTTCATGAAAAGACCAAAAAAAGCACGCTTTCATTCACCTGTTCCCAATTCCTGCAGGGTGCTTTTTCAATTTTCTGTCGGATGTGCGTCACAACTGTTCCTCAATTAATAGCAGGCTCACAATTATTTTCTTTGTCCCTCTAGGGGTGAAACTTTTCCGATGGGATTTAAAAAGCACACAGTGCATGTGGTTCCAAACAGCCTCGTTCTCTGGAAACCATTAAGTGCGTGATGAGTGTGCGTATTAAGCAGCTCACACTGCAGCAGGTTAGACATCATTCAATGTCTCCAGTGTATGCACAATAATATATTAAATTTTTATTTATTTTTGAGGGGGGTGTAGGGTGAAAATAAGGATGCATGTGAGGTGCATGAATGGTATTTGTTTGTGTGTGTGTGTGTGTGTTTGTGTGTGTACGTGTGTGTGTGTGTGTGTGTGTGTGAATGTGAGTGTTTGTGTGTGTGTGTATATGTGTGTGAATGTGAGCATTTGTGTGTGTGTATATCCTAATGTGAATGTGTGTGTTTGTGTATGTGTGTGTGTGGGTGTGTGAGTGCATGTGTGTACGTGTGCGTACGTGTGTGTGTGTGTGTGTGTGTATGTGCGTGTCTGTGTGTGTGTGGGTTTCTCTGTTGGCTCCAGGATCAGGGCTGGTGTGATTACCCCTCTCAGTCACACCCTGCAGAGCGCTGATGGTACCCTCACGTCCTGCCGGTTAACTTGCCAGCACGGCAGGGAAATAAAACTGTCGTTCGCGCGCTAATGCCTGCATAAAAAGCGCCGGTTTCAGAGCCGCAGCGGGGCATCTGTATCGCTCCCCCTCAGATTAGTTACATTTGAGTCTTCCTTAATGCCGTTGAGTTTACAGGCCGTTAGCGCGCTAATGTCTACAGTGCATAATAACCGCCATTTCACAGCGTGAGAGACACGTCCGTATCGTCACGCCCCCCCCCCACCCCAGAGATTAGTTTCAATTGAGCCTTCTTCGATGCTGCTGAGCTTTCGGGTTGCGGCGCGTCGCATGCTGTCGCTAATACCGCGGCTTCGGGTGGCGTTTAGACGCACGGCGGAGAAACCGGGGGGCTTAGGGTGGCGGTGTCGTATAACTGACAAGGAGCTGGCCTCGTATCCTGGAGGTTCTCAGGCAGAACACTGCCGTTGTACCCTTGAGCACCATGAGCAAGGTACTTACAGTAACCTGCATTGCTTCAGTTTCTATTTAGCAGTATAAATGGATACTCTGTAAAAATAATAATAATTTTAAAAAGCAAAAAGTTGGGTGTGTTGCTCTGGTGATGTAACAACATGTGATCAGGGCAGGCGAAGCCACAGCGGCCTTCATCCTGTTGCTGGGTAACCTTTTTCACTAATTTCAGCGCATGCATACTGGCTCCGATGTGAATACAAACAAACAAAAAAACCTATTATGCTGAGGTTTACGTAAAATATACTTCACTTTAATTATTTTATTTCATTTTTTTTCACACGGTGTGGGAGAGGCGGAAGTTTCCTGTGCTGATAGTGGTGTGTGCTACCCAGTACCTTCCACTCCACACGGCTCACGGCACATTACTGGATTTATGCCGACCCAAAAAAGCATAAATATGACAGTTATTGAAGAGAACTTTGTTCTACATGAGGGTAAAACAATGCAGATCTAAATATAAAGACCACAAGTCATGTAATATATTCATGCCAAAGGAGAATTTGATTAGTTACTGTCTGCAGATACCATACAGGGAAGCTGCACTGCAGGTAGGTTGCTAGTTAGCAACACCTGTGTCTGGTTTCCCTAAGTGGATCTGGAATGTTACTGATCAACATCTCAAAATAGAAGTCCCGCACACAGAAACATGCTCCACTTCTTTAAATTCAAATGACCTTTTGACCTGGAAAGGCCTTTGCCAGGTGTACTAAAAAGTGGGGCGTATTTCAGTGAGCAGAGCCTCTTTTTAGAGAATTGTATCATTACAGAATTTTGTTTTCCCTCCAGAGGATGGATGGGGCTGTCGCGGTCCTTTGAACTGTATAATTCACTAAACAAATGAGCATAATAAGGCTGGAAAGCAGGGCACTCTGGGATATATTTCTGTACCACTCTTGCACAAAAGTCAGGAGCAAGGCTGCCTATTGGACAAAATCAAAATCTGCAGAGCTAACCCACCCCCCCCCCCCCCACCTCCCCACCCGTCTTCCTGACGACAGCTGCCCTGAGGTAGACAGTCACCTTTCCAATGGCCCCGTTGTCGGGTTAAACAACCCGGGCTCCCTTGCATAATGAAATCGCCCCTGAGAAACAGATCAGATGAAGCCTCACACCGCACTGTGCTGGAGAGCTCCAGCTTCTGCCTCCAGAACTCCCGGAACAGAAAGAAGCTTTTCTGCAGGATCGGTCAGTCAGGTCTCTGGTGAAGCCAGTTAGGCCTTAACGAGGGGGGGGGTTGGTAGAGAAGGCAGTTGTTTATAGGAATATTCCACCTTGGTAAGCGAAGAACTTCCATGAACCCCATACCCCCCCCCCCCCCGCCACCGCCCCCCCTCCCCAAAAAGGGCAGAGGCGGCTGAGGTAATCCGGCCGGTCCCCCCCTACAGCCAGTCCCCAGTTTTATTTCATTTTGGCAGGATAAAGGGGAGACTAGATTGCAACAATGTTTTTCTCCGTGTTCCATTGCCAATCTGTGCACGAACTCGCAACAACAGCAGCGACATCGGCAACGACAAGCAGCATAAAAACAAACAAAGGACAATGGCCAGAGGGAACATTCAATGAAGAAAACACATCCATCCTAGATAAACTGCCTGTGTGCAAAGAGGTGTGGACTAAATTACTGTGTGCATGTGTGTGTGTGAGAGTGCATATGTGAGAGTGTGTACATGTGTGTACATGGCTATGAATACAGTAGTCAGTGAGTTGTGTGTGTGTGTGTGTGTTTGAATGTATATATACGGGAAAATAACAATTTTTTCTCTATAATAAATGTGTTATTTATTTTAGAACATTATTTAGTCCTACCCACCTTAGTAAAATGACCAGAATATACCCGTTTGTGTACAAACAATCAGCAATCCCATCAGCCTGCCATCAATCAAATGCTCCTGTTTATAATATGGCAGTGACGCAGCTATTGCCTTGACAACAGACCTGGCTGTAGGCTTGAAAATAAAACATGGGCTGATTGCCAGTGCTTACCTGTCACTGAGTCATCCCCAGCAGTGCTTACCTGTTATTGAGTCATCCTCAGGAGTGCTTACCTGTCACTGAGGCCACTGTCAGGGGTCCTGAAGGTCCTTCCAGCTCTGGGCAACAGCAGCGAGCTGAGAAAGGGGACAGAGAGAGGTAGCAGCTGGCTAGCCTTGTGATTAAAAGCAGGTAATAATGTAGTGAACCAAAAACGAACACTGCTGCCTTCATTTGACAAGGACAAGTGATGAGTCATGATTTTGAACATAATAGAAAACCATTTTTTATTTTTAAGAATAAAAAATTTCGGATGAAATGTGATGTTCTCCTAAGAAGTTATGCTGTGAAATTGCAATTTTTTTCCAGCCGTTTTTCAAATTTATTTATTTTTGCAATGTAAGGACTGGGCATTACCCCTCCGATGTAATGAAATATCGACCCGTATCGCTTCTACCCTTTCTGTCCAACCCTTGAACAAGCAGTTCTTAAACAACTCAGCTCTTTTCTCCATCAGAACAACCTGCTAGACCCTCACCAGACTGGCTTCCGATCCGGGCACTCAACAGAGACTGCGCTCCTGGCTGTGACGGAGGTACTTGCCACTGCAAGAGCCTCACGCCTCTCCTCGGTCCTGATCCTTCTTGACCTGTCTGCAGCTTTCGACATGGTCAACCATAAAATACTCCTCTCCACCTTGGCTGAGATGGGCATTGCTGCCCTGTCTTGGTTCGCTTCCTATCTTGCAGATAGGACCTACCAGGTCACCTGGAAGGGGTCTGCCTCTGCTTCTCATCGCCTTGTTATGGGAATGCCGCAGGGATCTGTACTGGGTCCTCTGCTGTTCTCCCTATACACCAAATCTCTTGGTTCAGTTATTAATTCACATGGCTTCTCCTATCATTGTTATGCAGATGACACGCAACTCTTCTTTTCCTTCCCCCCCTCGGCCACACAGGTCGATGATAAGATATCTTCCTGCCTGGCTGATATCTCCACCTGGATGGCCAGCCACCACCTGAAGCTCAACCTCAACAAAACTGAGCTGCTCTTCTTCCCATGCAAGACCTCCTTACTACGTGAGCTCTCAATCATGGTTGATGGCACCACAGTGACTACCTCTCACTCTGCCAAGAGCTTGGGGGTGGTCCTGGATGACCAACTGGACCTCAAAGAGTACATCCAGGCAACATCACAGGACTGCAGATTCCTTCTGTACAACATCAGAAGGATTCGACCAAACCCTACGACGCACTCTACCCAGCTGCTCGTCCAGGCTACGGTGACCTCTCGCCTTGATTACTGCAACTTTCTCCTTGCAAGCCTGCCAGCTCATGCCATACAGCCACTACAGATGATTCAGAATGCCGCTGCCCGGCTCATCTACAACCTTCCCAAATTCTCCCACGTCACTCCTCTGCTGCAATCACACCACTGGCTACCGGACGCTGCCAGGATCCGGTTCAAAGCCCTGACCCTTGCTTACACTGCAGCCAACAGGACAGCCCCTATCTACTTGCAGGACATGATTCGATTCTATGTGCCTGCTCGACCACTCCACTCTGCGGCAGCAGGGCGCCTTGTAACCCCTCCCACCCGACCAAAGGGATCACAGAGCTTCTCCACCTTAGCTCCCCAGTGGAGGAACAAACTCCCCATCCCTCTCCAAACCTCCCCCTCACTACCCATCTTCCGCCGTGGCCTGAAGACTCATCATTTCAGACTATACCTAGACTAACTACCACCACGCTGTATATTTCACTCCCCATCCCAGCACTTCTCGGTAATTTGTATTTGTCCTAATACTGTAGCTTATTCTTCTGCCTAGTTGGCTTTGCAGAGGTTAGGTCAGAATAGTGTTCACTGTGTGAACTAAACTGTGTTCTTGGCTAGAAATAGCTGTACAAAATAAGTATTGTATCTTATTGAACCTGTGTTTAGTAGTTGTCTATGGCCATGAAATGCATTTTTGTACGTCTCTTTGGATAAAAGCATCTGCCAAATAAATGTAATGTAATGGCTAATTAAATAAATACAAAACAAGAAAAATAATAATGATACTGAAACAAGGTAAATATGAAAACTGCTCATTCATATGAAAAAGCAATGAATTACATAAGCAATTTCTCTATAAAGAAATTGACAGTGGTGGTGCCACTAGCTAGTCCTCCTCCTCATCTTCCTCATCTTCCTCCTCCTCAGCCTCCATGCCCTCTTCATGTTCTCAGCACCATCGCCACTGAAGCATAGAATACAAAAGAGGACCAGAGTAATGCTGACTATTTTATCACATGAATACTGTCTAACCTTTGTGTTCAGTTTGAGTCAAACTGACCTGTTTTAAACTTCTAATAAATGAGGAATGACACTTTTCAGAGATGTATTTCATAACCAGGGTCTAAAAAGTGTTCTTGTTTTATGTTAGTATTTGGTGTTCATCATCTCTATTTGCTTTAGCTCAGAACAATAAATATAAATAATCTACCTCACGAAAACCTTGTTTCATTAAAAATTTCACAGATAGACAATAATTATGTCCCCTGCACCTCCATACCTTCATAATAGAGTATTGATATAATCATGTTTATATACACATCTTTAATGCAAATGAATGACTTTCATTGTTAACTGCAACCCAGCAGAGGACATTAGCAACCATTAACACATATTGCTTATATTGTCTGGAATTGAGGTAAAGATAATATATGTTGAGTGTTTTTGCATTAATTTTATTGCTGTATTGCATTACAATCTCAATAATGTCCTGGTCATATTTTGCCTGTGATGTTCTGTGCAAGGACCCAAATGCAGACCAGGGAAATCCAAAAAACGTTGTCTTTATTCAGTCCGAGGTTCGAAGCCAGGTAATCACAGAAAAGACGGTGCCAAATCGAGTTTCCAAAAGAATTGTGATAAACAGGCAAAAAATCAAAAACCAGGAGATCAGAGCAGCGAAGGTACAAAGGGACAGGCAAAAGAAGTCAAAGCAAAGCGAAGGTCAAACCAGAAAGCAAACAAACCAAAAGGGGCAGGCAAACTCGAAGTCGTTCAGAAAGGGTGTCTCAGGAATCTCGATAAACAAAGGCTTACTAAATATCAGCACAATGAATTCGATCAACGTTCTGACCGGGAGCTGGTGGAAAAGACTGACATTTATACACTGGGGAAGGTAACAATCAAGGAGGGGTTAAGTGAATGAGGGCGGGGTAACAAACAACATCCAGGTGAAGAACATTAGGATAACTAATTAAATGACAGGGGACTGACAAAACGCGGACTGGAATCACATAGACAACAATGATAATAGACGGCCTGGGTTTAGCTGGTAAAAACGCGTGCAGAGAGAGAGAGGTGCAGTCAGAGCAAGAGACAGGTGCAGGCAATTGCAGAACTCAGCGTTAGAGTAGGCTAGAAAGAAAAGGGGCGGAGCTACAGTGCAGCATGGAAAAGGGGAGAATGGTTAATGTATTAGTATAGTGATCTAAACTATCAAAAACCCAAAACTAGTGTGTGTTAGTCCATTAGTAATATTCACATGTTAGTATATTAATGAGGTTAGTACTTTACAATCTATAAATTAGTAAGGATTAGTAGAAATTAGTAAAACTAGATATAAGCAGGAAGTAAGTAAAACGAGACTGGAAAGAAGGGGGGGAAACCACGAAAACCCGGAACCACCCGAATAGTGAAATCACACAAATACAGGGGAGTGAAGCAGCTCAGGGAACACAGACACAGAGACAGTACTGGGGAGACAAGTGACCGGGAGGACTACAACATTGCCTAAGCTAACAGTTTCACGGGTGCTAAAAGTATACAAAACACAAGTAAAAACAGGGTTAAACTCTCTCTAATATGAGATTTATTAGTCTTGCGTTGACATTTTGCTCCATTATTCTTCTGCCGCTTTTTTTACCGAGTTCATTCTGTCGATTTTGTGAATGAACCGTTGCTGTGGACCAGACTGTGGAGAAATCCTCCCTGTTGCCTGGAAACCACAAGCTTCGTGCTTATCTACTCCGCTGACCTGCAAGCTCTTTGCAAGGACAGAGTATGCTATCCGTTTCCGAACACTATTTATTTATTTATTTATTTTTGGTCCTTGTGGGAACACGTGGAAATCATATTCAATTATCTTCTCCAAGAAAATGAACAAGGGATGTACACCCCTTTATAAATAGACTTTTTCTCTCAGACCTTTCCAATATACCATCTACTACTGAATTTGAACCGGGGAATTGAATTTGACTCTCGTCCCGGCTGTGATACAGAACTGGGAATGTTAGACAGCAGCACTCAATCTAAGAAATGTTGTATTTGTTTTTGGCAACGGAGAGAACCAGGCACAAAACAATTCAATGTTGATAGCAATTTCATTACTGCTGGCAGAGAAAGAGGTTGTTTTGGCATCGAGCGCAAGTTCTGCTTTATTTCCAGAAGCAAGGCTGCCGTTGGTTTCGGGTATGGATCATTAGTGTGATTTCTGAGGCTGCGTTTATGATTTATTTGTTCACTCTCTGACAAAATATTACCGAAAGTGCAAAAAAAACAACATCTCACAATCAGTCCTTTTTGCGATTGCTTTTGCCATTGCTATGGAGGATGGGGAGGGAGATGAATATTTGAGTGACTTTAAATTGGCCATGGTCTCTTTAGCAACCCTGTGTTCCATGCATCTAAAAATTCAACAGAATGTTTAATCAAGCTCATTTATAAGCCTGCTTATTCAATATTAAAATCATTTTTCATATCTTCTCCTACAGTAAGTGTTAATCCGATAATATATCATGTTCGTATAAAGACTTGCATTAGCCTCAACTGTCAATGATGAATCCTGTCATTATCACCCAAAAATAGCTGTTAGTTTTGAATTAATGATCACTTATAATTGGGTAATGAATCACATGAAACTTTCATTTGGCTTTCGGATCTTTGTAATCACTAGTATTGGTTATTTTCTTTCACTGTGTGCTTGTGGATTACATTGTGTAAGAGGACTCAGAGCGTATAAGAGAGCTAACAGTGTATAAAGTGGCACGGAGTGTGCAAAGGAACTCATATTGTGTAAGAGAACTCACAGAGTGTAACAGAATTCACAGTGTGTAAGAGAACTCACAGTGTGAAAGAGAACTAAGTGTGTTAGAGAACCAACATTGTGTAAAGGAACTCACAATGCCTCAAAGAACTTACAGTATATAAAAGAACTCACAATGTATAAGAGAACTCGCAGTGTATAAAAGAACTCACAGTGTATAAAAGAACTCACAGTGTGTAAGGGAACAAACAGTGTTTGAAGGAACACAGAGTGTGTGAGAGAGCTAACAGTGTGTAAGAGAACTCACAACATGTAAGGAGGCTAACACAGAGGCTGATGACTCGGAGAGTTTGAGGGGATACTCTGGTCTTTTCACTTCTGTTTTCCAGCGCATGCAGGTTTGTCAGACACGCAGGCCCAGTGAATAATGTATTGCTGCACATCTCACACGTACAGATGAGACCCACTCACATTTCGCCAAATGGTGGTCTCCATCCTCACACAAAACAGGCAATTTGAGAGACACTAAGGAAAGCAAAAATAAATGACATAATCGGCTCCTCCCGGATTGATTGACCCTGTCATTTAAGCCCTGGAATGGGAAGGCACACAAGAAACTCTTCCCTCTTCACAGAATAGCAGCCAACCCAGGTTAGAGCTCCATCAGTCCTGGGAGCAGACATGGCAATAATCACCTTCAAACTGTGCAGACAGGAAGACACTGTGAGACTGTGAGAGGAAACAGGGCTGGATCGCTCCATTTCGCAAATTCCTTATTAATGAGTCTGAATCTGGGAGTGTATGTGTGAGGGAGAGATAGAGAGAAAGGCTGTGTGTGACAGAGATACAGAATGGTTGCATATCTGTGTGTGTGTGTGTGTGCGCGCCTTTGTGTGCATGTGTGTGTATGTGTCTCTGTGCATGTGTGTGTGTGTGTATGTGTGTCTCTGTGCATGTGTGTGCATGTGTGTATGTGTGTGTGAGTGTGTGTGTGTGTGTGTGTGTGTGTGCCTGTGTGTGTGTGTGTCTGTGTGTGCATTTGTGTACTGTAAGCAGGTGAATGAAGGATTTATCTAGTGTGTCGATACCATGGCGGGCTGTCACATGATAACACTGGGCCCATTAGTTGAGCTGGGACTGTGAGCCTCGAGTATGTCTCTGCAGTACAGCCTCAGTTATGGAGGCCGAGTGTAGCTTGTAGAGCGATGCATAAAAATTCTTCATTCATTTATTTCCAGTGGGGTAGCTGTGGCTGTAATGGACAGGAGGCAATGCAATAGTTGTTAGCAGGAGTGAGTGGCTCTAATTGAATACTAGGCGTCTCTGATGTTCAAGGCGCTGTTCCTTAAATGTTTGTTAACCCTAACATATTAAATATTTTTAAAATATACGTTGATTTAATACAACAGAAAGGGTGATGTGAGTGAATGAGATGATGAATGAGTGAGTGAGTGAGTGAGTGAGTAGGTGAGAGTGTAAGTGAATGAATGAGTGGGTGAGAGAGATAGTGAGGAGATATGAGTGAATGAGTGAGTGAGTGACTAAGAATACAGAGATGTCAGAGGGTGAGTGCAATGGAGCACAAATTTCAGACATTAAATTGTAACAAAATCTGTGCAGAACGTTTGATCTCTCACTATATTTTTATGCAATGCAAAAGGAAATGGCACAGATTGAAATCACTGAATGAAATGAGTATTTATTTGATTAAATATCTGTGCATTATGACAGAACATGAGTGTAGGTCATATGTGTTCGCTTTATGGCTGGGGATGCTTCATAATTGCTGAAGTCTCTGTTAGACTACCTTCCTGCTGTAATAACTTTGCCATGTCCCTTTTCCTGGTGCAATCAGTGATGCAGTAGCAAGCTTTTCCACCCACTTTCACACCAAAACTAAATTGGCAATTTGTCCTACACAAAAGCAATTAATTTGTAAAAAGAAAAATCAAAGATGTATTTTTTTAATTCCTTTGCTAATTTATTTTGTTCTTTTTTACGAGTCACAGAAATAATGCAAGAACATTCCGTATACCTTCAGGCCAAACAAACGTTTCTTTGGCTACGAAAGGCAAGAATACAAAAATAAGTAAACAAATAAACAAACAACTAAATAAATACATTGTATTCATGACAATAGCACAGATGAGCTGATCCCAATCATCACTCACTGTAAGCAATTTATCTGCTCATTGAAATTATTACGATTTATACGCTAATATGATAATTAACTCTAGTTAATCCATTGATTCATAAATATAACAGAAATATTCAGCAGTTAAGAATTAGCCAGATATTTATGCATATAATCATCAGTGATGAAACCATATTTGCAAAAAACAGAGCGACTCCTGGGAACCCTGTTGCTGTCTTTGCATATACATACGATAGGTCCGTAATGTTTCTTACTAAAGAGGGTATTCGGGTCTATCACAACCTGTTATGAGTTATGTTATGAGTTTCTGTTATGAGTTATGAATTATTTCAATACCCAGAATTTCAATCTGCCCTCTCATGATTAGCGAATACTTCAACATGGGAGAGATATAATTGTGTATTTCAAAAACATTTGTATGCTAATCTATTCTGTTCGAAATTTTGCAGCTAATTAATATTCATTTTAATTGCCTGTTTAGCAAATAAATTCCAAAAACAATTGACCTCTAATGATTCAAGACTCTCACCATTAATGCATTAGTGCAATGATAGCATGTACCATCATTTTAAATGTTCAAGTGCTTGATGCATCTACCTAATTGTTTTGGTTGAAGGGATAACAACTACTGATAATCAGATGCAGATGTACAAATGATTTCTAAAAATATTTTTTAAATAGAATATCATTTTAAAAGAATATTTTTGCACATACAGCATACGCGCACAACAGTTCTTACTGTAGTAAAACATTTTATTAGAAACCTACAGTGACTAAGGTGTGAATGAATACACATTTTGAGCATCTTCATGCAACAGAAGGCAGAAACTTATGGAGTTTTCAGAACAGCAAACCCCTGTCTCCCTAGGTGATATAATGTATCTATCCCCATGGTTACAACGGGAGAATTTTGGATAGATTTCGGACAGATTTGTGGGATGTACGTTGATGAGCTGCCAGCATTGCTTCGGTCTCTCATGGATTGCATTGTGAGCTCAGGCTGTGCATTCTAACTACAGGGAGCAAGGCCAAGTCCTCCTGCCTGGCTGTGTTCACCAAATCTGCTCAGCGTTTATTTTCTCAATAGCTTCTGCAGGAGACTGAACATCTCTCGCGGTTTATATCTCAGAGTCAGGCAGCAGGCCTTGAACTGTCTAGCCGACTGACTGCCAGGGTTCTGAAAAACTGGCCCATCCATCCGCTCAGGACGATCTGCTTTGTGATTAGACTTGACCCATCAAATTCGTCTGAGTAACAGCGCTACCCATCAGATTGGGACATGAGATGTCCAAGGTAGGATACTATGGCGGGTTCTATTGACAATGTTATTGAAAAGAAAACTGAAATCCAACTTACTCTTAAGAAAGAAGGTACTAAGGTGCCATGAAAGCGAACAATACATATGACTTGTATATCCGTAGACCAGTGGTAACCAGTGGTAACCAACCCTGTTCCTGGAGATCTACTGTCCTGTAGGTTTTCATTCCAACCCTAACAAAGTGTATTTTCTTCAACAGGTGGAGATCTAGTTGACCTGATAATTAGTAGAGTCAGGTTTGCCAAATTAGTGTTAAAATGAAAACTTACAGGATGGAAGACTTCCAGGGTTGGTTGCCACTGCCATAGAAAATTTGCTTTGCTTTAAACTATTTCATATATATAATTTGTTTTTATCCATTACCTAGAAAGCTGAAGAATGAAAGATGTCCGACTTTAGCTAGCTTCCCCAACAGGTTTTCTGTTTAATTATGGTAATGTAGCACTAAGTCGTGGATTGCTTCTGATAGCATGCGAGGATGACTTACGACCCTTCGCTGTGTGCCACGGCCTTCACAGTCGCTCTGTAATGGAGGGGAACTTCGACATTCCCAGACATTTTAAGAGCGTCTCGGGGTGTATTTTCAGCCTTGTGAGCGCATCGTCGTAATCCGACAGGATGGGCCCGTGCACTAACTACAGACGTAAATAAAAAGCTGGGGTTAAGTGTATGAGGGGCAACAAGCCAAAACCTTTCCTGTCCCCTCTAAGTGCAGAAGATGGTCATGTGGCGTGACCCACAGCAGATATCTGCAGAGGACAGCGAACCACGCTTTGTGAGAACACCAGACTTAACTTGTAAATCCCTCTCGTGTCTGAATAACCGAAAGCGACAGTAAGTGTTTCCCTGTCTCTGTGCGAGGAGTCTCCTGTGTGAGGCTATCCTGTCTACAATGTATGTGAACTTCCTGTTCACTGCATACATTAGCTTCCAGTCCACGGCATACATTAGCGTCCTCTTTCATCCACTCATTATACAACATTTGAGTGATTAACTGGCTTCTGCCCCTCAGCAAACTGTTTGCAGAAAATGGACAGATTAAGTTGCGGGTGGGGGATAGCGCTGTTGTGTAACTGCATTAAGTACTTAATTAATTCATTGATTGATTACTTATTTAATTAATTACGCCAATGGAAACATGCAGTCTGTGTGTAGTTCTGCATTTCACAGGCTTATAAGCAATCTTAAATGTTCATACTGCGCACATGCATGCACACGCACACACACACACAGAGACACTGAAGTCATTTATCTGAAGTCGTTGAACTCAATAGTTTCTGTAACATCTTAACTGCAGTGTGATGTTTGACTGAAATTCCAGTTTAAGGAGGCAATTGTGAGAAATTTGTACAATTACCCAAATTACGTCTGCTGTTTTTTATGGCACATGAGACATGGTCATTCCCACAGAAAGCTGCCGGTCATTACAAGAGAAAAAAATAAAATGAAATAAATATTTGAGTCCTTTGATAGCCTAAGTGAGTGGAGGTGAACTAGTCCCTTTAAACCAAATGCAGGAAAACTTAAATGGAGTCATTTTTGGATGGCTTACATTAACCTTTTTTTTTTTAATCTCAGCTTCATTGCTGCCTGTGGTGAATGTTAACTGCAAATAATTTGCCTGTAAATCTGTCTGTCGTAAGGCCATATCTCACATGTGTGCACAGTGCCTGTTTCTAAGGGCCTAGCTAGCCTTTTTTTTTGGTTCCCAGAACATTCCGGAAAAGTTGGGTAAACTTTCCTAATGTGTAGCTACACTTGCTACACTTCCTGAATGTCCCTCGGTTGCAATTGGATGCGTGTGGATCTGAAAAGCAACACACATTCACACAAGCAGGTCCCATAAAAATGACATTTAAATCCAGGGGACTGTCCGTTAGTCCGATTTGGTTTTTGTCAGACTAAATGATGCGCCCAGCACTAAAACACCTGATTCATCTTATCAAGGTCTTGACCAAGAGCAAAGACCAAGAGTAGTTGATTATTTAAATTTGACGTTTTTGTATTTTGCTCATCACTCAGCATTCTTCTGTTGTTGGGAGGCTGAGGTTTATTGTACAGTTGAGGCTGTTGCTCCTTCAGTTGTAGTTTTTCATCGTTTAACAGGAAGAAAAGTTCTTTAGATAGAAGAAGAAATTCACTTGATTATTATATAAAAGGAAGAAATACACCGAAGGACATGTTTACTGCTATTCCATCATATCCTTGGTACGGTACAATGTAAATAAAACCTTTAAAAATTAAGTCTGTCTCTCTCTCTCTCTCTCTCCATTTGTCTCTGTCCCTGCTAATATACTGTTTCTCCAATTAAATAAAGAATGAATAAATCTGAACTGTCTTACCTGAGTAAATTTATTTAATGTGATAATGTATTATAATAAAAAAATAAGAATATATGAAAAAAGAAGCAATTTCATTAATGCATTTGATTTTGTTTATGTGGGATGACAGCACATATGATTCAGTGTGTTTCTCAGCATCAGAATTTAATTTCTCTTTACAGACATAATTATTTTGACATTATTATTTTTTATGAAAAATCAATTTGAGTATATTAGTTAAACAAGTATTGGACTTTCAGAGCACTGCAATATTTAAAGTTCCTTTCAGAGGCATTTAATTGAAAAATGCTTTTAGCTTTTATGAAATTATGAGCAATTAAATGCCATTCTTTCATTTGTGACAAGGTTGTAAATAAAGAGTGTCCATGAAACATGGTATAATTTATCAAGTTGTTTTTTTATGGACTTTGATCACTGAAACTGTGATTTGCCTTGGAAAGAATCTTCTTGAAAATAAGGATGTCAGTATGAGTTAAGTTAATGAATCGCTATTTCTGCAGGTTTTTTGTAATGGAAAAGTTTTCCTTTTTCTTGCTAACTGGAAGAAGGCGTACCTGAGCCACTGCTGGCGGCTTTGATCTCAGGGGTCACTAGGCAACCTCGGAACGCTTCCTTCCGTGAAGTTCCATTGCTCTCTCCTCTCTAACTGGAGCTTTTGGTCTGGTGCTGTGTGGGTAGTGTGGGCTGTTCCATTCAGTGTGGGTTGGGACCTCTCGGTCAACGTCTGTTTTCACAACACAAAGACCCACGTACGGTCACCTCCCACATGCCCGGCCAATCACAGAGCTCACCTCCCACAGGCCACACCCACTAGCGGGATGCTTGCGATTTAAAAAAGGCAAGTCATCTGAATTTTATAAGATCTTCAACGATAGAGAGAGAGAGAGAGAGAGATGAAAGAAGCTCCCCTATAAATATCCCTTATTACTAACATTCATAAATGTGCTTTTATGTATGGTGGGAGTGCCAGATTTGGCACCGTTTCCCCTATTTTAGCATTCGATGACATTTCATACAGAACACATCCATCACATACACACGCACACACACACACACACACACGTATACGCACATACACACACACACACACACACACACACACACATGCACATACATAATTGTCCCGCATGCACATCATGAATACACACAGCACACGCGCATCACGTATGCACTACAACACATACAGTACAAAGCAGCAGAACCGGGGGAAGTCTGTGCTGGGCTATCGGTTAGCCATCAGTATGGGAAAAGAAACAGGAACCCTGCTGGAAATGGAATACATACATATATTATAAATGTCCACCTTTCAGGAAATGTAATGATGTAATGATAAATATATTTCACAGCAACGTATTAAAATATCCAGTGTCCTGCAAAAGTATGGTAGAGTCAAAGTTGTTATTTTTGCTATTTTCTGAAGTCATTTGGATTTGAGATCAAGATATGAATATGAGATACATGTACTGACTTTTATATCAGCTTTTACATGGCATTTACATGTTTTATGTTTTACCATTTTACCGAAACAGCTGTTTTTACATTGAGTTTAAGTATATAGCAAAAATAACAAATATCACTCCACTCCATACTTTGGGAGAGCTCTGTATATTGTAATATCTGAAAATGACAATATTTGACGTCGTAATAATGTAATTTACATATTTTCACATATACTATGACGTGTTGCAATATAATGATAATATATATTATTTCAACATATTTTCAGGATATTCCATTACTGAAAGGCACTATATTGGCAGCATTATGTGTAGATGAGTGTACTCCTCATCTTCTAATTACTCTCAAAAGCTAATGGATGAGACTTTTAAAGGCGCCAACACCCTGGATACTTCCTATAACCTGCAACAGTGATTAGCGACTTAGAGAGGGAGGGAGAGAGAGAGAGAGAGAGCGATTGTGAAAACAAAGAGAAGAAAGTAATAATCTGATTCTCCGTTGTTAATACCATTTATCATACCCCCAACACACAAACCAACACATGCACATACACACACACACACGCACATGTATACAGACACACACACACACACACACACACACACACACTCATACACAGCTTGTGAGATTCAGCTAGGTTTTTCAGGGAGAGAGAGACAGAGAGAGAGAGAGAGAGAGCACACTGTTTTAAACGGGGACGTGTGGCGATCCAGATGACGGTCCATCAGGTAAATGTTGCTGAAGAAATACTCGAGTATTGCTTTTGGAGATGGGCTGGAGACAGATGAGGTCCCGTCTCGTCTGCACGGTGTGAAGTGCAGATAAGCGAAGGCTGATTAATCAGACTCTAGCCTGGTTCTTCGAGCTCTGTGAAGAACCGCTGCGAGGTCTCCGTGGGAACCCTGCATCTTCAGCAAGTGCTTTCTGCTACCCTATACCTCATGTTAGCTGCTACCAAGTGGAGGGAGTACTGCCTTCCCCCCCCCTCCCTCAGTCAGTCACAACATAGTATTATAAGCCAAAACAATCACAATCAATTAACCCTTTATGGTGTAAGATCAAAACCTGTGATTAGAATGTTCTTAACTGGAAATTCTAAAGCTGATGTAACTGATAGCAATGGAGTTCTAGAGCACTGACTAAGGATACAAGAAAAAAAACATCCCAAAAAACCTTTTCTTCAAAGGGTAAATGATAAATGAATCAATAAATAAGATTGGCTTATTACATGAGAAAACCCAGAGTAAAAACAGGTAGAGAAAAATGCGTATTTGTGATGTTGGAAATGTTGTTCCTGCTTACCTGACTCTTATTTTACTGTAAATAAGGAAATGATAAAAGGAGTGACATTTTCAGAAAGCCCAGCTAGTGGGTTAGTGTATGTGTAGTAGCAGTCAGAGAGTGACAGAGGTTTGTAAAGCAGCATTGTAAAGCTAGGAAAGATGTGCTGGGACACATGTGAAAGTCATGAACCACAGCTTTGAAATGTCTCTGAGTTCCAGCCAATGAGCTCACAGACGTAACGCATATACAGAGAACACATGTAACGCAGGCATACAGCACATATCACATCCATCACACACACATGCCCACATACACACACACGCACACGCACACATACACACACACACACACGCACACATACACACACACACCTGTGTGAGCCAGGCCCGCTGTCTGAGCCTCTCGGTCGCGTCTCACGTCTTCCCCTTGCCCTCCCTGTGTGTGAGGCAGCAGGAATGGCATTTTTATTTACCACTGCGAATGCACCCGGAGATAGAGAGGCAATGAGCTCTCTGTGCAGTTCTCCACCAACACACTCCGCAGCCCAGCAACCCCTCAGCACGCCACTGAGAAATAGCGACTGCTATTACGCAGATTAATCAGACACACACACAGGCACACAACCACACACATGCACACACACATCCCCCCCCCCCCCACCCCACCACAACGCACCCCCAGATCCACACCCACATGCGCATAGAGGAAGAAATGCTTTCACCACACTTCCTGCGCTTCCACTGAACCTGGACCAAATGGGCGTCCATTACATTACATTACAGGGTCACTACAAGTCACCAGCATGAATTTCTATTACTGGTTATTAATATTTATTCACTTAGCAGCAGCAGAGGCCTTGTCCAGGCCCCAAGCAAATACACCTGCTCTCTGTTTATGCAGTATTTCGGGTGTATGTATTGCATATGATGTTTAGGGTAACAATACGAGATGAGTTCGCAGTATCTCGTTTGGGTACTGAACTGAACATGTACAGGTTCTCCGTTTACTCGCTAGCACTTTACGGCACCATCTCTGGATCTATTTGGTTTTTTTTTTGTTGAGAAAACTGTCACGAAGTTGCTTTACTGAGTAGCAGAAACCAGGCCTGAACCCCTAAATAGCAAGCATGTGAGGAAAAAAAAAAAAAAAAAAAAATCCATGTTGAATTTTTAATGCAACACCTACCATTTGGACTAAACTCCAATACTCACACAGAGTTCACGACTTACAGTCTGGGACACCTGTTATGCTAATGCAAAAGCAAAACCAGGTGATTTTTTTTCATTTGGCATGAAAATTATTGAATGATTTCAGTCTTTAAGGCTGTTTCATGTACAAGCAGAATTTGTGCCTCTTTTCCCAAGGTCTTAGGCACAAGTAGGTCAACAATAGGTCAACCTACTTTCCTGTTTTTTTTTTTCCCCGAAAAGCATCTTTGCAACAGGAAGCAGCACTACACAAATAAAATCACATTTAATTAAACTGAATCTCGTGTTTTAAGTAACGGGTAATCGATTGCTTTTTCAATAACTATATGGGCCAACATAGCTCAGAAGGTAAGTGCGGTTGTCTGGCTGTTGAAAGGTTGCCGGTTCGATCCCCCACCCTGGGCAAGTTGAAGTGTCCCTGAGCAAGACCCCTAATTGCTCCCAACGAGCTGAATGGTATGACAGCCTTTTGCCGTTGGTGTTTGGGTGAATGAGAGGAATCTATTGTAAAGCGCTTTGGATATATAAATATATATATAAGAAAGCGCTATATAAATGCAGTCCATTTAACATAGGTATATTTTCTTGTTGAGTATGTGTGTGTGTATGAGTGTGCGCGTGTGTATGTGTGTGTGTGTGTGTGTGTGTTTGTGTGTACGCGTGTGTGTGTGCGTATGCGAGAGCAGATTAGATTTCATTACCCATAATAACCTTGGGATGAGTTGGCTGAGTCATCACAGGAAGGACTTGGCGTGCGTGCTTGGCGGCATTGCCCAGGCCGTTTGGAATACATCTCAATGCCACTTAAGGAAGGTGTAGAGCGTGCCAGGACATCTTTATTGCACAGTGGCATTGCCCTCTGGTGATCACAGCTTTCCTCTGACGCTTAACATGAGGAAGCAGAGCGGGGGCGCGGGCGGGGGCGGGGGCGGAGGGGTTGGGGCTTCTCTTTGTGAAGCTCTAGCGTAAAGGGTCTCACTTTGTCAGCTGTGATGCATCACTCTGTCGTTATCTGCTACGTCTTCACCTCAGGCCAACGGCTGTGAATAGTCCGAGTCTGATTGTGAGCATCTGTATTTTGTTTTAGGTAGTGTTTGTGGAGACGGGAACCCTGGAAACAAGAATGGAAATGTGAATCTGAGCACCTGTCGCTGACCACCGCCCCCCCCCACTCCCATCCCACAGTTAATAGTGACTGCCATTTCTGCTCAGACCAAAGTTTACAATGATGTGACAGTTTGGATAAAATATCCAAATATGTCACCGTAAAATATGTCACCGTGTTAAATCAACTCTTACAGGTCGCGTATGGTCCCTATTGGACTGATATGGACTTTGTCAGGGCTGAATTAACACCGGACGTTTTACTGTGCTCCGTTCTCAGGGGATAGTCGTGCCGGGCCACGGGAGTGACAGATGACCCGCGGTACAGCTCCGGCCTTCCGCAGGTCATGAGAACGCAGGACTCCAAAGGGATGGGAAATAATTCAGCGCGGTTAAAACTCGGACGGATTCCTCTTTGTCGAGAGAGAGCGACGGAATCCCAGGAGGAAGGCCTTATAAGGCTGGGGAGAGTAAACTCCCTCTCCAGAGAGTGCCAAGCCGCTGTTAATCATCCCCCCCCCCACACCCCCCACCCCCCACCGGAGGACAGATTACGCTCACACACATCGTACATTAACCGCTGCCCCCTGAAACCACTCAGACTTCTTTTTTTTGGAGGGAAGAGAGCTTCCTGACCTGTTCCCTGAGAGTGGAAGGTGGAGGGTGGAGAGGTGGGTGGCATTACAAATATTTGGGGAGTGACGGTTGTTGGTGGGGGAGAGAATTGTTCCTGCACTGTGGCTCCCTTTTTATATTGTTTTCTTCTCAATTATAATTTGGGAATACACATGAATTAAACTATTTTATAAATTCAAATGGCCAGTTTCAGTGTTAAATACGTTTTTTTTTCTTCAGCAATACAAAGTTTCACACGAAAAAAAGTCAATGTTGCTGTCTTGCTTGTAGTCATTCACCATTTTTTAAAAGATGCTTTACCCTCTGATAAGTGTCCTAAATCACAAAGATGTTTCTCAATTCTGCACTTGATTTTCTGAAAAAATTTTTAAGCACTCCAGAACTCACACCATAATAATCTATAATCAGCATGCATCCTAGACAATTCTTTAGTGATCATGCCACAATAGAAGAATCTAGAACAACATGCATCCAAACAAAATCTTTAGAACTCATGCCAGAATAGAAGAATCTAGAACAACTTCTCGTTCTACATTGCCTTTAAATGTTGTTGGCTGCATTCTATTAATGCCTGATACTCTGCTCTTGATTAAAAAATTTTGATGACACTATTGAGGAAATCACTTCAACAGAAGTATCAAACAATTCATGACCATTATTCGTTTTATTTAATTATTTAAACATAACTTTTTTAATAACCTCAGCTTTTAAAAAAAAAAGTTTTTGTAGCAAATGCCCTTTTAAATTGCACCTTACTGTACATGGATTACTGATCTAATTCCAGTGAAATGTCACTGCTGGAAGGAACAAAAGCAACGCCTCAGCGGGGAATCAAACATAACTTTGCAGGGTCATACCCGGGCTCATAGCAACCGAGGTGCGCAGCGTGGGATGCGGTGGTTCGAGGTGCTAACTAATGCCGCGCCAAACTCCATCCCCAGCGGTGACTCACACCCCAAAAACGCCCCTCTGAAGAAAAACGCCCCTGCAGGTGAGCTTGAAAGGGTCGTTCGACAGTGCCGCCGCCATTTCTCCTCCTGCTTCTCAAGAAAAAGTTAAAAATTTAAAATACAAGAAGGATAAAAACTAAGTTACAGAATTTTACATAAGGCATCTCGAGATATATTCCACATGGATGAAATTGTGTAAGATATGTCATTTGTGCTGTTTGTGAGTAATTTCATGCACTTACAGTAGGACGTCGACACACGCATGTGGTGAAATGCATTCCGCAAATTTTTGTGTTTTTTTTTCCCCTTGTGTCATTCTGCCTAATGCCTTCTGGGCCATCTACAGCCTCGGGGGGCCCTGAAGAACGTCTACAGATCTATAAGGGAGAATGAGGCCGCATTACGCACAGAATTCCAGAACATTCTGTGCATAATGCCACGCCTTTGAACCAATTGCAGTTCTCGCCATGGAGATGAAAGGCCTTAGATTGGCTCACTTAGTCGGCGATTGACAGCAGTGATTGGAAGCTCGAAAACCACCACTGTTGTTTAAGAAGCCTCTGTTTCTCACCAGTTTGCTTCATTTCTTTTACTGACAAGTCATTACGAAGTGTAGTTACTCATAGTAAAAATGCAGCTGCCTTGATTTGGCTCACACAAGCCATTATTACGTACCTTCGTACATCATTTTGTCAATTTAAAAAACTGGTCTAGAAGACAGTAGTACAAACCATGACCTATAAAAACATAATTTTAAGAGCAAATTCAGAATTTCCTTCATATTAGTGTGTGATGATGAATTTTGTCATGCTTTCTGATATGAACCAACATGATAGAGACCACATATTATGCATACTTTCATGTACTGTATTTTTATTATTAGCTATATCATTGTCAATGCTATATATATATATATACATATATATATATATATATATATATACATATAATATTAAAATCACATTCAGCAGCAAACAGAGCACAAAACAGATTTTATTGTTGTATATACACACAAGCAGGAAGTCCTTCCCGGGACTCGGAGGAGGTCTGACGAACGTACAAAACATACAAAACTACGACGACCTAACCAAAAAACCAGTGAGATAAAACAATGGCACATTTCAATGTTTCTTTTTCTTTCTTTTTTTTGTTTTGTTTCTTCTTTCAGAAACTGTAACATGAGGATACATTCAGATAGAATATGTACACTCCAGTGCCAGCATTGTATGGAGCGCCCCCCCCCCCCCCCTTCAAATACATGTAAAACGGGAGTCAAAAAACAGCCAATGGAGGGAAAGGCGGGGGGTGTTACAACCAGTCCTGTTGTTGAGCGAAACAGCCCCCCCTTCCCCCCTGACATAATGGACGTTATGAAATAGCCAATTCAGGGAACAGTATGGGAACTCCAGCGAGGGGGGCGGATCTTATTGTATAATGTCAGAGGACTGGCTAATTTGCTTAACCCTTCCGGCATAGGTGCTCTCAGCAGTGCCATGAATTCCTATTGTCCCCTGTAGCAGTCAAGATTTATTTTTAAAAAGTGGAATAATTACTCAGCAGTATGTCGTGACCAGTAGCGATGGGGGGGGGGGGTGAGGCTTCACGAACCGCCTAGTGCGTCACTGTCAATCATTCACCTGTTTCAGCCAATCAAAATGTTTTTTGCAGAAAGAACATTTGGTTGAAATCAGCGAGCGACTGATGAAAAGCTTGTGAAAGCTCCACGCATTTCGAGGCTCTTGAATACTAAATCTCTTGGTTTCAGCGATCATGCCATGCTTACCAATGGCACATACGCCATCCTTTAGACCAACACATCACCCTCCACCACCACCACCACCACCCCCGAATGATGTTTTAACTGGAGGCTAAGCAGACGTAATTCCTCGCTGGGGGGGTGGGGGGGCAGAGGGTGTGTAAGTTAAAGGGAGGGGCTTCTGGTTTATATTATATGGACGTACATTACAGTATTTGTCGCAAAAACACTTTGGCACAGGTTCAAGTCCACTGGTACTGTGCGTTGATGTCCAGTTTGTGTAACAGGATAGACTTCTTTGTGGCGGTTCATGTCGATGTATGGCATCTGAGTTTCTTCCGGTTACCACCATCGTCAGCCACCTACCCCGCAGCGGAAGGAGTTGGGGTAATTGACATTTGAAAAGAAAAAAAAAAACTGTAAAATGCACCCACACCCAAACCAAAATAAAACAATTTAATAAGCATCTCCACTGACAGTGTAAGCACAAAATGGAGGTAATGAAGTGGTCTGAATCTTTGGTTCTCTGCAATGCTGATGAAGTTAAGGTTCACCACGGGCTCGTGGATGGTGTGCTTGTCTAAAGCACTGACTCTCCACGCAGAGACGCTGTTCTAATGAGCTCCTGACCGTGCCAGTGTCGGCGAACGCTGAAAATCCCGCAGGGCAACGCGTAATTGGCTGTGGCGTCACCCGGCGACAGAGGACTTTTGGTAAGCAGAGCTCCGTGTCTCGCTATACAACAGTGCCTCCTCTGATTGGCCAAACACCAGGTGTGTGCCTACGTAGGCTGCATTGGTTTGGACAGTCCTCCAGGTGCAGCAGCTGCACAGCTCAGCTGGAGAGACTGCAGAGCATAAAGAAGCGGCAGCTGGCTGCATTCAAATACACCCTCCTGAACTTCAGTTACACCCTCCTGAACTTCAGTTACACCCTCCTGAACTTCAGCTGCACCCTCCTGAACTTCAGTTACACCCTCCTGAACTTCAGCTGCACCCTCCTGAACTTCAGCTGCACCCTCCTGAACTTCAGTTACACCCTCCTGAACTTCAATTACACCCTCCTGAACATCAGCCACACCCTCCTGAACTTCAGTTACACCCTCCTGAACTTCAGCTGCACCCTCCTGAACATCAGCCACACCCTCCTGAACTTCAGTTACACCCTCCTGAACTTCAGCTGCACCCTCCTGAACTTCAGCTGCAAGCTGCACCCTCCTGAACTTCAGCTACACCCTCCTGAGTTGACGGACATTAGCAATGGGGGGAGGGGGGGAGGTATGGATACAGCTGCTTGATCTGAATTGGGGAGTAAAGAAAAAGGGGAGATGATGTATTTTTATTATCCACCACCCCCCCCCCCCCCTTCTCCTAACCACCCCTGTCTCCCTTAGAGGGGGGTAGGTGTTCCAGGGGTCCCCCTGTAAATCACATGTGATCCCCCTCCCAACCTCTGGCCTCTTGCATCTTCTAAACCACACCCATGTTTTTCAGATAAAGGTCTCACCTGCTGTACGGAGAAAGAGACGGCCACAGTGCCAAAAAATAATAAATCTCTCACCAAAAAAATGAGAATTTGATCTGTTCTGACTATGTGTGTGTGCCTGTGTGTGAGACAGAGGGAGGAGCATGCACACCCACACTCTCTCTCTCTCTCTCTCTCTCTCTCTCTCTCACACACAAACACACACGCACACACACACACACACACACTGCAGATGAATGTGCCTCCACTGTGTGAATAACACCCTCAGCCTGTGGGAGAGGACAGGCGATGAAGTCAAACACACAAACCAGCTCCTCAGGGCGGATGCATGCAACTGGCCTTCGTTTCAGAGCACACACCAAAAAAACGAAACAAAAAAAAACAAGACGCAAAACAAGTCTCTTATATCTGCATATACACATATCTACATATTTACCATGTACACTTTTTAAATTAACATTGTGCAAATAGGCTTACATTGTCATTTGTCAGTCTTGTTTTCAACACTGAGGAAGGGGAGAAAACACCTGAAAGCTGAAGAATGGCAATGAGCAGGCAAGATTTCCGCCATTTTCGCTGAGTACAGGGGGGCTACAGTGCACCCCCTCTTCTCCCGCATGGAAATCCACGATTAATCAAACATTGTATTATGGCGCACGAGGCAGTGTTGGCTTCCTCTACCGCTCTGATTGAATCCTGCCGGTGCATGTACAGCATGCGCACAGATAAGGTTTTGCATTTTGATCATGCCTGTGTATGCTCCATGCACTGCCATATCTTAATGAAGGTCTAGCCAGTGGACAGTAGCCACCTTGGCAGGAAAAAACCAAGGTGACTGGTTTCCCTGCCCAGTTGCATGAGTAACAGCCACTGTGATTGGTCTCCGTGCCCAGCCCTGTGATTAACAGGCACTGTGATTGGTCTCCAAGGCAAAGTATTCAGACTGTTTTTTAGTTCTTCTCCGCAGCTCTGCGGCAAGTGTAGTCCTGGAGAAGAAGCTTAAGTCTTCCTTGAGAGTGCGGTGGAAATACCTGGCAGTAGCCACAAGATTGTGAGCGACAAGCGTATGTGTAAACATGTGTTTTTTGTGTAAATGTGTGAGCGCTTGTAACGGCCTGAGTATGAATGGGTAAGGGTCGTATCTGGTCTGGTACACACCTCACACAGTTGCGATGACACTTTGATTCCTGTTGGGTTGACGGTCTCTAACTGAGGGCCGAGCGGTGAACAGGTGCGAGCCTCGGCCTGCTACAGATCCAGACCGCATATCATCGTGGCAACGCGGTCATGACAGCGGAACACGTGCCCGAGCCATCCGATCATCTATGCCACGGGGCAAAGCCATCCATGCCGCGGGGAAAATGTGCTTGTTTCTGTCAGGGCTGCGTGGACAGATCTGCGCCCACACGGCCAGTCCGCGCTGTGTTTGGATTAGGGGCAAACTGTCATTTCAAATACATTTTGCAACATATTGCCAATGTGCTGGAGTACAGAGCCAAAACATACAACAAAAATGTGTCACTGTTCAAACACATACAAACTGCACTGTATATATGGGTGTTACACATTTTTAAGAATACAAAAGCACTCTAGATATGAGTTTGTGCTGAAATTCGGATGACTGATTCCCCCTCCAGGGGGATTTGGGAGCGCAGCCCCCACCCCCCCAACTTCTGTTCTCCAAGCCAAAGGCTGCGATTCAATCAACGTTCCCCCATAGCTTTTACTTTTAAGTAAACGCAAGCACTGCAATTCTGCACAAACTCACACCGCGAGAGTCAGTTTCAGCTCACTGAACCGCGCTCAGCACCGAATCAGAGGCTTTGGCCGGAATTCAATCCACATTCGTCCTAAAATTTTCACTCGCAATTAGTCAGAGTTTATGGACAAAGTTATGGACAAACGTTCATTGAATCCCGGCCACTGCTCCAGACTCAGAGCTGATGACAGTTTCGCTGCGGAGCAAAGCAGGAATTCAGTGCCAGCTCAGATCAGAGGGAAGATCTATTTCACTCTACTCTCCCCCAGCCAACTGTACTTTCCCCACTTCATACAATGCCCTATAAATTATAAACAATGATAAAAATAATTTCAGCGATAGGATCTGCCCAAAACCTCATTACCGTACACATACTGGACTGTCTTGCGATATTTTTAAGAGCTGGGTTCCCTGTTCTTCCATATGTGGGCCTGGAGCGGTGAGATGCCACAGGAGATAGGGACAAACGGCACGGATATGAATCATCCTATGACCACAACCGTTTCTTTGCCTGCCTGCTTCTCAGCTCTGCGCTGTGGTGCTCTGAGGTTCCCCGAAACACCGCGATCGAAATGCCAGACCGTGGGGGACCATGTGAGACAGTGTGAGACCGCGCAGGACTGGGCTGGAGGGGCGAGGCGTGTGCCTGCTGCCGGGCCGACTCTAAACTATGATTGGATGCGCAGGTCACTGATTCAGGTACAGAAAGGAGTAATGTGTATGCATTTGAGTGTGTGTGTGTGTATGTGAATATATGTCCACCGAGACATGCACCCCCCTTTTGACACACTAAGTAGATGGGACGGGAAGTCTTAGACCTTGTCTCTTCCTCCCGGTTGAGGTTTGCATTACACCCTACCGACTGTAGAGTTGGGTTCGATGTGTGCCAGGCGAGCGAGCATCAGCTCCAGAATGTCTGCGCTGAAACAGCCCAAAAAGGTCCAGCCAACCACCGCTCAACTGAGCACCAGCGTCTTCACTGACCAGGTACGGCATCACGGACTGTGAGCCCATTCCGTCCCAGCTCAGACCACTAGTCCACGACTGCCACCGTCGGGCCCCGTAGACCAAGGGTGGGGCCTGGAGCAGGTGAGAGTGGGGAGGGGGGGGTGGGATGGCGAGGGGTGGAGGTGGAGCAGCTGGTTCCTCTTTCCTTTTTCCCCCGGGGTGAACAGAGCCCTCTCAAAAATTGCTCTCGGCGCCCCCCGCAGGGCTCTGGAGGCACTGCGCCCAGTCCTCCAGGCGGATGTTCTCGGCGAAGGCGCTGCAGTTGCTGGCTCCCTCCGGTGGCGGGTTGGGGAAGGGCAGGCGGGGCACGGCCTTGCCGGTGCCGTTGCGGCAGGCGGCCACCAGCTTGTGGTTCTCGTCGGGCGCGTCGCCGTTGGCGGATGACGCGTGGTCCGGCGGCTCCGGCGGGTCAGGGGGGTCGGGATCGGGGTCAGGGTCGGGGGCAGGCACTGCCACGCTGCCGCTCTTGATGTGGGGCGTCTGGCTGTGGGTGTGTCTGTACTCCTCCTCAATGTCCTTCCCCAACTTCCACCTCCTCCACCGCTTCAGCATCTCTGACTGAACCTGCAGAGAGAGAGAAAGAGAGAGGGACAGAGGGGAGAGAGAGAGAGAGAGAGAGAGAGACAGAGAGAGAGAGAGAGAGAGAAAGAGAGAGAGAGGGACAGAGGGGGGAGAGAGGGGAGAGAGAGGGAGAGAGACAGAGAGAGAGAGAAACAGAGAGAGAGGGACAGAGGGGGGAGAGAGTGAGTGAGAGAGAGGGACGGGGGGAGAGGGGAGAGAGAGAGTGAGAGAGAGAGGGACAGAGGGGGGGAGAGGGGAGAGAGAGAGAGGGACAGTGGGGACAGAGTGGTACAGAAAGAGACAAGGAGAGAGAGGGGGAAGAAAAGAGAAGGTGAGAGAGATACCGAGAGAGAATGAGAAAGAAAGAACAAGGGGAGAAATAGAGATAAACGAAGGGAGTGAGAGAGGAGGACACAGAGAGGAAGAGGGTGAGAGAGAGTGGAAGTGGGAGGAATTTGAATTGGTATCAATTCAATGAAAATTTACTGAGCAGCATTTCTTCCTGAAATTTAGTCTATAATTTCCATGTCTGCAGGAGGAAATTAAACCAAGGAAAGTGAACAGACGGAAAAGTACTTATTTCAGTCACACACACATTAAACTGAAATTAAACTGGAATGACACTGACAGCCAGTCCAAAATGATAACCCCGTGGGCACAAAAATGGCAGGCAACACAGTGCTTCTGTAATTACATGTTGGAGGTAATAGCATTGCACCCTGCTAGCTACCCTTAATGCCTTCTAAGGCTTACGTAAACATCAGAGGCTTTACAAGGGTAGAGTGACTTACAAAATTAATTGTTTTGTCCATTTGAGTGTGATTTATTCTTAACCAAAGTCCCTTTCACATATTTTCTGTATAAAAATCACTCTGTCTCTCTCTCTCGGTCTGTGTATATATATATATATGTGTGTGTGTGTGTGTGTGTGTTTACACCTACACCACCATTAAGCCCACGAAATGAGATCCTGTGGATTTTGCTCTGGTGGAAAATAATAATAATAATAATAATAATTATTATTATTATTATTATTATTATTAGCATTAGTAGCTGTGAAGTAGAAGCAGTAGTAGAAGTAGCAGTAGTAGTAGAAGTATTTCTCGTTCTTCAATGGGTATAACATTGCAAACATCTGAATGTTAATTACTCAATGGAAGAACCATGCTCATTTGAATGTAAAACTGCAAACGTCCAGGAAGATATCCAGCAGCCTGTGACCATATGAGCCCAGAACAGTTTCTGTGCAGTGGGATTTGGACAAAGACAAAGGAGACTCACCTCCTTGTTAACAAAGCAGTACAGGATGGCCACCAGCAGACCCTGGAAGCAGAGAAATTTTGATTTAAAAAAGCCTACATAACACTATCATACACATGTTATAACACCTGTCATAACCAGTCATGAAAGCATACTATACCTTATGACGGATGTCATGGCAGTAACTTTGTACCAGTTATTTCAAAACTATTTTTATAACACCAGAAAACACCTGTGACATAGTTGTCATAAGCTATCGCGTTTATGACAGAGTTGTGTTGGCTTCATAACGTATAGTTCTAGTGTGTGTATGGGCATCTATGTGTGGGTGACCTCTGACCTGGAAGGAGTTGAAGAAGAGGTTGTAGAAGAGCTTGATGAGGCGCAGGGATCCGTTTGGGGTGTGGTCATCCGTCACAAAGATGAACAGCACCACATGGATCCCCAACAGAGGAATCAGAGTGAGAGTGGACTTAGCCAGTCTAGAGAGAGAGAGAGAGAGAGAGAGAGAGAGAGAGAGAGAGATAATATATTACAAGTCATGCCAATAAAGCATTATTTAATTGAATTGAAAGACAAAGGTTGTTGGGGGAGAGAGAGGGAAAGGGTAGAGGGAATAAGTGAGACAACAATAAGAGAGAAATTGGAGTAAGAAAGGCAGCAGGAGAGGGAATGAGAGAGGTAGAAAGATGAAAGGAAGATGGGAGAGGGTGTGTGACGGACAGATGGACAGAGGAACAAGATTAGAAGAGTACAACTGTGATTGCTTACGCCAGCTCTAACCAACTAACTAAATTCACCCCCATGGCAACAGTGCATAGTGCACCCCCCCAGAGCAGCGCCCCCTACCGGAACTTGTAATCCGTGTATCTCATCTGGTGGGCCTTCAGCTTGGACATGAGGATCTTAATGATGCGGATGAAGATGAAGAAGTTGACCTGTGGGAAGGAGAGGAGAGAGGAGCACACTGTGGGAGGCACAGATGACTCAGCAGACAAGCGGCTTTGTAAAGGGAACCATCTTTGGTGGGACGTCCCCAATTTATGTAGTGAGGACCTTCAACCAATGTGTGTGTTTGCGTGTGTGTGTGCATGCATGCATATGAGTGTGTGTGAGGGAATTTTCTTCTTCCAGAACACATGCACATGTGCATTTGTGTATGTTAGAGTAAGAGCTCCCAGGCTGTATCTGTACATGTGCCTGTGTGTGTCGCATGTGTGTATGTGCTTGTGCATGTGTGAGTGCATGTGCATGTGTGTGAGAGTGTGTGTGTGTTAAATGTTTATTGCATGGAAAAGGATTGTAATGAGTACGGTCTCAGTTTTATCAGTGTTTTATTTTCTTCAGGCAGTGACTCTGATGGCAGTCCCCGCTGTCTGTCACGTTAACAAACGATTAAACGCCCTCTAGGGACCCAACCAGAGAAACTGAACCACCACCCCCCCACCCCCCCTCCCCCCATTACCCTCCATCCCTGGTAAGTCAACTGTGAAAATCTGTGCAGTTCTCACAGCTACACAGGAAGTTGGACAGCAGCGCGGGAAGCCACTGGAAGTTGCCATGTAGCCCCACCCCCTTTACCTCCCGCAGGGAAGGCTTTTACGACTAATTCCCGATGGCTATCCATGGCTGCGCTCTGTTCAGATGCAGGCATGATGGGAGACCTAGGGGGTGGCGGCACGGTAGATTCTCACAGACTCCCCCCCCCCCCCCTTTTCGGCTGTGGGGAAAACACCGGGCTCCCCCCCACCTAGAATCGTCACACCAGGGGCGTCAAACTCCAGCCCTGAAGGGCCGTGGCAGCCGCTGGACTTCGGCCTCTCACAACACGAGCAATTCATTTAAGTCATCGATTGGCTAAAGAGACCTCACACCTTGTTTTCAGGACCGTGCTGCTGTGAAAGAAAACCACAGATACCTGCAGACACCGCTGCCCTCCAGGTCTGGAGTTTGACAGCCTTGCTCTACACCGCACTCCGACAGGGAACATGTCCAGCATCCTCACTTCATACATTATGGTCTTTGTGTGCGGTGCCAGAACAGCATAATGGTTAGTGAATCTGAGCCTGACACTCTGCCATCGTGCCTTTGGGGAAGGCACTTAAAACTAAATGCTTCAGTAAAACATACAGCCGTACAAATGGATTGTACGCACAAGGAATGTAAGCGGGGTAAATTGCCGGATGAAAGCATCTGTTGAAATGTAAAATGATGTGTAAAATTTTGTGTAAAATGTTGTGTGTGTCTGGCAGGCACCCTCATGCACAGTGAATTCCATACCTCACACCATGATTTCAATGTGCACATATGGGCATTAGCCTAGGCCCAATGAGCAGTGGAGTTCAACACTGTCCCTGCTGGGAACCAGCGGCTCAAAACAACCTGGCGTAAATCCCAGCTCTATTTCCACCATGAGAGACTGCCTCTTCCTAAATACACTGCCAGCTTAGCGGCATAATCGTGGCCTGCATGGCTGTTGTAGAAAAGGAGCGATGAGCTTCACGAGTCAAGGTGGGATGGCAGAGCGAAACGAGGGTGTGGCACTCCAGCCCACAGGTAAAATAACATCAGAACCATACCAGAGAGCTGCTCCCTTACAAGTGTTGAAATCACACAGAGAAAGATCCCTGTGTCTTTAGTCAGCTTGCTGTTGTATATATGAGGAATTCTGTGAGACATTGAGCAGAACATTTGCACCTTAAGGGGATGCCTTTATCTGTGCCACACACCGTGAAGTCCTGCTCCACTCTAGAGAGTTCCACTCTACACTAGAGAGATCTGCTGTACTCTAAAGAGTTCCAATGTACTCTAGAGAGCGCTCTACTCTAGAGAGTTCCGCTCCAATCTAAAGAGTTCCCCTGTACTCTAAAGAGTTCCGCTCTGTTCTAGAGAGCTCTTCTTCACTGTAGATTTTTGCTGTACTCCAGAGAGTTCTGTTCTATTCTAGAGAGTTCTGCTGTACTCTAGAGGGACCTGGCAGCGAGTCAAACTATTCAGCTCAAATCCAAAGGGGTTCTGCTGTACACAGAGATGTTTGGTTGCACATAAAGGTCTTGTTTTCAGAGAGGAGGAGGAGAGAGAGAGAGAGAGAAAGAATCGGTACAGTACTCACCAGCACGGCGAAAAGGATAGGCGAGCGAATGATCCACCAGTAGCCCATGTTGATGTTCCTCTCCCAGCACCTAAGAGGACAGAGAGAGAGAGAGAGAGAGAGAGAAATAGAAAGAGATACTTGATGTTTGGACTTTTCCCTCTTCAACTGCTCTCATAGATGTTCCATTGGGTTTAGGTCCGGTGTCTGTGATGGGAATGCCATCCTAATAAGATCCCCTTGTTCTCAATAATGCATTATTGAATAAGAAGTGCAATTCATCATCTCTCTATACTATATTTATATCTGGAAAGAAGCTAACTGAATTGTAATTCATAATTTTATTATGAAAAGAGTTTCATAATTGCATTATTCCTTGATGAATAATAAAAGCAACCAGTACTTGGTAGTGTTCTCAGACTTTCAATCCACATTTTACACATACTGCATATGCACGGTGGTGGAGTAAATTGTTTTAAAGAACCTGAGACTGCTGTTTTAGCCTAAGGCAGAATATTCAGTTGTGCGTAAGTACTGTGTGTGTGAGACGTGCCACACACACACGAGTCTGCCTGGCGTGGGTGTTTGGGAATAGCAATGTCCATGTTTAGAGCTTTCCGCACACCTATTTCCGCACCGCGTTGGGCGTGACGCACGGTCGAGCCCGGTCCGGAGCCCTCATATGAAGACACAGCTGACATCTCGCCAGTAAGGTGGTCGCAGAAGAGAGCTGTGATGAATTAAACCTTCCGAGCTCCGCTGGCCTACATCATCTCTGATCTCCACCCTCCACCCCTTCGCACCTCCGCCTCCCCCGCTGCTGCCGTTAACGACCAGCACCATGCATCCGATCAGCGGCCGTCCCTCCCGAGCCACGTGAAGCACAGCTGATGCCTCCTCCTAATCAAATTCCTCCACCTTACACACTTTTTTTTTTCCAGAGGCTCAAACAATTTCACATGGAGGCGAGAGAACCGTTTTAAAAATGAGCGAAATTATACCCCCGATGACACCCAGCTCATTTCATTCTGCAATTTAAAAACAGCGGAAATGAGGACAGAGTGCGTGCTCTGAATCTGTTCGCCCTGCAGGTGAGCGGGTTCTGTTTGGCTGTGCCTGGTGAGACGGGTCTTGGTCGCGACTGGCGGAACAAACCCATCCCAGAATTCAGCATTTTCCTGTCAGGCGTCCAGCAGGGAGCTGTTTGCCCACAGTGGTGGAACATCAGAGGGGGTCGCCTAATTCATAATGGACAAACTGTAAGAGGGCAGGACAGAATTTTACCGGATGTGGCCCATGCAAGCGGGCAGCCTCTTCAGAGTGGCCCAAGTGAACAGGGCATAGGGCGGACTGCGCGTGTCATTTCCTGTCTTGGGTGTTGTGAACAGCAGAGAGCAGCAGCATCAGAACGCTACTGAACGGCTCCATGGTAAGAGTGGCGGGCTGAGGGGCATACCGTGAGTTCCTATTGATCCTCACCACTAGCGCCGCTAAGGGGTCTGGAGCCGTTACTCTCGCCGGGACAGTCCACACCCTTGACTGCTCTGGAGCTGAACATAGCCCTGTCTGGACCCCTGTGACTGTGTGGAGGGATGAACGGATCGGTGCTTTTACACATTTTGGGGTAAAAACCAGGCAACCGAGGGGGTCCCATCACCAAGGGGGTCTGTGTCCCTTCATTTAAAAAACGAACATCAGAAGGCCCTGCCGGAAGAAACCCTGGCTTCACACAAGGTTGCGTCGCTCTGCCACGACGAATGCAGGAGAACGACTGAATCGCTGTCCAAAACAGAAGCACAGAAAACACTCAGAAGACTTGTTTTTCGTTCTTTTTTTACCCCCATCAGCAGCTTCTGATGTTTTGCTTTCCTGAGTAAAGGTTAGGAGGCCACAGGAGGCGGCGGTGGGTGGTGTGAGGGGTGGAAGTGTCTGAGGATTTTCTGAAGCAGACTGAAGACTCAACATGCTCCACGGCACCCGTTTAACCCCTCTAGATAACCACTCTTTTTCTCTTTCTCTGGATTTTCCTTTGACTGACGTTATAGCTATAGCGGTATAAATACAGGTTACCTGTCTAACAGAACTTTCTTTAGGTACGAAACAAATAAGTTGTTTGTCAGGCTAACATTTCACTTATTTATTATTGATAGGCCTCTGTGCCTTGGTCTCATTTTTATTCCGGAGAGTTCTGCATAAGAGTGTCTGCTAAGTAATTGTAATGTAATGCTGTGGGGGTGGGCGGGCACAGGGTCTGCTAGGCCACCAGGAAACCTGGCATTCGAAACCTTTAATCATTTTGTTTATCTCGTAGTGAAGGCCCTTTCTGTTCAAACCCTGCATGACTGAGCATAAATATTATATGAGACACAGTCCCCCATACCTGTCAATTATGAGACAAGGCTGCACGGGCTAGGCTGCTGTGAAATGTTTTAGCGGGTTTCAATTTTTCATTCCTTTGCCTGTCCTGTTAGTGAGTCCAACTATGGGGAAGTGATAGAGATGCATCTGTCATTCTTCTCCAGAGAGAAATCCCTAAGAGACACAGCACCTGCCAGAAACGGCCATCACAAGAACTGCACTTTCGGAGAAACCACATAGGAGAATATTTGGTGCGCTCCAGCCCACTCAAGGTGATTTAAAAAAAAAAAGTTTGGTTTTGAAAGAAGAAAACCCAGTTCTCCAGAGACACACGCTAAGGTTGGCATTCAGCAGGAGCACGCTTGTCCACTTGGGAGAGCTCTGACCTTGCAGGGAAAAGAATTCACAAAGAGTGACATTCACATCTCTTTATTGTATACAGTTGGAGATTATTAGAGAGGTTTTTGTATTTTTTCATTTTTTATTTTTTTCATGCCTGAGAGCCTCATTGCCTTTGTTTGTGTAACTTTGTCTCCACTTTGCTGTCTCTCTATAGGAAGTATTCTCTCCCCCTCTGAGGGAATTACTGCTCTTCCATCCCTGGTCTTTGCACTGGTGTTTGGATCATATTAGAGCAGTGGTGTCAAACTCGTTGCCATGGAGGGCCGTGTGTATGCAGGTTTTCATTCCAACCAATTAATGCTGCCTTAATTGAGTCCAATTACTCATTCAGCCATATGCGTTTAACTGCATTGAAGCACAGAATATAAGAAAATTTTTATTTAGACAATGCGGGTCACCATAGACGTCGGGTCACCATTGTGCACAAACCTGCATCCCTAATTCAGCAAATAATTTAACTAATTATATAATCAAGATCTGAGGCTAGAATGAAAACCTGCATACACACGGCCCTCCATGGCAACGAGTTTGACACCACTGTATTAGAGTGTCCGCTAAAAGGCAGAAAAGTAAATCACACGGTACTCCGGCAGAGTCCATTTCATCCTAACTGGGCATATATGAACTGATAAGAGTTAAAATACCACCAGGTGTGAATTTGACTGTGTGCTTGTGAGGTGGCAATGTAAGCGTGGTGTAGTGGTTAAGGAACTAAGGGCCAAATTTATGTACATAAAAACTTGCAGTGAAAATTGCGTGCTGATGAGGGTGTGTTTGTGGTGCACCTGAAATTACTGTCTTATTTGGTAAGGCTACCGCTAATTGCACAATCAGCAAATGGTACTGTCTACTATTTTAATTTTGCATATGAAAGCAGAGCTTAACAGGCACAGCTCAAAAAAAAAAAAAAACTCCCGTTTTTTGTGCATTGTATACAGAGTAAAATGTCCAGTGTTAATTCAACTCTCACAGAGTTTATATGAGTCCACTCTGGCCAATTTTTTGAGTACGGTAATGCTGTCAGTGACAAAAGGTGCACAAACCTCAAACCTTGCAACATGTGCCAAAATCAACTATTAAGATAAAAAAACAAACACACAGTAGCCCTGTGTTTTAGTAATGCAATTTGAGCATGCTCTGTATGCTCTGTTTCTAACAATCTTTGGTTAAAAGGCATGCTCTCTCCATGATGGACAAAGGCGATTTAGTGCACCAGCTTATCAATGCATTTATTCATATTATTTAGCCTACTAAAACATCTGATGTTTTTTAAACTTCGAGCACTTACTACTGTTGCTACAGCTCGGCATGTTATTTCAATCATTTCCCACTGCTGCGCATGACATCTATTGATTAATTTAATAAATTCATGTTTTCAAACACTATGATTTCCACCCCTTGTTCAGGTTTCTGTTATTTTTAACAACTTTACTTGGACTCCTCTGTGACTTCAGCCAATATTCCAGCCCTGTGCACCATATGATGCATGTCTCTGGGGAAGAATGTGTCATACTGTATCTGCAACTGAAATATTCCCAAAAGGCTCAGTAAATCTGGTCCTACAAGCTGTAAGCCAAATATTATTGGTTTAATAATCTCAGATGAGATCCTGCCAATGTACTCTCTGAAAAAGCTCATAATATTAATTACTTCTATAACTACCCAGCTAAAGAACTGGATAAGCAACTCATAGTATAGAAATATAGCGCCTAACCACTAACATATACCAAGGAATACTAAATACTAAAATATCCTGCAATGTCATGATATCCTTTACTACAGGAAAGGTTATTCTGTGAGGAGTTTACTTTTTATGCAAACCATTATTGACTCATGAAATCTGTGGAAATATTGGCTTTGATGATGCCACTAGCTCACACACATGCGCTAAAAGACCTTCAACAGCGGCTTACAGCAGCTCGGCACAAACGCAGCCTTGTCTTTTAGCACTTCTGGCACATCAAAGCCCAGTTCGACATGAAAGGTTTGCCGGAGCAAGCGAGGCGTTTTGTTTTTGGTTTTTTTTTTCTATCTCTCTCTGGTGGGACCGTGACAGTTAAAGCGCTTTAATCCCACACAAGGCAGGACACGCACGCGGCATCCCGCACCTCGTTTGTAACGAGGTGCTCGGCGGATGTCCGAACAGAAGGGCCGTGAGCCAGGCGATGGTGCTCTGTCAGTGATCTCTGACCGCCTATGTGCTGGCAGCAGTGGGGGGCCGAGGAATGGAAGGGGGGGGGGGGGGGGGTGGTTTGAAAGGCCATGAAAAGACAGGGCTGTGACACCTTCAACCCCTTTGTCTGGTCCTCACAAGAGCAGACAATGCAGCCTGTGTCCCTTGTGTGTGTGTGTGTGTAAGAGAGACAAGCATGACTGGACATCACACTTTTTCACCCTTGGTCCTACCATTGAAAGAGCATGTGTCACATATTATACAGGATCATAACATTCCATATATTTGACTTATCATTTTTTCTTTAGCATGTGCACTCTCAGTGTACAGGTACATTTTTGTTCTTTAAAAAAAGAAATTCCCGAATGTACCCTGAAGATACAATAATGTTCAATAATTTGGGTACTAATAAGAACCTTTTAAAGCAAAAAAGGTACAAATTAATTATGTTTTGTTGGCCAGGGGTACACATTTATGTACCTATAGGGCATCACCCCAGTGATGAATGTATGTACCTATTTAGCGACTTTTTCATGCCTTTTTAATTGGCAACATATACCCGCTTGGAGTGTATAAGAGTGTGAGAGGCAGTGTAGTATAATGATAGATAAAATGGCTTGTGCAGGTTTGATTCCCAGAAAGGATACCACTGTCGTAACCTTGAGCAACATACTTAACCTTCTTCAATATATATCCAGCTGCCCATAAAAAAAGATAAGAGCATCTGCTGAAATGGCCTTAATGTAATGAGAGCCAGTACTTACTCCTCGTTCTCATACAGGTACTTGGCAGTGATCCAGGGTAACACGAACATCAGAGGGGCTCCTGAGTGATAAAGGAGAGGGTCAGACACAGCCCAGCCCAGCCTGGGTGATTAACCCAACCCTGTCTCCTGATTAACCAAACCCTGTCCTGTGAATAACCCAACCCTATCCCCTGATTAACCCAACCCTGTCCCCTGATTAACCCAATCCTGTCTCCTGATTAACCCAACCCTGTCCCCTGATTAACCCAATCCTGTCCCGTGAATAACCCAACCCTGTCCCCTGATTAACCCAACCCTGTCCCCTGATTAACCCAACCCTGTCCCCTGATTAACCCAATCCTGTCTCCTGATTAACCCAACCCTGTCCCCTGATTAACCCAACCCTGTCCCCTGATTAACCCAACCCTGTCTCCTGATTAACTCAACCCTGTCTCCTGATTAACCCAACCCTGTCCTGTGAATAACCCAACCCTATCCCCTGATTAACCCAACCCTGTCCCCTGATTAACCCATCCTGTCCCCTGATTAACCCAAACCTATCCCGTGATTAACCCAAACCTGTCTCCTGATTAACCCAACCCTGTCCCGTGATTAACCCAACCCTGTCTCCTGATTAACCCAACCCTGTCCCCTAATTAACCCAACCCTGTCCCCGGATTAACCCAAACCTGTCCCCTGATTAACCCAACCATGTCCCGTGATTAACCCAACCCTGTCCCCTGATTAACACAACCCTGTCTCCTGATAAACCCAGCCCTGTTCCCTGATTACCCCAACCCTGTCCTTTGATTAACACAACCCTGTCCCCTGATTAACCAAACCCTGTCTCCTGATTAACCCGACCTGTCCCCTGATTAACCCAACCCTGTCTCTCAATTAACCCCTAGACCATCACCAGATTAGCCCATACACACATGCACATACATATACAGAGAGACAGGCAGGTGTGCACACACACTCTTACACAAATACACACACTGACCCCAGCCGATGCACAGGTAGATGTTGAAATAGTTTCTCTCAGTGAAGACGGTGACGACCAGCAGGTTGTGCAGGTAGATCCCCTCCACTAACAGCCAGTAGTTATTGGCCATAACACTGTACTGCATCATCACCATGGCAATACGACATCCAGCAGCCGTCTGCAACACAGACAAACACACACACACATACACAGACAGTCAGACACAAACAGACATCACACACAGACACATACACAGACAGTCAGACACAGACAGACACACACACACATACACAGACAGTCAGACACAGACAGACATCACAGACACACATTTATTTGGGAACAGAGTTAAGGGTAAGTCACAGAAAAGAACCCAAATTTGTTATATTAGTGATGTTATATTAGCCACACACATACCACAGACACACACCTACACACACACAAATCGCAGACACACACACACACACCGCAGACACACACCCACACACACACGCACGCCATAATTTTTCCGAACCTAACCATATCCAGGCCCAGAGGCTGCGATTAAAACACACTCTCACCACAGAGACTCTTCGCTCTCAATATCCCTCACGCGCAGCGTCATCTGTGTGAGCAGGCCACGTGAAACACACACTCTAAAAAAAAAACCTCCCCTGGGGCAAGAGGAAATGCAATTTCCGCATTAAAATTGCCTTAATGCGATAGCACACTTAATGTGTTGTTTATGTGGCAGGGGTCCTCTTTTATAGCAAGCTGGCCTGTGCAACAGCAAATTGACCTCTGCTACTGCAAGATGGTGCGCCCTGTTGCTATTGCTTTTTTTAGCCTTTCCTACTGTATTACGCAATGTACTGACACTGTCCATGGTCTCTCCCATTGTACGATAGTCTCCGGTTGTTATTGCTTAGCCTCTCCTATAGTTTAATAGTCTCCCATTGACACTGTCCATAGTCTCTCCCGTTGTACGATAGTCTCCGGTTGTTATTGCTTAGCCTCTCCTATAGTTTAATAGTCTCCCATTGACACTGTCCAAAGTCTCTCCCGTTGTACGATAGTCTCCGGTTGTTATTGCTTAGCCTCTCCTATAGTTTAATAGTCTCCCATTGACACTGTCCATAGTCTCTCCCATTGTACGACAGTCTCTTGTTGTTAATGTTTAGCCTTTCCTATAACATAATAGTTTCCTGTTGATACTGTTCAGTCTCTCATGTAGCATGTCTGTCTTCAGTTGATGCTGTCCGTAGTCTCTCCTACAGTATGAAAGCCTCTTGTTGATACTGTTCAATCTCTCCTATGGCACGACAGTCCGTGCTGTTGTTACTGTAGTTAGCTCCTCCTCCGCAAGACAGTCTATACTGTAGTTACCATAGTTAGCCTCTCCTATAGCTTGGCAGCACGTCCGGTATGAAACCAGTGCAAATATCTGATATATTAGCTAATTACCCAAATCTGTTCACAATGCATTTAAATTACCTTAATGTGCAATTTCATTTGACTTATTTTTGCACATTTTCACCAGTTATTTAGTGCTGTCCTGAATTGCCGAGATCTAGCATCTCAGTTTTTTACACGGCTCATTTCAATTTGACACATGAACCAAAACTGTCACTTACAAAATTAAAGCCACAAACATTTTTATGTTGATAGAAACGTAGCGTGCGCTCAGACTGTGCATCGTTTACGCACGGGCGCTTTGCCGATGCCCCTGCCCCTCCCCGCCCCTCCCCCGCCCTCTCCGATCACCACGGGGTGATCACATGACGCACCTCCAGGTTGGCCCAGCGCTCCACCTGGTAGTCGGGGGCGACGTCGCTCCTGATGTTGAGGGTGGGCGTGTCCAGCAGGGCGTCCTTGATCAGGATGGAGAGGGCCCGCAGGATGAACGAGGCGAACAGGTTCATGTGGATGTTGTTCCGCATGCAGTGGAGTTTCCTGGGGGGGCGGAGGTTATGACATGAGGAGACCTTGTGATCTCTCTCCCGGGTATCTGTCTCTTTTTTTGTTGGGGGGGCAATTGAATGCTTTGCCCCAAGGTTTAACTTCTGTCAGTGCCCTCTAATCATATGACCAACCACACAACTCTGTACCCTGTCCACATCAAGCAATACTCTGTGACCCCCCCCCCCCTTCCCCCATTATAAGGCCAGAGGGTGCATTTAATGCAGAGGCTGTGACAGGACAGAGGTCACTGGGGAGACTGGAGAAGAAATTTGATTTGAAAAGAAAAATGCAGGTGTGAACAGAACTGTTGTACGTGGCACATCGATTTCTGAGAGAGAGGGAAGCATGCGCTTGAATACCCCCCCCCCCTCCCCCCCCACACACACACACACACACACACACACTTGTCTGCCTCCCCCTTCCCACCACCCCCTTGCCATGGTCGACACAGAGTGGCCATTCTCCTGGTCAGCTGGGCAAGCGATCGCTTACTTCACATTCAGGTCAGATCTGGGACATATAACTGTTTGAAGTACTATAGACACCCCCTGACATTCATGGAGATTGCAACCCATTTTTAAAGAATGATCTATTGTCACCAAGGTTCTGAAGAAGGTATTCTTCACTTCGCGTTTTTGGTTTGTGACATATTTCACTGAATATTCTCAGGGATCTAAAAGAGAAATATCTCTAGCAGAATAAATGTACTAAAATGATTTATCACAGAACAGTGTACTTTACCCCGGGCTCAACGCCCCACCCCTACCCCACCTCTCTCTCTCTCTCCCTCTCGCTGTCTCTCTCTCTCTCTCTCTCTCTCTCTCTGTATGTCTCTGATCTGAGCTCCCATCTTTCTAAAATTCAGTTCAAAGTTATAAGCTGCATTTCCAAAGAATGGACAATTGGCAAAACATAATTACGAGACACCTTCTTAATCCTTTGAAGAGTAGATTGTTTTAAATTTTTTTTTTTAATTCTAAATCAGTGTTCTAGAACTGTTGCTTTCTAGTGGCAATTGCTAGAATCAGCACGGTAATGTTCATTTAAGAACACTCTAATCACAAATTCTGTGACTTTATCCCTTAAAGGGTTAATACAAATACTACTGTCCCTTGCTTGGACCTTCCCAGGCTAATGCAGAAGCGTGTACGTATAGACTAACGTCTAAAGGTGTGGTCGGGGCCGTTGCCGATACAGGTGCAGGCATGTCTCTTACCTGAAGGCCACCAGGATGCCAAGAGCCAGCACCAGAGCTCCCAGGGACAGGGAGTAGCCCACTGTGTACATAGCCCTGAACTTACTGAGAATCCTCCCATACCGCTGCTGAGAGAGAGGGATGGAGAGCCAGTGAGAGAGATGGGAGGGGTGGGTGGGAAGATGTGGAGAGAGTAGGGGAAAAAAGGAGGGAGGAAGGGGGAACAGGGAGAGAGGAAGATAAATAGAGTGGGAGAGAGGGAGGAAAACAAAAGAGATTGGAGAGGCAGAAGAGAGAAAAGGGGGGGAAGATGTAAAGGGAAACGGGAGAGAAACTCAATTTGCAGTAGGTCATATGTTCATGGCACACCAGCAGTAATCAGCACACAGCTTGGTGGTCACATCACCATGGCAACCGCCATACAGCCCCAACTCCTGTACCCAGTGTAGGGCCTTACAAAGCCTTGAAAAGGGACATTACTCCCCCTATGCGCCCCCTGGCCCTTTGGCATACCACTGGATTAAGCCTGTGAGCCGAGACCTCCCATATGGAAAAAAGTAAAATGTTGCTATACAATGTGCAACAAAAATGTGAAGAATTTCTTAATAAGGAAAATATATCAGTAATTGCACTTTCAGCACATACCTGCTTTAATGGAAAATCATAATTACAGCATGTTGCACAATGAAAATATTGTACACTTATTATACTGTAGCTATTATTGTCAGCTGTAAAGTCAGATTTTACTTTTTTCCATTTTTAAATTCCATATTTTAGCACAGCTTTTACTTGTTCTATGAAAGATCAATGTTTTTGTGAGCATGTCAGGGAGCCATGCTCCTTGTAATAGTTACTGTGGTACAATTGCAAGCTGAACGTTCTATACTGTTCGCTGATGACATTTATTTAATTTAGATAAAAAAGGCACAGAGGAGAGAGGCCTTATCACGGTCCAATTTGCAGATGTTTTGAAAAGATAGAAACTGATATTACGGCCCATGAATGCTGACGACTTCTCCCCCCATCTTCCCCTGCTATCTGTGTCTTTTCCTTTGTAAGGCATTTTTCATTCACGGTGGACGCCCTATTCAGACTGTTAGCTAACAAAAGCGATCATTTGTGGTGAAAAGAAAATAGTATGAATATGTCTAAATGTTAGCAATTTTTTTTTGAATGCATATGAGGTCTGCATATTGCATAGTATGAGCTGAAATATGAATTTGTGTCAGTCCTTGAATGAAGATGCGACATCGGTACAGAGCACAGAACACGTGACGTGCAGAACGTGTACAGGTGCAGTGTTCTCACCTGTTCCCGGTCATCCTGTTCACAGTCACTGGTGTTCTTAAGAAACCACTGTCCATCTGCACCACAGAACCGGTGCACACGACCATGATGGACTGAAACACACATATAAACCCATGCACGCACACATACACACACCCACAGACACACATTACAAAAAGAGGACTATCACTCTATACCTTCCAGGCAGTAAAAATGTTTAGTAAATATTTTCACTAAATAAAACAGAAAGAAGATTATGTTTTAAGCTCACTGTCACTGTTCTGAATGTGCACTGAAACAAATGTTTTTGTTTATTTTTGTTGAAAAGTGAGGACCTGAAACACAACTAACTGACAAAGTGGGGACCTCCACAGCCTGCTGTACTCCCTCACACACACACACAATCCCCAGAATGGGAAGCACAGTTCACATTCTATATCAGACACCCACTCCTATCATCTCTCTCCATTATCCACACCCCTCTTTTGAACCTATTCACCCCTTCCAGGCCTCTCATCAATCACTGCCCCCCCCCTCCCCCCGACCCAACTGCAGCAGCGAAAGATTCATGCCACACAGTTAAACGGTCTTCTCCCAACCACAAATCAAACTTTATGGGACCTTTTTATGCGCCCTGGTTAAAGGATGACCTGATTAAAGAAATAAAGCAGAAATACCAGACCTCTACCTCTTTGTCTCCCATGTGCATGTGTGTATGTGTGTGCATGTCTATGTGTGTGTGTGTGTGTGTGTCTGTCTATGTGTGTCTATGTGTGTGTTTGTGTGTGTTTGTGTGTCTATGTGTGTGTTTGTGTGTGTTTGTGTGTGTGTGTGTGTGTGTGTGTGTGTGTGTGTCTGTCTATGTGTGTCTATGTGTGTGTTTGTGTGTGTGTGTGTGTGTGTGTGTGTGTGTGAACAACCCTGCTCAAATAGATGTGCAGCTGCCTGCGACTTCTTTTCTGCGGTCGCTGAACCATTGAGTGTAACTCAACTACACCTCCAGTGCAGGCAGACCAGAGACGTTTGATAGACCGGGGGGGGGGGGGGGGTGGGGGGGTCCACACTGCACCCTTAAGCATGGAAAAAATGCCACTCAAACGTCCTTCCTTCCTGGGTGAAATATGCCTAATTGTGCATCCACACCACTTCCAGTCACTGTTGGCACAGTGGATTAGATCCACACCTTGGATTCCTCATCTTTTCATGGTTGTTTTTTCTGCCCCGAAAAAAGAGCCTGGATCATTTCAATTACAAATCCCCAATGCAACCGGCTCACCACCAAACCAAATGAAGGACAGGGAGAAACTCAAACCGCCCCACCCCTTCTCCACTGATTGGTCAATTGACTTTTTGTGACAGTTTAAGAAAATACACCCATCGGTGTAGGAAAGTACTGGTGTGTCAAGCACATACATGTCAGAGCTATGGAAGACAACAATATCGACATCTCATGTCCATAGTGGTCCTTCAGCACCCCCCCACCCCCAGGTTCCTCACCTTTGCGATGCCATGGCAGGTACCAGGGGCAGGGCACGTTGACTGTGGTGCCAGGCGGACCGTCAGGCCAACAGGCGTAATTGTCGAAAGTTCGGTTGCACACCACACCTGGGGGGGAGACAGTTCCCACAGAACATCAGGACCCAAAGACACAGAGAGGGTTCAGCCTTCAGGCTTAAAGCCACAGACAGTTCATCCAGAACCACAACCAAACAGCCTGAAGAAATTAAGAAATCCATACCCTCATAAAACATGACTTTTCCTACCCTAACCCAAGCTATCAATTACAGTAAATCTCTAAAGTTGAATCTCAGTCAAAAGCCCTTCCCACCAATGGAAAGCCCCTCCCACCAATAAACACATCTTTCAATGACAAGTTTCAACCATATCTTTGCATTAAAAAATTATAGTTGAATATTAGTCATCTGTTGATGACTTCATTAGGCAAATCCCACCCCATTCAAAGGCCATTTCATTTCCTACAATCTTTTCACTATAACATTCCGGCTGAATCGCAGTCACCAGTTGACGACAATATCAGACAAGCCTTACTTGTGGCAAGTGGTTCAGTGGTGATGTTGTGGATACACTCATTCTTGTAGCTCATCCATTGTTCCATCAATTCCTTTAGGATTTTATTTGAAGACACCTGTTAAAAACGAAATTACAAATCCCTCAAAAATACTGGTCTTGACCAAACATAAATCCTGTGACACAATGAGCTTGCAATGCCAACTGAAAGTCCTCTTAATGATCAACTTCAGGCCATCATCTTCACTCGACTGAAGTTTCAACCAATGTGCGACCAATATCAAAACAGAACTGGTTTTTGAAACAGATGTATGAGCGTATGCCAAATCAAAGCCTGAATTACAGATTTCACTCAACAACTACACAAAACAAAAAACAAACCCCCCATAATAAACAAAAATGATGCCTTCACATTTCTTATTTCTAGTTCTGAAATGTAGGTATGCCCTGCAATAGATAGGCGACCTGTCCAGGGTATATTCCTGCCTCTGGGCTCCAGCACCCTCCACGACCCTGACCAGGAATAAGCCAGTATAGATAATGGATGGATGGATGAAATGTTGGTAGGTGGTAGGGAATTCCAATCAGCAAGCTGTCTGGGCTTTTCACTTAAGTCTGAAAAAAGCAGCAAATTATTTTTTGAAAACCAGGGTTCTCAGGTCTCTGTCATCAGGTCCTCAAATTCCCTCCCCACCCCCCTGAGGGGCCTTCCCGCATTGGCACCTCACAGTTTACGGTACTGTCCCGACAACACGCTGCTTTGGCAATGGCCGGACCAGCTGTTTATTTTTTTAAAAGCCATGCTGGGTGGACAAAGCATACACACGTCCCCGGGTTTTAAACACAGATGATTCACGATCCGCTGCGAGCCCAGCTCGAAAAACACGCAGCAGCGAAAACACTTCATTAAAACCATCATCCACAACGTCTAAATCAGGCCTGGGCAACTCAGGTCCAGCAGGGTCTGCAGTTTTTCACTGTTTCCTTTCCACCTGCAGCCAGTTTAGGCCTTTGTAAAGGAGGAGCGTGCAGCCTTTTTAGACAATCAATGAATTAAATGGTGCTGAGATGTACCAAAAAAAACCCCCCAGCCCTGCAGTACTGGAACTGTGCAAACACTGTACTTTATACAGGCAGGCTCAGGGGTAGAATCGCTAAGGTGTGCCCGCTTATTAATGATGTATGTACAAAATCAAGGTGATTAATGGAATGTGGACCCTTGCACACATGCGTCTTGTCGCCTGAATGTTCTGGGGGTTTTCCACGTAGGCGTCGTGTGTGAACGATTTTCCATGGAAGACTTTCCCCCCCAATTAGCCGGGTCGGGACTGAGTTAAGATTTACGAAAAAAACCTTCCACCACGGCTCGTTGCCCTCAGAGTCTGGGGAATCTGTTGTTAAAGGACTGTGGCAGGGCTCGGTTTGTGGGAGAGGTTCAGGACAATCAGAGGACGTCTACTGGTTAAGTAGGCACACGCACCTGGAGTGCATCAGTAATTAGTCCAGGTATTTAAAGTGTGCTTTCTAACCCAGTAGTTGGCTGTGACCGGGGAACTCCCAAATCGAGAGAGAGAGCTGCACCGACTGTTTGGAGCTGGGAAGCTGCTGTTTGGCTGTTCTGTTTATTTTGTCTTCGTTATTTTAGTTTGTTGTGTTTATTTATTTTTATTTTTACCTGGATCCCATGAGGGCGAAAGGCGAAGACATTTTGTTTAATTCCTGTAGAATTCCGCTCTATCTCTACCCATTTACAATAAAGACTGGTAAAATCCGGAATTCCTGTACCTCCCTGCGTCAAACTTTTCTGTCCACAAAAGGGGTGTGTGGCGGCGCGAGACAGACCCTTCCCACCCACTCCTTCTCCCAGCGAACGGGGAGCTGCGCTGGTCAGCCGCTCTTTCCGTCTCCTCCTCTCCGCACAGGTTCGGGGGGGCTACTCTAGAAACCCTGCCTCATGGGGCTAGGGCACGGGGATGTTTCACGTGGGCGTTGACGGAAAAAGAGGAAGCTCTCGTCCAGACATAGGCGGCTGCACAATGCGCACGGGACACTGCACCAGGAGAACCAGAAACTGCAGGCTAGCTCAACTCTGATTAGGAGTCACTGGGAGTGTGTGTGTGTGTGTGTGTGCATGTGTGCGTGTGTGCAAGTGAGCACGTTCGTGTTTTAATACAAAATGAAATAAATAAATTGCATGAAAAAATAATCATGCAAAAATGAAAAACTCAGGCTTTGAAGGGTGAAATGCGTTTTTATCTGACCAGCAAGTACTAATCAGCGCAGTGCGTAATGGGCTACTTCGTGATTTGTGGAAAAACATTATTTCCAAAAATATGACTTCAGTTTGTGAGCAAACTAGCAACTTTGTGACTGTGTGTTTGTTTTTCATTTTTGGAATGAAACAGAACGTAAATCAAATTATCCTGTACATGCGTGTCTGTGCATGTGCGTGTGTGTGTGCGTGTGTGCGAGTGTATGTGTGTGTTTGTGTGTGTGCATGTGTGCGCATATGTGTGTGCGTGCGTGTGAATTTGTAGGTGTGGGTGCGTGGTACTTACCTGGGTGATGATGGAGAGCGTGAGCAGGGTCAGAAGAAGGAACAGCTGTGACATCCCTCAGTTCTGCGGCTGGGGTGGGGTGGGGGGGGGGGGTGGGAGATGAGCTCACCTCATAGGAGGGCTTCACCTGTGCTCAGCATACAACCTGTACCACTGAGGGGTGGGGAGCAGAGGAAGAGAGGAATTAGACTGACAGACAGAGGAGAGAGAGGAGAGAAACAGAGAGGGAGAGGAGAGGGGGCGGGAAGGAACAATATAAAAGAGACACTGATATTGCAGGTGTCCTCGCAAGTATAAATGCCTTATTTGATGAATATCTGTTTAAAACAGATTGGCGATACCGCGTGCTTGCATTCCTGAGAGTAACGCTGGAACCCCCACTGGAAGTCACTTGTCACTCAGGATGAGAGTGTCTGCTAAGTTACTGCAAGGTAATGTTCAGTAATGTAATATCAGGCGCATCTAAAGCAAACAGAGAGGAACTCAAACATTTACACACTCCACACTGTGCGTATGAATTAGCAAAAAATAAATAAGATAAAACCAACACGCTGCTCTGTATGACGTATACACACACACACACACACACGCACGCATACACACACACGCCCGCACCTCCTATAATCTCATATCATTAAATGTATAATGTTGTGTCCAGACAAGCCTTCTGTGTAGGGAATATCTCACAGACTGGACATGGAGGAGAGAGCTCTGTTGCAGATATAAGCCCAGAGGAGGGAGCATGTTCTCCAACACACAACAATCTTGCCTTTTATATCCAATTAGACTCCAATTGTACTCTTAAATAAGTGATCAGCCCACTGTAAATGAATCGTGTGCTATTATTCTTGGCTGACAGCCAAGGGAAAGGGGCATGAATACTTTATGTTCCTCTGTCAGGCATACCTTCTGCCCCTTACATAACTGTTTCTTCTCATTTCAATTACCACTGCCAGTCATCCCCACTGCTGCCATTTATCTTCAGTCATTATCCACCTAACCATCATCGCTTTCATCATAATCTGCATCATCAACATCTTCATAATTATCATCATCTTTATTGCCCTCATCATCATCCACATCCTCATCATCACTAATATTACCTTCATCATCATCCACATCCTCATCATTATCATCATCACCATCATCACCTGATCATCAACAGTAGTATCACCATCATTGTCCTCATCGTCAACACCTTTGTCGTTATCGAGTTCTTCATCAAACTCATCATCGTCATCGTCATCATCATCATCATCATCATTGCTATTTTTTATTTTTGTTAGGACCGTCAGCACCTTAATTCCACAGAGCATCTGACAACAGTGAAATTAGCCAATTAATATATAAGGCCCAGGGTCTGCCAACCTGGGGTGTGTATAAGCAATGCATAAGGTTTATCAGCCCGGGGTGTGCGTAACCAACGCATAAGGCCTGTTAGCCTGGGCTGTGACTGAGCAATGCATAAGACCCTGGGCACTAAGGGGCTTGGGGATCAGGGGGTAACATAGGGAAAAATAATGACAGGGCGAAGTGAAGAAAAAGAATGAAATCCCACTCGTGTCTTCTGAAGGGGGGTGGGGGGGGGGGGGGGGTCACTGCTTTGATTTGATTTCCCACAGTAACACTCTCCTCAGGGCATTGACCAAACACTATGATTTACTGACCACTGATGGAGGGAGAGGAGCGTTCTTCCTGAGAGGGCCCAGTAGGACTACCCAGTTCCACTGTGTGTGTGCATGTGTGTGTGCGTGTGCGTGCGTATGTGTATGGGTGTGTGTGTGTGTGTGTGTGAGTGTGTGTGTGTTTATGGGTGTGTATGTGTGTGTGAGTGTGTGTATGGGTGTGTGTGTGTGTGTGTGGGTGTGTGTGTGTTTATGGGTGTGTGAGCATGTGTGTGTGCATGTGTGTGTTTATGGGTGTGTATGTGTATGGGTGTGTGTATGTGAGTGAGTGCGTGTGTGTGTTAATGGGTGTGCGTGTGTGTGTGTATGGGTGCGTGTGTGTGTGTGTGTGTATGGGTGTGTGTGAGTATGAGTGTGTATATATGTATGAGTGTGTGTATGAGTGTGTGTGCTAATGGGTGTGTGTGAGTATGAGTGTGTGTATATGTGTGTGTGTGTGTATGGGTGTGTGTGAGTATGAGTGTGTGTATATGTGTGTGTGTGTGTGTATGGGTGTGTGTGAGTATGAGTGTGTGTATATGTGTGTGTGTGTGTATGGGTGTGTGTGAGTATGAGTGTGTGTATATGTGTGTGTGTGTGTATGGGTGTGTGTGAGTATGAGTGTGTGTATATGTGTGTGTGTGTGTATGGGTGTGTGTGAGTATGAGTGTGTGTATATGTGTGTGTGTGTGTATGGGTGTGTGTGAGTATGAGTGTGTGTATATGTGTGTGTGTGTGTATGGGTGTGTGTGAGTATGAGTGTGTGTATATGTGCGTGTGTGTGCTAATGGGTGTGTGTGAAAGAGGTCTTCCAGCTGGGTACCTTTCCCACGCTGGTTACTCACCTGAGCCTGAGTCCGCGTTTGACTTCTTCGGCTGAAGTCGGAGAACGGAACGAAATCTGAAACGTTTCTGCAAAAAACACCGTTACCATGGAAACATTTTTGGCTAAAACGTTTCAAATTCCATTCTATTCCAGTCTTTCTGCAGGCGACGATCAGGGAGGTTTTCCGGTGTTCCCGAGAGTGTGTTTGTCTGTATTTGCGTACTTATGTGGATATGTGTGTGTGTGCATGCGTTTGTGTGCGTGTTTGTTTGCATGTTTGAAAAATAATGTAATATATCTGCAGATTAAATTTAGATTAAAAAACAACAAGAAAAAAATTAAAGGTCGGAGCCCTGTTTTGGCTAGTTTCCATTCCAGTAGGTTAATCTGGCTTCCCAAAGAGCTGGTACACTGGTGTTGGTATACTGCAATATTGGGTCACAGTGCAACCTTTTCACCCAGGGTGCATGTGCAGTCTACAGCTTGATGCTCAATACTGTTTTAAAAATGTTGATTCAACTTGTGCTAAGAAAAAAAGAAACCTGAAACAGATCGGGCCTTGATGTGCACTGCTGGTCCAAGGGGACTATTCTGTAACATCAGATGGGATCAGATACGAATGCTCCAAGCTATCGAAAAGACTTGCTCAATCAGGGTCCCAGGACCTGGCAGTGTTTTCTTTGCAATCCTTCAGATACCCATCAGACCGCTCAAACCACAGGACCTGGCGATGGCATTGTGTTTACAGGGCGTGTTTGCATAGCAAAAAACAAAAGGACATTCAATAGCATCATATCCACAGGATGTGTTTGCATAGCAAACACCACGCTCCAAAACGAAACAAAAAAAGGCTATCTGCAAACTCGTGGTCAGACTATCTGTGAGCCAGTGCTGTGTTTCATACAGGGAGGGGGAACAGCTGTGCAGAGAACCTGCACCCCCCCCCCCCCCCCACCCCCAGGGCCCAGTGACTCTAATGAACAGAGAGTGCATACATCGTATCAGGGGGAGTTTAAAATAGATACATCAAATTGGGGGTAGTTTATGGTATATGCATCAAGTTTATGAAGTTCAGAGGTAGTCTGAGGTAGGTCATGTTTGGGTATGGGCTCAGTGATTCCGTTTGGGGTCAATGAATCATGTTGGGGTAATTTAGACTGTATTACATATGTGTACGCATACAGACACACACACACACACACACAGCCACACACACAGACACACATTGACACACACACACATGTGCACACACACACACATACACAGGCCCACACATACACAGGTCCAGGGTCAAAGATTTGATTTCCTACATTCCGAGCACTTTGGGGTGGCCTCCTGGAGATCTAACAGGCATGTGGGGACAGTACTGCCTGTCAGCAGGTTATAATGGAGGTGACCTTTGATGGGCACTGCAAACACATAGGTGATCTCAAGAGCACACACACAACGCATACACATATACACGCACACCCACACATGCACACACACACGCACAAAAGTAGACACACATAAGCACAAACACACACACATGCATACACATGCACACACACACACACACATATACATGCACGAAAGCACTCACACACAAGCACACACACAGACACACACAGCAGGCGGATCAGATAACAGCAGTTAGCATCTAGGAACAGAGGTGAGGCCATACCGGCTGTTGAGAGCAGCAGTGCTGCGCTTCGCATGAAGGGGTCGTGATCCACACCGTTGACAGTAACAGCGACGATTTTGCACCATCGGTGCGAATCACGACTCCTTCCTGTTGCATCGTGGGAACAGTGCGGGTCGCCCGGGAAACTGTTTGAAAGTCCAAGGGGATTTATACAAACGCACAGCCAACAGTTTATTTATATCAGGGACCGTGCATGGGCAGTGTCTCAAACTGTGTACCCGCACCTGAGTATTTCACATATAACAGACTTGCTTCTTTATTTGCATGGTTTATGCTTCTGCCATTTGATTGCAGTTTACAGATCCACATCTTTTCTGGGGCGTTCTGTATTCGGTACTAAAATACATTTCAGTATATGCCATGTGTTTCTTCCACCCATACACTCTGCTAATTTCACTTACTAGTTCTACATCCTGGTGGATGAAATGTGCTAATTAGAAAGTCCAGGTATTTGAAACAAAATACTTGGGAGGATTTTTACCTTCTGAGCCTGGATTTTCCACCTCTGGTATTTTTACCTTATGTATTTTGTCTTTGCAGTAGATCATATACTTTCACAGGGGTCTATAAACGTACACAATTCATATAAACGTACATGAATTAGCATAAAATACACATTTGTCTGTATAAAGTATAATGAGATTGGATAGACAGATTGGATAGATGAAACATTAAATTAAATTACAGGCATTTAGCAGATGCTCTCATCTAGAGTGACTTACACAACTTTTGGTAACACTTTACTTGAAGTGGGTCTTATGTAGTACTCATAACACCTTTATAAGCACTGTGTCATAAGTATTGGCATAGGCATTCATAAAGATTAGGACCACTTTATAACACTTGCCATAAGGTGTCATGATGCACTGAACAGTGTTATAAAGTGGTTATAATTCTTATGTAGGCCTATGACAACAATTATGACACATTATGTAGTGACCTTTAGGTTACAAGGCCGGTTCCTTACCCATTATATACTACACTGTCACCCGATACATAAAAGCACACAAAAGCTCACTGACATCCGTCAGAATTTACCGGTTGTTCCACGAACAGAATGGCGGAGGAATCTAAAGGCACTGGAGTCTATGTACTTGGACTGGAGTTTGTATAAAGTAGCAGGGATAGACCCGGGCACACAGAGACATGTGTTCAGCTTAGAAGCTCCCGGCCCCGGCTCAGTCAGCTACTGTTCAGTAGGTGTCATAAAGCAGATCTGTTTTTCCACTCACTAACCTTGCCCAGATGGAGACTCTGGAGGGGCTTTTTGTTAATGACTGCTTTGCACCACACACATACACTTGTACACACTCACAGCTACATACACATAGACCTGTGCACACCCATACACACAAAGACACACACAGACCTGCACACACACATACACACAAAGACACACACAGACCTGCACACACACATACACACAAAGACACACACACATACACACAAAGACACACACACACACACACGCACACACACACACACAGCTACACACACACATACACACAAAGACACACACACACACACGCACACACACGCACACAGACCAGCACACACGCATACACACAAAGACACACACAGACCTGCACACACACACACACACAGCTACACACATACATACACACAAAGACGCACACACACACACACACACACATACACTCTGGGGTCTGCAGGAAACACAATCAATTAACAAGCATTGGCTCTCACAGTAATTACCTCTCACTCCAAAAGACCCTAAAACGGAAAACCATAGGACACAACTCAACAGATTACAGTGCACCCTTCATAAAGCTTTAGAGCTTGGACGTTAGTTTTCTGATATCTTCAAACGTGAGCCAAGAAATGTCCCCTCAGTACAATACCGCATAAAATTTAGACTCGTGAAATTACTTGCGCGATGATCAAACTAGATTGCACGTGACGGCTTCGAAATGACATTTTCAACCAAACGCCCCCGGCGCAGTAAACGAAAAATACGATCATTCGTCAAAATGCCATTCCTAGTTGAAATAGCAATAAATAGAGGAAATGAAATAAAATAATTTTTCTTTTTAAATAGCACTGATTCACGAAAGGTCCAAATGCGTTTTTCGCATTATTTATTTGTTTGGTAGCCATGTCTGTTGACTTATGGATTTAACATTTTTTTTTACCTGTTCCCCGCTAATACAGCAGAATTTACTGAATTGAGTGGGTTTAAGAACCAGGCCCAAGAGAACAGTGCATCGCAGCCCTGAAACTGTGCCCACGCTGTCCGCGTTCCAGATTAAATTCACGTTCAATTGCAAAAGATACTAAACTAACTGGAGCCCCCATGAGTCCTCCGACTCTTTCGCAACACCGAGGCACTGAGGACTGAAATGTGATAAACAGATAATGGAATTTCCCCCCCACATTAAGCTTCGTAAGTAATGACATCATCAAAGCGGGCCGCACGTCCATGTCTACTTCTATTGTCTGTGCTGACACCTTATATTCGCTCAGCCGACACTCTTATCCAGAGTGAGTCACAACGTCAGAGCACTCAAGTACATTCACCAGATGGATATGATCAATAGGGCCAGGCCTGGCTAACAGCATTCCCTGTCCAGGCAGCGCGTACGCAGCATCACTAAAGCAGAAGGGCAAGCGGTGCATTAGGAGCACAGAGTGTGAGCTGTAGGGTACAGAGCCTGAGCTGCATTAGAGTACATCACAGAAGTGATACATCCACTGACCTGGTCTGAACAGACACACACACACACACACACACACGTGGACTGCTTGTTAAGGCAGGTCAATATAAGGCTGGACAGTACACGGGCCATTGAGACAGAGTGTCGTTCAAACCGTGTCGTGTCAAGGGTACCAGCCAAAGTGGGGGTCGCACTGTGAAAGGCAATGGAACCACTCAGTCTGACAGCCCACCACGGTCACCCAACAGCCCTGGCACTGTTCCGGAATGTTCCCTTATGGAAGGCTGAACCGTGGGATGGATGCGCAAACACAAGAACCCAGATCCACCCATCTGCATCAGCCTTCGCCGTCTGGTACCTTGACGGAGGTTGCTTAGGCACCCGTACGGAGGTGAAGAGCACTTGTCTTTTTCTTTTTGTATACCCAGATGAATCAGTTTTCTTTTTTCTTTTTTTTTACATACCCAGATGTATTAAAGTTATATAAGGTTGGAAAAAATCACAAAGGAAATCTTTAATCTTAATATAAATGCATTAATGCATTGAGTAAAAGCACAAAGGGTACTGTTGAATCTGGCCTGCTTCTTGCTCTGAAGCAGAAAAGAGACATTATGGATCTATTCAGTTACGCAGACAATATGGCTCTGTGGGGGCTCCTTCGGGAAGGGCACATTCAGTTTGAACAGAAAACTTTAATCTCTACACCGTAATCCTGGATTTGAAATGAAAGAGCTGGTTATGCATGAGAACATGAACACTTCACATGTATTATCCGAGCCACTGGCTGGTGTGGCCACCCTGTGGAGAGTGTTACAGTAGGGCTGTCCTGCCCTGTTCCAGGAGATCTGCCATCCTGAAGGTTTTCAGTCCAACCCTAACAACGCACACCTCATTCAACAGCTGGAGATCCACACTGAGCTGCTAATTAGTAGAATCAGGTGTGACAAATTAGGGTTGAAATGAAAACCTACAGGACGGTGAGACCTCCAGGAACAGGGTTGGGCAGCGCTGGTTCACATTGTCTCCTGTGTCTCCTCAATTAGGGTGAGTTACAACAAGCCAACTATACTCCATTAATGAGACATGCGGAATATCGAGGCACGCAGGATATAGCCTGTTCCAGATGAGTGTCAGTGAGAATGAGAATGTTCCCAAAATACTCTGCACAGCTGCTGTCGAGAGCTGGAGGCAGGCTAGGACACGCAAGCAGTAACAGTGCGGGAATTCTGAGGCACCCGTCGCCTGTCCACACAGACCCTTCGCGAGATGTTCCACCTGTCTCAGGTGACCGTCCCGCTCTCCATCCCTTTCCCTTGGGACATCTGTCTTGCCCGATCGAGGAGGCGGCAGAAACCTTGACATGAAGAGTCTTTTTTAGGATCTGAAAAGTCAGCCGGCAAGGCATTTTCCCAGACATGGAATGTTGGCCCTATTCAACTTCAGGTAAAGGATCTAATTAGAATCTCTTAATCTACTCCAGTAGGTGGTTGTTATATTGTTTTAGGGGAGCGTGTGATGCTCGTTGTACCCCCCCAACCCCCCCCCCCCTTTCTGCCCAAGAATGTCGGTCAGCAATTGTGTTTCATAAGGAAGTTATTTCAGCATTCACAATCTGAAACAGCTCACTGAATCCAAATGAGCCTAAAAGCCAGTTTAAGGAGGTCGGCCCACCTTGGCTATCTCACCAACGATTGATGCCTCTTAGCTCGACCAGTCATGCCTGTCTGATCTCAGCAGACAGTATCTTAACTCTATCCTGGCCCTGAAGGCTAATATGGGGCCTACCTTCTAGCTTTCAGCTGATAGCACATGAGGACGGAACAACAGCAAAGTCTTGTTTCTTAAAACCCAATTATTCCATGACCTTTAAATGAGAAATTGAAACGGCAGAACAACTTCGGTCCGAGGACACAGCAGTTGATATTACTACAATTATTTTGCATAAGACATGTTTTATTTGCCCAGTTCCTTCACAGGAAACAAAATGCCTGACAACAATGTAATTTAAGAAACTGAAAACAACAGACATTATTCACGAAAGGAAACTATCAGAAATAAGCCTTGGCCTTCAGAATCAAACCGCACCGCTGCATTTCTGCTCAGGATTATTTTCCACACACTCTTCAAATAATATAATTTCACCACAGCAACGTTAAATTACGCAGAACCCCTGCATCATTGTCTGGTGGAGAAAGCACAGGGCCAAATGACGCAGGTGACCTGGTCAGTCATTCATACAATTTCAATGTTCCAATCTATCTTTGGAACTCTGGGCTTCGGGGGGGGGGGGGCTTCAAAGCTGGAAAGGGAAGGGGAGAGGAACGCATTGCCAGAGGTGGAAAATACAGGTGCAGGAAGTTAAAAGCCCTACCCAGTTTTTATTCCAATCAGCTGGACATGGTAATTAGCACAATTCTTCAGCGAGGAGGTAGAGCTAATCAGTTAAATCAGCTGGCTGAGGGTGGAGGAAACACACGGCAGAGCTTTTACTTTCTGACAACCTGGCTCTCCGTATTCACTAATAGGAAGACGGTCATTGATGGGCTATTAAGTCAAACTACATTCATTTAGCAGATGCTCTTGACCTGAGTGCCCTACAGAGCAATGAAAATAGAGTGACCATATATGGGGTTTTTAAAAAAGAGGACAGGACCAGGCAGACATTATGAACATAATATTAGGCTATTTGTTCATACAGACTCTGTGGAACGTGAAGTCTGGTCGCATCCCGGTCTGAGCCGATGGCATTGTTCTCTCCCACTGGGGGCTTGGGGAATTGTGGAGCACACGGAGGGGCGTGGGGGGGGGGGGGGGGGGAGGCTGTGTTGGGTGGCGTTGAAAACCAAGGATATAAAGGGATGAACTCCTACTCTCGCTCATCAACAATCCAAAGTTTATCAGCCTCAACAAACCCTCATGGCCTGCTAAAAGGTTAAAGGTTATAGTGCAGTACATTTTTTACGATAGGGGAATGGCATAATTTTCAAGACCAGACATCAGACAGTCATTGTAAAGTTCAGGAAAATGTTGCAGATGAATTGCATTTATGAGTGCGTGCTCATAATGCCCTCACCATGGCAACAGTCCCAGCCACACACTGCCCTCACAGCTTCACAACTTGGGTAGAGGAATGCCAGGGACAGTTTTGCCTTGCGTGCCCACAGGGGGTTAAGGCCTTTGTTTAGCATCTTGCCATTTTGTTGTGTCTGGTTCATCTGAGGCCAGACGATGAGTCACCCCAAACAGCGAAGCGCTGTTTGCTTGGTCCCGCTCATACATTTGCATATGAATGCAAAATTTAATTGTGTGTCTGTTCAGACCATGAAATTACGCAGCTCTCTGTACCCACAGCTGACCTCACCACCCACCTCATGTACTGTGTGGTTTATGGGGAATTATGTATGAGGCAGTAGCCCCTGATGGCAACACTGGGGCAACAAAGAAAAAAAAAAAAAAAGGAATTTTTACCTTAAAAAAATTAACCGAATTCCCAGGTCTCAGTATAAATAGCAAAGGAGAAAAAACCCTTTTTTTGAAGTGCCTTGCTGTAGGTATGAGTATGACCCAAAATCCAAAATAAAAACAGATGAACACGTGCTCAGTGCTTCAGGAGACCCAGGAGGTTGATGGTTCTCAACGGTTATTTGCCACTTAATTGACCAATTAATGGAGCTGATTGCTCAGTTAACTCACCTCAAACTGGTCCGCTGGGCCTGGCGTTATTGGATAAGCACTTCTTCTGCCAAATCGCTGAACGTAAAATGTAAATGCATTGCAAAACATCGCTAAGTGCATCTACTCGGCTGTGTGATCAGAACACTCAAGCCAACTCTTGCCCGCAAGGTTACATTTTAAACGTCTGTTGTCTCCTTTAAAAAGTTAAAAAATGAAAAATTTTAAAAATTAACAATTTAATTATAATTGATTAAATAAGTTAAAACATTGATTGGCCTAGTTTTTCACAGGATGATTCTCACTGCAAAATATTTATTTTTTTATAGCTGAACTGATTGCACTGTGGATAGAGACCATGTTTTTAAAAAAAATCTAGAACAGGGCTGCTCAACTCTGTTCCCCTGGGTTATATGCCATCCTGTAGGTTTTCATTTCAACCCTAATATGGCACACCCGATTCTACTGATTAGCAGCTCAGTGAGATCTCCAGCTGCTGAATGAGGTGTGCTTTGCTAGGGGTGGAGTGATAACCTACAGGACGGTAGATCTCCAGCTGCTGAATGAGGTGTGCTTTGCTGGGGGTGGAGTAAAAAGCTACAGGACGGTAGGCCTCCAGGAACCCGGTTGGGCAGCCCTGTTCTGGAAGGACCAGATGTGACTCGACACAGGCCGGTCAGATGAGACCAACACCAGGGAAGGTGATCATCAGGACGTCGTCAGCTCCAGGACAACGCCACAGCCTCCGGGATTCATCAAATTATGACAAAGCAGGTCGTCAGGAGTGCAGTTAGCCGGCGGTGTCCTCTAATCACTCCCCCCCCCCCCCCCGCGCTCGTGGTTTCCACTCCCCGTCTGTTTCAGAGCCGTAAAGATGTGCGGCCTCTCGTCTGTGCGGCGTCCAGGCTCCGGTAAGGGACCCTCCCGGCGGTAAATCAGGACGGGGTGCGTGCTGTCGCCACCTCCGACGAGGAACCGGGAGGCCCCCGTTTCACCGCCCACAACCAGCGCTGCACTCCGGTGAATTTTTTTTTTTTAAATTAGGCCATCGGCAACCTTGCACCGCCCCCTGGCTAATTCTGTTTCCCCTTTTCAGATTTCATTCTGTTTCATTGATGATGGTGGATGAGTTTAATGTGAAACCTGCATATATGCACGTGTACGCCAGTGGGGCAGTAATGCTCCAGATTACACAGCTTCTCAGGTTCTAAAGATTATGATGATAAAAACTAGGTGACACAGGCAGAACAGTTTCAATTCCCCTCTCTCTCTCTCTATCTCTCTATTTCTCTGTCTCCCTCTATCTATCTCTCCCTCTCTCTTTTTCTATCTCCCGTCTCTCTGTCTATCTATCTCTCCCTCTCTCACTCTCTTTCCCACGATCTCACTAATTTTTAGAACGTTTGGGTGTGCCCTGGCCATGACATTTCGACTTGTCATTTTTACTCCCAAATGTAATTATGAGTTAGTGCCGTTGAGGAAAACATGGCTGGATAAATCAGTGTGATAAACAAATGTAATTTAGGAAAATTGGTGTTTGGTATTATGAATGTAAGGGAATTAGACTGACATGCTGTGATGTATCCCTCCCTGGAGACTCTCTCTCCCTCTCTCTCTCCCCCCTCTCTGTCTCTTTCTCTTTCTTGCTCTATCTCCCTCTCTCCCCCTCTATCTCTCTCTCTCTCTCTCTCCCCTCTCTGTCTCTTCCTCTTTCTTGCTCTATCTCCCTCTCTCCCTCTCTCTCTCTCTCTCTCTCTCTCTCTCAGATGTCCTTGCCCAAGGTGATTGACTCATGTTTTTATACACCACACGTTTACAACAGCAGGAAAAAAAATTACCAAACCATTTCAGGCTAAAACACCTCACACAGACCTCACGCAGCAAAATCACTGGGGAGTTTAAAACGTTTTTTGGTTCTAATCAGTGTCTAATTAATAAAAGCCACACTCTCTGCACATACCCATCAGCCACTGTGTGTGTGCACATGTGTGGCTGTGTGTGTACGCGAGCGTGTGTGTGTGTGTGTGTGTGTGCCTGTGTGCACGTATGCATGTGTACATGCATGTGTGTGTGTTTCCGCACCACTGGTGCTGCCATTCTCCCAAGCCGCAGCATGTCACACAGGCATGCTGATGAGCATTAAAAATGAGCAGCTAATACATTATGTTCCAGGGGACTCTGGATCGCTCCCGTTTAACTGCACTCCTTTTGTTTGGTCGTTTTCATTTGCTGCCTGCTCATCCAGCCAAACATGAAACCCTTTGTGATACAATGCCCCTGTGAAAAGCAGCATAGTGTGAGAGACAAAAGATACTTTAGCTTCGGATGTTTTCCAACTCCACCGAGTCTCATTTTTCATTCTCTGAGAGGTTACACACATTTCAGAGTGGAAAGGCCTCGACGGCAGGCTGTATCATCCAGTTTCCTCAGTCGAGCCTGTAATTTCAGCATCGCAGCTGAAGCTGAGCGTTTTGTTTCAGGAAAGAGGGTGACTAGCGTTAGCTAGGAGAGGGCCAGTGCTGAAACATGGCACGTGTTTGGGATAAAGGAAGCTGTGTAATGGGGTCTGAAGAGAGGAGTGTGTATACAATGAGTGTGGGTGTGCTCGTATGTGTGTGTGTGTGTGTGTGCGTGTGTGTATGTGTGTGAGCAAAAGTATGTATATGTGTGTGTGTGTGTGTGTGTGTGCATGTGTGTGTGCATGCATGTATGTGTCCGTGCATGTGTGAGTGTATGTGTGTGTGCATGTGCACGTGTGTGTGTGCATGTGTGTGTATGCATATTTGTACAGCATGTATGTGTACAGTATGTGTATGTATGTGCATAGGCCTGTATTTGTGCAGGCATTTGACACAGGCAGAGACAGAGCATGTGTGACTATCTCAGCCCTGTAGCTGGACCGGGTCCAGACCCCTCTGACAGACACCTGGAGGTGCGGGGTGTCAAACACCCGCCTGCCCCCCTGGCCCGCGGGTCGGGGCGAGGTCACGCTCACTTGTCAGGCCCTCCGATTTTCAGAGTCTTCTCACAGGGCCGTACACAGGGGCTCGCTCCCCCAGAGCGCTCACCGCGCACAAACACACATTTACTTAACCTCTCCACACACATCGGAGGCTTCGTGCGGTCATGGAAGGTGCTCGCTGCGGGGAGCTAGCCAACAGAACAGCTGGGCCTGTTTTTAACAGTTTCCTCACAAAACGGGCCTGCTGTTCTGCACAGTGGTGCGAAGCATCAGCGAAAACCGCAAAAACGAAGAACACACATGGGCACGTCTTTTTTAAAAAAATTTTTAAAGTTTTAACAAAAGTTATTTTGTTACGGTTTTACAAAACTGAATAAATAAAGAAAACTGAAGATGGTTATGTGTATGGGTGCATATGGTAGAGCAACACAGTAAATGATTACACATGCATACATCACATAAATTATATATACAGCGTAACTGTATTCGCCTAATAAAGAATAATTACTCTGTGGTCGATCTGTGCAGATCCCCTCCCACACCATTGCTGATTCAGCTCTGAGCTTCATTACAGCACGACTGACAGCTGAGACTAAATACCCATCTGTGTGTGTGTGTGTGTGTGTGTGTGGGGGGGGGGGGGGTTATATGTGTGTGTGTGTGTGGGGGGGGGGGGGGGGGTTATATGTGTGTGTGTGTGTGTGTGTGTGGGGGGGGGGGGGGTTATATGTGTGTGTGTGTGTGGGGGGGGGGTTATATGTGTGTGTGTGTGCTTGTGCATGCGTTGGGGAACAGCCAGCTCCTTGTGGTCAGAAACTCATGAAACAGATATGAAGGCTAAATCCAGCGCATTTCAGGAATGCTGAAACCTCACATCTGCATTTATTTCCTGTATCCCAGTTTGGAGTCACAGGGATTGCATAACACGGCCGCAAGGTGGCGCTCTCCCCAGCCTGCCCTGAGTGTCAGAATCCACCCCCCCTCCCCCACTATCTTGCTTGCACCAGTCCTCCTGGTCTGATGTCCCATGTGTGTGTATGTGTATTCGTATGCATGAGTGTGCGCATGTGTGTGCATGTGCGTGCGTGTGTGTGTGTGTACGTGTGCATGTGTCTGTGTGCGTGTGTGTGTCTGTGTGTGTCTGCATGTGCATGCATGTAAGTAAGTGAGATAGTTCTTGCGTATGTGTTTGTGAGGGTGTGAACTAATTTTTTTAATTGGCACATTTGCTTTAATTCATCATGGATGGTGATATTTATACACCGTTTACTTCTGGGGGAATAAATAAATAAACGGCAGTCAGGGGGAGCCCTCATGGCGAATGCTAGCGTGCACAATAACCGAGCAGCGCGGGGTGCAAACTCCTGTTTCCGTGTCGTCCTTGGTGCCAACCCCCCCCCCCCCACCAAACCCCCCGGACCACGTCATAATGCCACGGAACAGCCAATCAGCAGCCCCCCTGCAGGGCGGTGACGCAATGCCCCCGCAAACGGAGCCTCGACGGCTCGGCCTTCCGCGTTCTCTAATGAGGCAGAAACAAATTAAAATAAATGGATCCGAAAATGCTTACAAATGAGCCGAGGCTGAAAAACAGCTCATGCCATTAATCCCCAGCGCAGGCACCTTGGAATAGGGAACAGCGCAAACGGCCCGTTTAAACAGCTGCACTGCTGCGTTTCATGTTTGCTGAGGGGGCTCACGGTTGAGTACCTAACTCTCGTTAAGACGGGGTCTCTCCCCCTGGAGGCAGCAGATTTTGCGGTAACAGATACTGCTCTGCCACGTCTGAAAACACCCAGACCGAAATTCAAAAACGGTTGTTTACGATTACTTTTTTTCCGCCAGGTTCCACTGGGAAAATATGCCACGTTTTAGGAGAGAAGTGGAAACTTTTCTGTCCCCCCCCCCCCTTTCCCCACACCGTTCAACAAGAGACAAGCACTCAGCTCCTGTCTGCTGCCGGGGGGAGAAATCCATATACACAGCACACACAAATCTTACACACTCTCACAAACACACACACATACACACACACACGCACAAACACACACACACACACTCATACTCGCACACTCTCACAAACACACACACACAAACTCACCCGACACACTCTCACAAACACACACACATACACACTCATACTCACACACTCTCACAAACACACACACACAAACTCACCCGACACACTCTCACAAACACACACACACACACACATACTCACACACTCTCACAAACACACACACACACACACACACACAAGCACAGTGCAGGGCAGCTGCGGCTAGCTGTCGGCTTGACGGCAGAGCCCATGCGATGCAGACTCGGACAGGAAGCAGGAAAATCATTCTGGAGGAATTCAGCTGAATAACTGCACCACCGACGCCACTGAACAGCCAGCCGCTGGAAATGCGGAAAAATGAATGCGCCAAACTGGTGTGATCTTTGCAGCCGCGGCCCGTGGCAATCTCTAATGACCTCTAACACAGTCCAGTAGGGGCCCTATTAGAGCCCACAAACTCAATGGGTCTTCAATTTACACTCGACGCTTTGCCGTGTAGAGCTGACACGCGGGAGCCCCATGGTTCAGCACCTGAGCCAGTGCATCCTTTCCGTACGCTGCACAAGGCACGTTGGACTGGCGACGAAATGACACTGACGCTGAGTCACACACTGTAGAGTCGAACCCCTGCCTCGTTTTGGTCATTTATGCCCCTTAAGGGAGGTCAACAGTGTGTCTTTAACTACCGTGAAGTTCTTTACTTGGGTTACTAAATGACCTGCTTTGAATTATTATTATTTATTTTTTTTCCGACAGAACCCTGCTTAGGTGTACCGTAGTTATGCATTTATACCGTAAAACATATTTCAGCCAATCGGGATATCCAGGTGGTGACTGTGTTTCTATGCTGCCACTAATAATAATGTGGCATGCCAATGGTACATACACATGGCCCATATTCCAGTCAATTCTCAGTGTGTTCAAGAGCAAAGCCATGCAACTCTAACTTAAGCTTCTCTGTAGTTAAACCAGCAGGTGTCAGAGAGACTGTAGTTAAACCAGCAGGTGTCAGAGAGATTGTAGTTAAACCAGCAGGTGTCAGAGAGACTGTAGTTAAGCCAGCAGGTGTTAGAGAGATTGTAGTTAAACCAGCAGGTGTCAGAGAGACTGTAGTTAAACCAGCAGGTGTTAGAGAGATTGTAGTTACGCGAGCAGGTGTTAGAGAGCTGGTAGTTTAGTGATCAGGTCTTTGAGAGACTGTAGTTAAGCCAGCAGGTATTAGAGAGACTATTGCCATCCTCCTGATGATATTACTGCTATTTCTGTGAGTCACACAAGATGCATCCTCCCCCAAGTCCCCCCCACCACCCCCACAAGGACAGCAGCAACAACCAAAAATGGAAACAACAGAAATCACCATAGCAACCTTATTGCACCTGACTTAGAAGGCTCATCTGTGTGTTTTCTTCAGGCGTTTATGAATGACATTGATTTCAATGCTACCATTGAACAGGTTTCAAATTTACCATGGCATGGTACGATTCTTTTGCATCATCATGCAAAAGAAATGTCTCTAAAAGCACCCACAAGCACTGAAGCATTTGTCCTTGGAAACAGTGCAATGGCAACTGAAGTTTAGAGAAATTCGGTACTGCGTCATCATCCCATTTGACCTAACGACACCTCAACAAAAGAAAGAAGACAAACAGCCTTGCACAGAATCCACACTGGTCGAAAATACTGTGCACAAGGGCGGGGGCGGCCATATTGAAAAATAATGGAACTTTTTCAGGTTGTGAGCATATAAGACTGTAGTCAGCGGGAGAGTGAGTGTGCCTTTGGTGCTGTATGGGCCTGATTTATTAATACATTTAGCATGTGCAAAACAATTAAGCGTATGAAAAACCAACAAAATGACCTATGAGCGGTCATGGTAGTTGTTTTGCACCAATCATTGGTCGTGTTAGTATTTTTGCGTGCGCTAAAATGTTTTTTGCAATCTCCTTTCAAGCGGCTGCCAAGCAAGGCCTTGAGAACGAAGTGTGTGGACTCTTCAGGCAGCCGTCAGCTTAAAAGAATCACTAGGGCTGAAAAGGACAGATAGCCAGCAGACACTGCAGCCCGGCAGGGCTGGATTCTGACACCAGTGAATGAGAGTGTCCCTGGTCTAGAGAGTGTTTAAACACCCCAGCAGTCTCCGCTTCTACTGCAGGACCGTGGCTAGCTTCCATTCCACGCATCGACAACCGTCCTTGGAGAAATAAATACTTTCTGACATCGATCTAAAGCTCAGCTTTAGCCGAACGGAGGAGAAGCCAACCCTGAAATATTGTACACCTAGTGCACTTTCTAAAATCCCTTTGCAAGTTTCAGTCCAAATCCCCCCCTCTCAGTCTTGCTTTTCAGTGATGCCTGAGAGATTAAGTGTCTTAGAGGGAATCAGAGGGAGTACCTAGCTAATGTGACGACCCAGCCGATGGGCGGACAGATCGGCCAGTGTGTACCCACACACCTCCTGCTCCGCGGGGGTGGGGGGGGGGTGGTAAGGGGGTGGGGGTGGGTGGGTGGGGGGGTGGGGTAAGTGGGTAAGAGGGTGGGGGTGGGTGGGTGGTTTGCGGAGGTGGGGGTGGGTGGGTGGGGGGGTGGGGTAAGTGGGTAAGAGGGTGGGGGTGGGTGGGTGGTTTGCGGAGGTGGGGGTGGGTGGGTGGGGTAAGGGGGTTTGGGTGGTTTGCGGAGGTGGGGGTTTGTGCCGGTGTCGGTTTACTAAACAGTCTGAGGGACCGGTCTCTGTGTTTAGCGTAAACAGAGGAGAGGGAGGCGATTACGTGGGCATGCTGTTGCTCTGAGGGATGGGGGCGGAAAGCAGGAGGGGGGAGGTGGCAGGAGGGAAAACACTGGAAGGGGAGGGAGGGCAAGGAGGAGAGAAAGAGAACAGAAGGAAAAGATGAGAGGTAGATCAGATGAGAAAGGAGGAAGAGGCCGAGAAGGAAGGGTTGCAGGAAAGGAGAAGAATAAGCAATCAGGTCGTCTAAGTGGAGAACGTGTTGTGTCGACTGAATTGGGGAAGGACAGATGGAAAGAACAGGGGGAAGAGAGGCATGGAAAGGAGAAGAGGGCTGCTGTTATTTCTGAGTCAAACTGTGAATAAAGCTCGCCGAGGTGCAACGTCACATCCAGAAGTCGCCAAGCTGACATGGAACAGAAGCTGTTGTGAAGTGAGAAGCCTGCAGGCCCATCTGCTCAGCTCTGGCTGACTCTGGGAGAAGTTGAGGGAGAATTTGGTGCCGGAGAGAGAACAAAAATTAATTAAACTAAAAATAAAATGCTGACATGAGCTGCTGGGTGGTTCATCCTATTAAGGCTCTGATCCAGTGAGTGGACGGGCTTCAGCGTCTGGTATCAGATTGTGCTGACTAGGTCCAGCAGCCCCACGGGGAAATGCACATTTGGCTTTGGCAAAACCATGAGAGCGAGCCGTTCGGCTGGTCGGTAGGGCTGCGTCTCTTCATCGCTCACCAGTGCCCCCTGCTGGTCAGTGAATCGTCCGCGGTCCACTCGCTCATGCTGCCCATGAAAGTGTCTTTCTCCGATCAATATGAGTGCATGTCAGCTAGCAAACCGGGGAGAGAAAAGAAGCAGAGTCCTGACGTCACGTGTTTTGGAGGGAGGGAGAGAGAGAAAGAGAGAGAGAGAGAGAGAGAGCACATGCTCTGTGCTCTACCAAATCAACAGCAGAAGCTAGCGCTATAAGTGCGGCTGGTGAATAGGACTGGTGATTCCCAACTGCGAGAAAGAGAGGTGGTGGCATAATTGTTTTTTTATTTTATTTTTTTAAAGGGGCTCGCATTGAGATAAACAACACGGAAACCCGGAGAAAAGGTGACAACAAAGTGAGCCTCGTTCCGTGCGTGAGCCTGCGGAAGCAGGCTGCGCCAGAAATTGGAAGCGCAGCCGTCTGGGAACAAAGTCAGTAACAGAAACCACGCCAAAGGCTCTGTTTGCTTTGCGTTCCCAGCGCATGACTGAAGAGATGCGAGACGATTTATCTACGGAAGCGCTGAAGTTCTGCCTTTAATCCACCCAAGGACTTTCTTTATTTCTTCATCTTCTTATTCTTATTTTTTAAAGAGGAATGTGGCTTTCCACTAGACTCCTTTGGGCTCAAGGACCTCGTGTTTGATTTTTTATTTATTATACCACTTCCTGCATAATTTAAGAAAGTTCAAGTACCTGGAAAAATCCACAGGCATGGCTTCATAAGACCATATCCTATTCAGTCAGGGAAGAAAACCTGACTTTCAACCAGGGAGGAAACCTTTCAGGCTTTCAGTCACACACACACACACACACACATGCACACACACACACTCACCACCTCCAACCCCCTATGCTGTTGACCCACTTTGCCATCCAACATCAGACAGTGGTTCAAAGGGCCTCCCTTATCACAAGCCTATGATGTGGACTCCCACGTCAGACTACGTACAGCACCAATATGTACAAACAAAATGCACCATTCATGCCTAGCCCAGGAAACGATAGTAAAATTGCCAGGGCTTTGTTTTGTCAACAAAGCTAATTAGCCTTGACAAAGCGTATAAATCACTGGACAATCAAAGCTCAAAGGGCCACCAGTAGCAGGTTAAAAGTGAGCAGCCGCCCAAAACAAAGGTATGTAGAGAACAGCTTTAACTGCCAGGTCAGCTGACGAGCTGAGCTGAGGTGGGCGGATATGTCATTTTAATGAGGCATCAATCACCACTAAACTCAATATTATCTGCATACAAGGGAGGGAGAGAGAACACGTCATGCCTGAAGCAGAAAAGCAATTAAAAAAACCATAACTGATATAATCATAACACTTAATGGAGCGCGTAAGACGCAATGACAGACACCACACAAATCATCTGGAGTGATATCGTTAGGAAAAATTAAAGTGGAGGGAAAAAAATTTAATTAGAAAACAATATTTTTGAAGCACATAGAGCGATCCTGGTATGATGCCTTGCCTTGTGATGGTATAATTTCTGCACTTTGAAGGATTATTTTTTAAAAAGAGCAAATTAAAAACATCCCACATAAAATGAGAATTTGAATGGCAGTCCGAGTTATCATTGGAGCAAGCGCAAATTCAAATTTAATGCGGAAAGAAAAAGAAGACTGCTGACAAAAGTGAAAAAAATGAAATGAAGCATTAATTTGCTGAACGGGACACAAACGGCTGCTCATATTTCCATTTCAATCTTTTTAATGTAAAGTGAATGACTCACCGGGTTTAAGCCTATCAGATGCAGGGCAAGTGACAGGCTCAGTGACTCTCTCTCAAAGGGTCATAGGGTCAGCTAATTCCTTTCTGCATGCTACGGTGTGGAGAGAGGGGTTTCCCTTCCACCACGCCCCCCTCAAAACTCAACCACCACCCTCTCCCCCCCTCCCCCTCCCTTATCAGCTCCCGTTGCCTGCACACAGGTTCAAACATCTAGCATCATCACCTGGTCTGGAGGAAGGTTGGAACAATCAGGTTTTTCAGTCCTCCACCACAGACAGAAACCTGAAGGATAACTTCTCAAACTGAGGTCGATAGCCCAGACGGTCACACGCTCAATTATTTCACCAGGCCCGGCATACAACCAATTAATTTATCCAGAGCCTCCTTGCAATTTTAACTGTCGAAAATACTACTTCACACCTATTTGCATCACAGCAAATTGAGGTACACAGCTGACAGAAACGGACTAAACTTCATGTGACACAATTAGAAAAAGATTTTTTTTTTTTAATGAAACAGGGTGGAGCCACGATAACATGAAAAAGAACTCCGCTGAAGGTTCTGCTAGTCACATGATGAAACTGGGACGTAGGAATGTCAGGGCGTAAGAATGTTTGATGGTGTGCCCGGGCCACCCAGTCCACCTAATTTCTGTGTGGTCTAAAGAGTATCCAGCACTGTGATAAAACTGATCCTGAACACCCTTAGGACTTCTCCTACCCCTACAGGGCCTGCCAGCCAATGCATTAAAAGCTCTGCATGAATACTCCACTTTCAAAGGTCAAGTTCAAAATTTACTTTTAATTACTTCCAGTTATAACCACCTTTTGTGATTGACAAATCTCAAATTTTACATATCTATTGTGGTCCACTTTTTTAAATTAAATTTTTCATAATCCTAGATCAAATATCACCTCAGTTTTCTCTCAGAAGACATGTTGTGTGGGGGTGGTGGTTGCCAGGTGGATATGATGTCACAACATGACACACAATGATGGCTCACACCATATCCCTGCAACATCCCCTACCACCCCCTCCAGTGGGAAAGGAGGACCTGTGAGGCCTAACTGGTTGAAGTCTATCCTCCAATCACAACGTTTGGGATGATAACAAAGAGCTGACACTGACAGCACTAACATGTCAAGACATGTCAGCACACAAATGGAATGCAGAACTACTCTTAACAGTTGGACTTGACTACCAGTTTAGAATGTGTGTGTATATGTGTGTGTGTACATGCGTGCAAGCGTGTGTGTGTGTGTGTGTGTGTGTGTGTGTGTGTGGCGTGAGTGTCTTGAGAACTTTATTCGGCTACTGCTTGCAAACATGACACCTCTGTAGATAAAGCAGAGATAATGTAGCCACTGTGAGTAACACTATATGTCACCACAGGATTAGACTGTTTCCTGTTTCCTGTTGCGCTGATCTTCCGCACTTACCTGTCACATGTTTGAGTTAATTGCACTGCCAGAACATAAGACCTTGCAGACAGTGTTTTGCTCCTGGCTGACAGCTGCTACAAAGTGAGACAGATGTTCATTTTAAACCCTGCAATTAACGAGCTGAGCGACAAGTGTAAGTACTTAGGAATTATGCCTTTCAGTTTTAGTTTAGTTTAGTTTAGTTGAGAACTACGTAACATAATAGCAGGGTTAAAAGGCTTAAGCTTTTCTTTAGCAGATTATTTGAGCGTGGGTGCAGGGTGGGGCGGGGTGGGCGGGGCGGGGCGGGGCGGGGCGGCTCAACAGAAGCAGGTGGACACATCAGGGCTAATCATTCCTGCCATCTTTCACGTTTAATTTTACGTTTCACATTCTGTTTGTCTGTGCAAAATGGATGTAAGCTGTGAAAGTATGGTGTTTAAAAAGTATTTTTTCCATCCATCACAATGTTCTCATTCACTATTAGTCCTGTTAGTCCGCAACCTAACAAAACGTGGTGGCACGGTGGTGCGGTGGGTAGCACTGTCGCCTCACAGCAAGAAGGTCCTGGGCCTTTTTTGTGTGGAGTTTGCATGTCAAATTGCCCATAGGTATGAGTGTGCGAGTGAATGGTGTGTGTGGCAACCTGTCCAGGGCGTTTTCCTGCCTCTCGCCCAATGCATGCTGGGATAGGCTCCTTGTGGCCTTGCCCAGGAAAAATGGGTATAGATAATGGGTGGATAGGCAACCGCATTTGACACAGATGGGTTCAAGTGGTTCTGTTATGGATGGCAAGAGCTGAAAAGAATGGTGTACTCAGAAGAATGGGGTACCACTTACAGATGGAAAAAGCGTCACTTTAGGAGACAAATTGATGACATAATTTCCTGATGCAGGAAATTCATCGAATAACAAAATGTATATATTCCTCCCCAGGACTTGTAGTGTCCACATCCTACCCTCCTAGAAGGAGAAAAGAAACCATATAATAATAATAATAATAATAATAATAATAATAATAATAATCAACTCCCTCCATGGAATCTGTAAGAATAAGATTCCTCCATCACCACTCGAAAGTAACAATATCCAAAATATACATCTAGGGTAGGATCACGCCCTTACACAAGGTCAGTACCAAGCATTGGTTAGTACTACCGAGTGACGCGTTCCTCCAGCAGAATCTCAGAAGCTGTATTTCCACCGAAAATAAGCAATCGCACTTTTACTTCCCTCAGATATAAATAAATAATTGGCCCATTAAAAATATGACACGTTCCTTTTCAAACCATCAGCGGTTTTCCTCTTTTGCGTAAGAGACACTCTAAGTTATTTAAAAGCCGCCTCCCCCTCACCCCCCCCCCCCTGATTTATTTATTTAACTGAAAAAAGGTCAGTCAAAATGCAAACCTCACACCCAACTTGACTCTTGCTCTACATTTTAAGGCACACCATCAAAGAAAGGACAAAGCAACACAGAAAATGGATCCATCTGTACCAAATCCATATACTTTTATGTTTGTCATGTTTAATCATCTTCATTTTCTGTAACATTTCAAAGTATAGACGCCATCTGTTCTGGATCTGAGATCCGCGAAAGAAAGACGCGTGAGTGGACAACCGGCAGCTACTCAGCGCCTGATACTTTACATTATTTATCTGTTTAGCTGGTTTTCATCACAAGCAGTGCCTGAGTATAAAGCAACTAGGGAACTGTGCTTGCAACTCAGAGGTTGCTGGTTTGATTCCAGGCTGTGGCTCTGCCGTTGTACCCTCGAGCAAGGTGCTTAACCTGAATTTCTTCAGCAGAAAATTGTGGGGCCTGTGTCCTGTATCAGCAGCACAAAAAAATTCTGCTACCTACCTACCTACCTACGAACCCCTAAATTATGTGTGTGTATGAGTGTATGTGTGTGTCTGTGAACGCACATGTATGCGTGTGTGTGCATGTGTGTGTGTGTGCGTGCATGTGTGTGTGTGTGTGCGTGCATACGTGTGTGTGTGTGTGTGTGTGTGCGTGTGTGTGTGTGCATGTTTGTGTGTGTGCGTGTGTGTGTGTGGGCAGGATTAAAAGCTGCTCAGCTGGTGACCGTAGAGGAGGAATACGGGCTGGCCTTGCTGTGCCGCGTGCAGGGAAGCGTGTCGGTTCCGCTCAGGTACTGTGAGGAACTGTCAGCAAACAGTGTGAGCACATTGTGTGCTCAAGCCATGACCCCGCCCTGTGTGCTGTATCAGGATAACCACCTGTCCGTCTTCACTGCAGAGAGACACCAGCAGGACGAGGAGCTGTCGCTCTCTTCAGCTGACCACTGGCGGGTGACGGGTGGGGGGTGCACTGGTTACAGTTAAAGTCCATTATGATCAGCTTACCTGGGTTTATTGGGTCTGAATCAGTTGAATCTTATTGGTTGGACCGCAAAACACCGGCGGGGCCAGCCCTACAAACGCGAATGACTGTGGCTGACTGAGTGAGTGACTGAGTGAGTTACACCATTGGTCAGCCGAGTTATGAAGTCACAGCGTTGGTCGTCCGGGTCACGTGTGTTAGGTCCAGCCATATGCTAGGTTTTAACCTGGTCTTTGTTTTTAAGGTGAAACCGAAAAGCAGTGGATCCAGCAGCTCTGCGGAGCCCGGACTGTAGCGGCCGTGATGGCGGGAATGGGTACCTCAGCAAAACCTGCAGGCTGAGCCCTCCCCTTCCCGCGCGTTGGCGGGGGGAAACGTGGCAGATTGCCCGAACGCGGTCGCCGGCCGACCGGCTCTTTCGCCGATCGTGCCGTGGGGATTAAACGGAAACCTGCGGAGTCATTAAAAATCCTGCTCATCGGCGTGAACCGCTAGCGAGCGCGAGCCGCCGCGACAGAAACGTCCCGCCCGCCGGTCGCGTACGATGGCCAGGCTAACCCTCCCCTGGGAACGCCCCGTCTCAATCCTCCAGCCCGCCCCCCCCAGGTCATAATGAGCCTGACCACACAATGCTTATGCTAATCAGAAACCGACTCGCCTGATCTGAGCTGGCATCTGTAACCCGCTAATTAGGAAGCTCCCACAAAAGCTGTTCTCTTTAACCTTTACTCAACCATCAGCAGTAGCCATTTTTCCCGCAGCCCTGCGCAAAGTGACACTGCCCACGCAATGTCAACCCGTTACCAACGCCATCCATCTTAACACAACATCACTGACTCATCATATACAGTGTACAGCAACACAACATCACCCGCCCGGCCTTATGCAAACACGATCAGTTGCACAACCTACGCAAACAAAATCGAAATCTCGTTCCATGTTAATGCCACTGTAACGAGCTAAGGTGCATCAACGCACATTAAGTCTTAGGATGACTCTCGAAAGGGAAAGTGGCATTGCATTCTGGAATAACTTGTATTCACCAAAAAAATGGGCTTCATAAATGGGGTCAGACCTGTGTAAGGAAAAATAAAATGTACAATGTAATGTAACAATGAACCTCTAGTGTTAAAACATTAGATGTACAATAGAGAACAATGATGTACAATCGATACCTTCCTCTAACCCATAAAAGCAATCAGTGGAGAAGGGGCAGGCAAGAGATGTGAATTAATATCGCAGAATACAAAGGGCGAATGTAATTCAATCGTTTGCACCACAGGGGAGAACCAGTCAGGAGGCGCCAGACCGACACCTTTTTACATCAGGAAGGATCAAAACTGGAAACCTCTATGCGGAAAATTAAGACCTGTTGGCAGAAAATATGATTTTGCATTTATTTTAGGAATAAACACATCCCAGAATACCTCTTCCTCAAAAAACGGTTTGATGAATTTACAAGGCTTTACGCAGCTGAAGGATCAGGTCAAAAAAGGTCCAGTACCATTCAGATAGTCAACAACATTTTTACATTCCAGGACAACTGACAGTCGTCCATATATTTTATTTTCATATGTTAACTGGCTTCAGTTGCCTCCACACAGGATTTAGTCAACAGTACACACAGGGCTTAGACAGAGTGAGCTGAGTTCTGCTGTTCTATGAAACTCACGTCTGAACGTTCACCTAATCTTGCTTCTGACAAATCAGCACGAGGGAGAAGGCGATTAAGTAAACAAACGCTGGCGTGGCGCAGCATTAGAACTGTGTCAGTGAGTCATGGAGTTCAATGGGCAGCAAGTGGTCAAGGGTAAAAGGGTCAATGACCCCCACCAGCTCCCTCCCCCCACCCCCCAAAGTTTACAGACTATAGAGGGGAAAAACATCACGTGACCTCTGAGTTTCCTGATGACGTGGAGGACATATTTTTTGTTTCCAGCTGGCTGCGACCCAGAATGCAAAGCGGTCAAATAAAGAGCGTCTTCATCACACAGCGCTGAGTGACACTTCTGACGGATGCAGACAGAGATAAAAATCAACAGAGGGACAGACAAACCTGCACGTCACTCTCTGGATAAGAGCGTCTGCTGAGTCAATTCAAATCAGATAAGATCTGTTTTATTTGTATAGCGCATTTTTTACCAAAAAACTGTCACAAAGATGATTTACAGAGTGACAGAAAAGAGCAAAAACAGAGCTAAGCATCTGCAATGTAATGGCGGAGAGAGATCAGATATATGGTCAGATGACAGTGACATGAATGACAGATACACACAGGCTGATGACAAAGGGTAAATGGAAGGACAGATACATAAATACGAGAGGAAGAAGAAAATAAGAGATGGACAGCAACGTAGACGATAGATAGATCAATAGCTAGACAGACAGACAGACAGAGATAGGCCTGGTCTGAAATATAATGAACAACAGATTCTCTGCTAATGCAATGCTCTCTTGGGACCCGGCACCATCTGAAAGAGATACTCTGGATAAGATAATGACGTTTAAAAACAGTCTGATTCTAAATGAAGAGAACCCCCCTCCCATCCCCACTCCAATTTTAAAAAAGACTTCTAATCAAATAACCGCTTGGATATTACAGAAAATCAGAGCACCAGATTACACAAAATCCCCTCAACGATGAGAGAATTCATGGATAAATGGGCAGGCTTAGTGACCAAAACCCCACACCCCCCTCACAGGAAACCTTTCAGTGCCAGCCTGCCAGATTGTAAAGGTCCAAAAACTACAGAACTCACAATCCAAGTAATGGTCAAAAAAAGTGTCCAAAACCGACTTCAGCCAAAAACTGGCTTACAGCTTCCCTTGAGGTATACCACATTACTTCTTTTTTTTTTCCTTCCAAGAGATTATAATACAGTTCATAATTCTTACTTGAGCAAGTACTGTATCAGTACACTGAAAACGGGCAGCGACGGTACCACCATTTTTACGTCGCATTTCCTCGCTGTCGGTTAATCACGTTAAATGAGTGCCCTTGTATATCAGGCTAACTGCTGTGTTTGACAAGAGTCATTTTTACTCATATGTTTGTGAAATAGTGTCATGACGAACGAGAGAATGCTGTGAAGCCCCGCAGAAGTGCCGTCAGCTGCGGGGGGGGGGAGGAATGGGGCAGGGGGTGGGGGTTTGGGAGTGAGAGCATTACTCCACACAAGAAGACTACTTCTATTTTTTAATATTAACTTTCTGCTGTCCAGTTGTCCAGTCTTAACTGTCCAGTTGTCTGCAACTGCAGCCGCGTTCATGCGCAAACCCCACTGCCGATTGGGGACAGTGCAGCATATTATTTGCAGCAAGGACCACAAAATGTAACATAGGAACCATCACAGAAAATAAATAAATAAATAAATAAATAAATACAAAATTAAAATCAACCGACAAACAAGACTGACAAGAATCACTCCTCCCTGAGACTACAGGTAAGCCCACCCCATCCACTGGGAAAGTCTGGAAGAGAGTCAGCTAGCACACAGCGTTCATCTTAAAACCGCAGTCCACCAGATGCCTTCGCACAGTAGGACTGCATTACAGTACATCCAAAGCAGGCGCTGGCAGTCTGTAATTCAGCCTATGGCCCTATGGCCTTGTGCAGTGATGTGGAGAGTACCCAGCTGACAGAAACCCACCCTCCTAGGGTCATACTAGAGCGTGGTGCTCTGTTAAGCAGCTGGTTACCATGGTCGTAGCCGTTGCCATGGCTGCAATTTAATTCTAGATCGCGTGGCCTGTCACTGCACAGGAAAATCGTGACTGAGCCTAACATGCTAACTGGCAGCCCACAAAAATGTTTGAAAAAATTGTATACGTAGTTTATGTACCGTTTATAAGTTGTTTCTTGAAAAATTACAACTAGGAATGAAGTTCCCTACACATCCTGCACTTGTAATGAGTGGCCTGAGATAAAAACCGGTCCTTGATTCTTCTCAACCTGAATTAGCTCATATAGCTAAATACCCAGATAACTGTGATCCAATCGGAGACTGTGTAGCAGCAATGTCACCTAGCTATTGTGACGGATCCATAAAAAATTATTCCTGTTTGTTTCCAGACAGTATTCACCACGAGATGTGAGTATATATAGTGTAAGTTCAAGTTCAAGTGCTTTCAAGTCAGAAAATGTAGGAGGTGTCATCTTTCTGATGAATCTTGATTAGTTTGTATCCAACTAAAGTCCAGACCGGTAGCTACGTTTAGCAAAATTACATATGTCTTTGAAAGCTAGCAATGCATCATAAATGATGCGTGCTTGGTAAAAATCATCACATCATGCAGCACCATTATATTAACTCTGTGTGAAGGTGGAAAAATATGGCTGAAATCAGTATGATGATTCAATAACGTCTCTATGCTGATTCCATTCTAGCATCGCTAATGAAATGCAGACACTGGTGACAATTATCGGAAGGAAAATTATTAACCATTAGCAGAGCCTGATCAAAGCGATCCTGCTAATTAAAAAAAAAAAAAAACGGACTCCATGTATTTGAAGTGAGAGTTGCCTTCACAATCAGAACACTGGAGTGCATGCTCACTGTCCAATGATGGTCAAACTACACGTCCCTGGAAATATACCAGGCTAAGAGAGTCAGCGAGGATTCCACGAGTCCTCACGCATGGCAAGAACATTCTGGAACGAGTGTTGTCATGACAATGAACCCAACCCGTCACCAGGAGTGAAGGGGACGACGATAAAGATTATGGCGTTGAAGGAGGATGTGCAGAGGCTGCAGGTATTTACAATAACAGGTACTAGCCCTGTGCGCTGTGCTAATTAAACTGAGTAGACTCAGTAGAGAAACTGGACTTTGCCCAATGGCTAAAGCTGGCCAGAACACATTGTAACAGCACAAAATGGCATTTTTAGGCAGTTGGAATGGGGGGTCTGTTTTGTACAAACAGAGTGGCTCAATAGATCAAACCACTGAGAGCTCTTTATGTTTAGAGTCTTCACGACACTCACTAGAAAAAAAGAAATTCACCCCATCTCCCTCTCTCGCTCTCTCTGTCTCTCACTTTCTCTTTCTTTCTCACACACGCTTAAAAACTCAACCTCCCTCTCTCTCCCTCCCTCGTTTTCTCTCTCTCTCACTGGGAGTGAGGGGCATGGCACATGTATTGGGCATGTACAGGGCAGGTACGGGGTAGCTACGGGGCAGCCACGGGGCAGGTACAGGGTAGGTGCAGGGCAAGTGCAGGGCAGGAATGGAGCACATGTGGGCATGCCAAATGTCCCCAGCCATTCAGCATGCGCATTAGCTGCCCTTGTCAGTGCAGACTGGTGACTACAGCGGTCCGCTGGCTGATAGCTGAAAAAGTGAAATAGTTGGAGCACAGTCCTGTGGTCCGTGGACCGCTGTATAACCAGCCACATGGCAGACGGACAGCTGTCACCACTGGCAGTCTGATATGCGCACTCTGGCTGGACCAATAACAGCACTGCTCTCTTTGTCCAGTTTGGGACAGACAGACAGACAGACAGACAAACAGGCAGGCAGACAGACCAACCTAGCTGCACGCTCTTCTGTTCTAACTCATTGCTGATTCCTACCGTCACTTCATAGATCATCACATAACATTGAGTGGTCTTAAGTGGAGGTCAAAAGGTCATGCAGCACTTCAATCACGATAAGAGTGTTCCGTAACATAATATATAATATGGTCTGTGTGAGTGTGTGTGTGTGTGTCTGTGTGTGTGGATTATTGTAATATGAGTGGCAGTTTAATAAACTATTCTTCCTTCTTATTTCAGCCTAAATCAGGAATTTGATAAGGCGCATGCACACGAAAATGCATACGTGCATGCGCACACATACACACACACGCACACACACACACATACTCACACAAGCAGCACTGGGCCTAGCAAAGGGCCATCTCCGCAGGGTTACGTTATCCGTCAGCAGAACTAAACACCTGCAGACACTGAGCGGCTAGGCTCCCAGATAAATACCATCCCTCCAATCTAATGTCCCTCAAGCTACCACGCATGTATTTCCTACACCCGCATCATGTGACGAGGGGCACATCCCGGCTCAGCGTAGCACAACAGGACAAATCTGGCTCTCATTATATCATGGCCTTCACAAGGGCAAAAAAATGATTAATTACCCAATAGAACCCCTTACAGCTGTTCAGCATTAAAACGTCACACCATGAACTTAATGCACCAAGGGGTGCGTCACCAAATCACCCCAAGATGCAATTTTGACAGTTGTTTTTTCGCCAGCCTGGTCGCTGCCGGGCTGAACTCCTGTGACCTCCTGTCTGGGGCCACACGGCGTCCCTGCCACCCGCTAATCTGCTGTCGAAAGTCACCTGACCAACTCGGCATGCCGGCCGCACCAAACAAAAAAAGGCCTTCAACGAAGCCGGCTGAAACCAAAAAAAAGGCAGTTTCGTCTTGTGAAGAGAACCGTTTATTATTCCCAAACCCTCGATCCCGGATCACAGACGGGATTAAGTGGGGAAGCGTGTGATTCGATCGTTGTTTTAATAGCCCTGTCATGGTTCTGTATTTTTGTTGCTGTTAATCCTTTTTTGGGTCGCCAGATGGCGGCACTTACGTTTGTATTTCAGTTTGTTTCCCTCATTGCTTTCCCCTGTGTTTAATTGTATTATTGTGTTCACTTATCCAATCATTGTTTTTGTCTGTGTCTCGTTGTCCCTTCCCTCCCTCTCTGGATTCATCGTGCATTGTGTCCTCCTGTGTCTTGTTAGCCCCTGTCTATTTAAGTTCTTGGTTTGCCTGACTCGGGTGCTGGTTCCTACTGTGTTCCGCCTGCATGTGGTCTGCCTGCCTGTCTGTGTTCTGCCTGCCTGTCTGTGTGCTGCCTGACTGTGTGCTTCTAGTGTTGTGAGTTTGTTTGCTTGTTTGTAATTTTGTGTTTTTTTTTGTAATTGCCCATCGTGGCCTTTTGTTTGTTCTGTTTTTTTTTCTGAATGTAAAGTCTTTATTTGAATTTACCTTTTTCCGTCTGGTTTTACTCTGCACTTGGGTCCTATCCCGCCTCACCCTGACAAGCCCTAAAGAAAGAGTGCTCCGTTTAACTTTATTTCCTGAAATCACTCAACGCTGTTATTTCAGCATCGCCTGGGTGACAATGAGAAAACTGTGTTTCAGTCACAGGGGTTGAAATCAGCACATGAATTTATTCATTATGAGAACTTGCGTAAAAGATACGCCTTCACACGTAAAAGAAGCCTTTTCACACACCTCTTCTAAAAAAAAAGCACCATACAGAGAGCGTGATGAATATTATTACCAGGCACCTCTTTTAGCCAGTCAGGACACGAATGTTCCACTTTACACAATTGCAGTGATGTAGAGGGAAGCAGAGACTTGGTTCTAAGGTTTCACTTTGCCTAGTGTTTCAGTCTGATGCAAAGGCCATGGTCAATGAAATGGATTAAGCAAACACAGGAATACCAGAAGCGTAACGCAATGATCTCCGATTCACGGGATAATGAAGTCGATAGTCCGCAATGCACTTCAGCTCTTAAGTGGCTGAGTGTGGGGGGGTCAGCGAATGCAATTTCATACGCCTTGGATTTGAGGTGCATCTCCCTGTTGAGATTTAGCAGACACGTAAACAATGCTGACAGAGAAAAACGAGAGGCCAAGCTGCCAGAGGTTCTCAGCGGTTTTAAAACTCTAAATGTCCACATTTTCGTTCTTGTTGATTTGTGTTTAAAACTACAAAGTGTGTATGATGCAGTATTTCAGCGAATAATACATGTATAGAAATCATCTTAAAGTGGTACGTTAGGACATACTACATTTTACAGTGAAAATCAATGTTTTTGTTGTGTTTTCCAGTGCATAATACATCTTTTATCTCAATACACACACAAACATCACCATTTCACTCCACCTCTCTCTCTCTCACACACACACAAACATACACGCACACACACACACACACACACATACACATAAACACACACTTCGTCTTTCTCAAGCAACACTGCGCAGTGAAGCACAGAAAACACTCTGACAATATTAGTAGAAACCAGGAATGTTTCACCTACAGTGTGTTTAATACATTGTAATAACAGCTCATGCATGTGTGCAGATACCCAGATATCTGTACTGCACACAGACAAGGACAAAATGTCCGTCTTTGACTTTGAACATTGTGACTGTGAACATGCTAATAAATTCCACTTTTTCAAACTTTTATCTCCTCATGTTTTCTCCTCTATAGTCATAAGGGAATTAGCATACATTAGCATCAGCGTTTCCTTCCTTATTTATCAGGAGAATGCTTTGAAGATGATTGCTCACTCCGCAGTGAGAAACCAATTTCTCCAGACACGTGAATATGCACATTTTATCTGTTACACGTTTCAAAATGAATGAGGTTTACGCTCAGTTCCTGGCCTGATTAAGCTCACAGTATCACAATGCCACTTCAAATAGACTATACCCCCACTGAACTTGCACAGACCCTCACACATAGATAGACACACGCATAAATGCACACACAAACACTTGCACACGCATACATGCACAGCCAGATAAAGTTAGACATACACATACAAACACTTGTACACACATCATCACACAGACACCCCCAGCCCCCCCCCCCCCCCAAACCCACCCCATTCCCCGCACACAAAGACACACACACTTTCTCTCTCCCTGACCATCAAGAAGGGTGAGACTGGCTAAGTCACTGTCATTTCCAAAATGGCCGTTTTAGGAAAAAGCAACCGGGTCTCGTGCTCTTGGCACTGACAGGTCGATATCAGAACACAGCACACAGTAAAGAAGATGCTCATCTAATGCTGTACACAAACACACACACACACAGACACATTGAGAGGCTGCGGACGCAGGCAGGAGGCTGCGCAGCACACACACCACACAGCGTGCTAAGCGCAGCGGACACCCGTGCACCAGCTGCTTCTTCTATTTATTTTTATTTATTTTTTTACCCTGGGAGCATCGCAGTTAATGCGCCAGTGATCCGAGGCACAGCGGGCAAAACCCAGACCCCGGGATTTGAACCCGTACTGCGCAATTTTAGGGCGTGACATCGCCTGTAAAAAAAAAATACAGGGAAAGGGGAAACTGCGAAGGATGTACGCGCAGTGCAGGAGGGACGATTCCAATTTCACGCGCAGAGAGAGAGAGAGAGGGTGAGATTAGACACGACGTGAACGCGTGGTCGCTGCAGATACGTGACGCAGGGTTTCCGTTTGAGAGACGAAACTGCCAGGGGATGCCTCATCGGCACACGGAAGATTAAATCATCTAATTACACTGCCATTGAATTTGAGAACGTGGCCTTCTTAAGCTAATCGCTGTGAAAGAAATGAAATAAAGCACAAATTTACCGAAAATATCACTTAATAACGCTGCACTCTCATTGGTCACACTCACAACTGCTCAACCACTAACAGATCAGATTCTGAGCTGTTCCTATACATTTCACAGGTTTACCCAATCTCTTATTCATTCCAGCTTTGCCTGGTTCTGCCCCTTACTATGAATGAATTAGAATCCTAAGCACATAATGTTCTACAAGAATCTTTGTTCTGCTTGTAAATTGAATTCCAATTTTTTTTTTTCTTTTTCTTTTTGAAGTGACTGAATTGAAAATGGAAATAACACCAGCCTCGTTAGGTATTCCTTTCCCTTATCTGCTCTCACAGGCACCCATTTCAGAGAATCTAATCTAAAGAAGTGTGTCCTCACTGCCTACCCTGTCATTTGAAAGCACTACTATTATTTACTGCAGTTGTAAAAGGCAGAGACTGTTTGGTATTTTAATAGCCTCGCTACTGCTGATTGTCGTATGTCAAGCATGTGGAGCATCCTGTGTGTTTGCCGCACAATCGAAGGTTGAATTCTTACATTTGTATTCATGTAACGGACAATAAAGCTTTACGGAGTTTGAATTACAATTGTGCAATGCGTCAAAGTAACTCAGCACGTTGCAAAGACACCACTGAACATGGGACATGGTGTGAAAATCAAAAGATGCGCACACCAACTCTCAGATCTATTTTACCAGCATCACGTTTGATATCTGTTTAATTTGTGGTGATATTTCAGGAGACTGTCAGCCTGACTCATCCCGCAGAAGTAACTAGATTTAATGCAAAAGATGTTCTTTATGGTCTTGTGTCCAATCAGGCTCATGTTAAGGATGACATCACTGATTGCACTGTAACAACATAGCTGTCAATCACACAAAGAGCCAGCTGCAGTATACATGTTGCTTATATTGCTCTATAAATAAGAAAATGGGATACTGAAGGCCCCCTTGAAATATTAGCTGGTATACAGAAGAAGACCAGGGGCGTCTACCTGAGAAAATAAATGATTTAAGAGCGCTCAGTGGCGTATGCAAACAGCACACCTTCCTCAGAACAATAAATAATGTAACATTCACTCTCTGGCCAGTGCCCTTAAGTGCAGGTATTACATAAATATTTGTGGTATGTAGGCAAACACTTCAAATCACTTGGTAATTATTAATGTGTAATAAAATATTAATAACTGCATTATGCTTACTTATATAACAATACTAATGAGAATATTATTATTATTATTATTATTATTATTATTATTATTATTATTATTATTAATAATAATAATAATTAATTAATTTTTTTTTTTAATTTTTTTATCCATCCATCCCTTATTTATACCCGCATATTCCTGGTCACGGTCACAGGAGGTGTTGGAGCCTAACCCAGCATGCACTGGGCAGGAGGCATTAATAATGATATTATTATGATTATTATTATCTCTCATGCAGTGCTCTTGACTGGGTTCCCATTCAGTCCTCCCAACATCTCTCAGTACAAATCTAACATCATATTCGACTGTTCTATGTAAAGCACAAAAGCACATAACAGAATGACAGCCAAAAGCTGTGCTGGAGATGTGGGTCTTTTGGCTTCATAAATCAGAGCAACCCCATAAGAGCACTGTTTAGTCTTACATTTAGCCTCACATTGTCTCTTGACCTGGCAGAAAAAAAACATATTAAAGCCAACTTCGGTGCTCAAATTATTTTTTAGACAGTTTTGAGAGAGGCGGGAATGATGCAATTACTTGGTGATGGTATTAACCGGGTTACGATGCCACATGTTGATTCCTGTTCCTGATATCCTGTCGGAATTAAATATTTTCAACACTGTAAAAAAAAGAAGCAAAAACCTAAAACTACGTCCTGTCAAAAAAAGGGGTCCAAACACAAAGTTCCGATACAGAAATATGATTTTTGGACCGTTTTTGGGTTATGTCACTTAGAATAAGAGCCAGCGGTAAAACTTAACGCCGTTTAGCCAACGGGTTAAGCTGCGGCCTGCCAGAAAGTACTGGGGTTGCCTGAAAACAGCTGGCTTGCAAGTCCTGGTGCGGCAGCGCATTTTTCAGCCTGGAACGGATTAAGATCCTGGGATGTTTCTCGTCGCCAGGAACTCGTTTAAAGCATTCCTGAAAGGCTTGCGCAGAATCCAGGGTCTGACCCTCTGAAGCTTCCGCTCACATCTGTCCAGACCAGACAGTCAGTTTGGTTTGGATGAGAGAGGTTATCTGTGTTCGTAGCAATTCATTTTTGTGGCGCTGCCACCTTAATTGTGATCAGTGCCATTCTTAATTTGATTTGTCCTGTTCAAAATTCACAAATCTGAAATGTATTATTTAGCGCATTTTTCTGACTAGCCCTTTAGTGTTGCTGCTTAACAGTGCACATGCATGTGTGTGTGTGAGAGAGAGAGAGAGTGTGTGTGTGTGAGAGAGAGAGAGAGAGAGAGAGTGTGTGCGCGTGTGTGTGTGAGAGAGAGAGAGAGAATGTGTGCGCGTGTGTGTGTGAGAGAGAGAGAGAGAGTGTGTGTGTGTGTGCCACTACAATGCAAGCAGTAAAGCTGTGGAAAACATTCTTTCTTCACTGGAGCAGAGGGTGGCTCAGGTCCTGGCAGAGCCAATTCTCACAGCTCACAGGTGAGAACCTGTTTCCGTTGCTCTTAGACAGGACTACAAGAACGAGAAGGATCTCGTTATTAAATTCTGGGAATCAAATGCATCAAGATGTGCACAAAAAAAACAGCTAGGAGGGAAATTAGTGTCACTACAGGTCAAAATATGTACAGCAATGGAATTGCATCCCTGGCGATGCCAGTACATTTCATACTATAATAACGCACAATGCTGGAATACATTACCCTTTCGAATATTGGCAAGATATTTTATTGTTGTTGATTATGTTTGGTTTCTTGAGACCTCTTTATCTAATGAGCACCACTTTGGGAACTTTATAGCCAAGATATTTTTCATACTTTCAAACCATATTCCAGCTCGGCAGACTATATTTCAGAGCCTGATGAGCTAGCAGAGCTGGGGAGATGAATAGTAGCAGGCTGCTGTTTGCATGCAAGCATGTACGTCCGTGTATGCAAATGGAGCCGCTGAATTTTGCAGTGTGCTCTTGGATCACACAGGCACACTTCGCTCTGATTTCTAATTGTAATTTCACCACGCCGAGCGGACGGAGGGGGGCGGGCGGCGTTAGGGCAGTTATGACATCAGCGCCTGCCCGTTCCCGCAGCGGAGCATGCTGGGGTAATGCAATTTTCCAATAAAGAGGAGAGGCATGCAAGCGCGCAGCGCACAACCTGCACGGAGACGTGCATGCTGGGAGACTGGGACAGTCAGCCGATCCAGTCGCAAAGAGCGTCAGGAGAAGGTTGATATGAATTTAATTAACCCTGAATAAAGACTGAATAAACAGTGCATAAAGAATGAGTAAGTGCTGTGAAGATAAAAATTTGCTGATCAGGCTCTCATGGGCTACAGATGACTGACTGACCAGAGGAGCACAAACAGTGATGTCATTTCCTCCCCATTTGCTGCCCTGCCCACGTGGTAATTGTGCAGTTGAGGGTCTCAAACCTCCAGTGTTCATTTTAGTTACATCATGGACTCAAGGTGAAATAAATCAGGTCTTAATCACCGCCTGGTCACTGACGCTGAACCACCAAGCCAAACCCCCATCGCCTTCAAAACAATTCCAGAGCTTACAGCGCCTGTTTTCAAATTACTTCAATGGATCGAGAGATCAGCCGCAACAAAAACCAGCATGCACAGGGGTCCCCTGCCATGGCTGAGCGATAAAGCAGTGTTGAGCTACAGCTGGGGAATGCAGTAAAATGTGGGGGGCTGTGGGGCTAAATCTGTCCCTGAGCTTGAAGGGGACAGGTCTTCACCACCTCTGTCCACTTTCTATGGTTTGTAAAAATGCCTCTGTACAAGCTGCTTTGGAGTTTCCTAAAATGGGGTTTCCTGCTTTAGACAAAAACCCCTGATACAAATGCCCCTACACTAGCCACTGCAAAGCCGTCAGGTTGTGGAAAATGTCTCTAAACATCTATAATATCCTCCATGGCACAAAAAAACAGCCTGGGCAAAATGAGAACATACATCAAACTAAATAAACTTTTAAAAAATCAAAACCCCCAAATTTTGATCTAGTCCTTTGAATGGCAGGACAATCTCAACACCCAGACTACGGGACGATGTCCTCTTCCATTAGGTACGTACCTGACCCCCCCACCCACCCATTCAAATACACAGCACACAGAAAAATGTTCACCGAAGCGTACATACGGCCCAATATGGACCAAATGTACACTGTAAGAGTTAATTTAGCACTGAACATTTTACTGCATCATCCACTAACGTCAGAATAATCATCTAAATTGTTTGCGAAGAGAAACTTATATTCATTTTTAAGCAAAGAGCAAACATCGGACCACATCACACTGCTGCAATCTGACAGAGAGGTGCACGTTTCAGGACCTGTAACTCAATCTGGCCTGGGCAGAACAGTGAGTACGGGGCCCTGGGGGACCAGCGCACCTGCAGCACATCAAACACAGATCTCAGATGAGCCTCCAGTCCTGCTGGAATTTACCTGCGAAACAGCTGCTGGGGCTTAGACTCTGACAAGAGCAAACTCTTCTGCCTTTCAGAGTAATCCATACACACACACACACACACACACACACACACATACACTCACTCACACTCCCACACACACACACACACACACTCACACACACACACACACACACTCACACACACTCACAATCACTCACACTCACACACACACACACTCATACACACACACACACACACTCACACTCTCATACACTCACACTCACTCACACTCACACACACTCATACACACACACACACACACGCAGGCACACACATACACACACACTCACTCACACTCACACTCACACAGGCACACACACACACACTCACACACACTTACGCACACACACACACACACACACACGTGGTCTGCCATCTGTATGCAGCGAACTTATGGCAGAGGCCCCCACCGCAGCCAGGGGCCCAGCCGCCTGGCCTATCTCTGCTCCCCCAGAGCTTTCCAAAGCAGTGTGAAAATTACACGCGCAGAGATACAGCCCCACGCAGCCGAGATCGAGCAGATCCGTCGCCGATGGCGATCTCGCACGCGCCCCCCCGAGGGAGCGGGGCGGAGCATATACGTGTCACCAGCTGCCACCACAGCTAACCCCTTCCGACCACAAGCTTTCTGGCGAGCTTTGATTGACAGGCCCCGCCCGCCGCCTATCAGCACTTCCCGGGGCACAGGACATGTCAGCGCGGGCGAGCGACAGTTTATGACATTTCCCTTTGCTCCTCTCCATTTTACTCAGAGGTTCCCCCGGGGGTGAGGCCTGAAAGCCTTCAGGTGTGCAGTCATGATACGCGGCTAACAGCCCTCTGTGTTACATCTTCAGACGATAATGTAACACGGAAGGTGGCGGGGGCGGGGGCAGGGGCGGAGGCGGGGTCAGGGGCGAGGGCAGGGGCGGGGGCAGAGGAGGAGGGAGCACGATGGACGGGGGACGGTGAAAAATGCCAGCCGCCTTTCACTCACGCATCCGTATGGCATTTATCCACAATCTGCCACTTCGAATCGCATGAAATGAGCTCAAATAATAGCCTTGGGCATAGAATCCAGAAAAGAGCTGTCTGGATTTTTATTCATAGGAAAAAAACCTGTCAGTCAAGCCTTGAAATACCTCCTGTTGTTGCGCTCTATGCATTTTCTTAAATAAATCCTAGATTTAAATGTAAATCCTAGAGTAATGGGAATTATTTATTTTTTTAAAGATGAATTAAAGATGAAAAAGTGAATGAATAATTAGGAAATTAAAAATAAGTAAAATCCTGTCCAGGCATGTCCATATAGTTTTGACACACACATACACTCGCACACACTCACACACATGAATGCACGCATTCACAAACACACACGCAAACACACGTATGCACACGTGCATGCACACATGCACATACACACACACACACATGCACACACAGATGCACACAGACACACACACACATATGCACACATACACACACGCATACACATACACTCATGAATGCACGCACATGCATTAATAGTTAATAGCATCCAGACCCAGGAGCTAACAGAGTCCAGAACCAGGAAGTAACTGCATTCAGAACCAGAAACTAACGCATTTCATAACCAGGAACTAACAGAGTCCAGAACCAGGAACTAACTGCATTCAGAACCAGGAACTAACGCATTTCATAACCAGGAACTAACAGAGTCCAGAAGCAGGAAAAACAGATTCCAGAACCAGAAACTAACAGATTCCAGAACCAGAAACGAACAAGGGAGAAGGAATACCTACTACACAGTAACATGAAATGTTAATTCAACTCTAACAGGATACATTTGAATCAAGAGTTGATTTAACACTGAACACTTAACAATGTATTTCCTGCATGTCCCCTTCTCCAGATCACCTCAAGCCTCAAAGAGTCCTGATTTTGTCCATCTTTCACCTATAAAATAAACTAACTACAGTTAAAAACTCAAAGCCCGGGTGTCTCATGTGGCGTAGCCCGTAGAGCTATTTCCATGTGCTCATTTTGAGCCGCGACATAGGTGGTTCGAGTCCGACCACCAACTTTTGTTGCATGTCTCTCTCCTCTTAATTCTTCCTGTCTCTCTACACTGATCTGTCAAATAAAGCTGAAAAAAGCCCCCCCCCCCCCCCAAAACAAAAAAAAAACTCAGACTCCCAGCAGCCTCTTTATCTCTCTACTGCTTAATCAGTACACTATAGAGAGAGAGAGTTAAAGAAGGAGTAGACACAGAAAAGCAAGAATGGAGAAGAAGTACAAAGATGGAGATGGCAAAGAAAAAAGAAATATAACAAACAAGCTCATTCTCATAATACCTGCCCCAAGTGCTGTGCCTCTTCTCCATAGCTCAAATATATCTTTAAATATATGCATAGATGTTTCAGAATTTAGCAGATGAAAATTAATAAAATTAAAAATATAAAAATCTGGGCAAAGCAAAAACCTCAGTGGAGTTAGCGATGTGTGCCTGCCGCAGTTTGAGAAAAGGGAGTGGGCTAAAATATTTTCTACAGTTCTACAGGGTGGTGTGTGTTTGGGGGAGGAGGGGCGGCGGCTTGTTGTCTCACTGCAGTTGTTGTCATGCAAATGTACATAAAGAATGATGAGTTATACCGTGTCAAGCATTACAAAACGGGTTGTTTCCATTCTGAGTGCTGATTGGCTGAGTCTGTGTTCTACGGTGATTGTCAATCTTATAACAGTAACAGTTAATCATACAGCCTGTTTATGAACCGTATCACACTGCACTCAAAACCATTACTAACAAATAATATTCCAAAATAAATAACATTGTGTCATCAATTAATTGTTTCTATTCATTGCCACCGTTTTTATAAAAGCAATACAGAACCGAAGGCCAATCACGGCTGCAGGGTGTTGCCGGATCCTCCGCTTCACACGGTGCCTATTAACACGCCCGCACCTTGACCGTATGCACAATACGGCATGGCCTCAATTGCCGTTTCGTTTAAATCTGAAGGCCCTGAGCTATTTCAGCTTTTCATTCTTCCTGCTTCTCTCGACAACTCACACCGAGCACAAACTCTTCACATCCCACACCTTCCGGTCCATTGGCATCCCTCCTCTCATTGGACGCAGTCACCGATCAGCCATTCCAGTCAAGTTCTGATTAGACAAGCTGGTCGTTCAGTCATTCCACCCAAGCTCTGATTTGACATGCTGATTGCACAATCATTCTATCAAAGCTATGATCGGACAAGCTCACTGCACAAGGCTATGACTGGATATGCTCACTGAGCAGTCATTCCATTGAACCTCTGATTGGACAATCTGACTGCAGAGTCCTTCCATCCCAGCTCTGATTGGACACGGTCACTCTGGTCTCACAGTAACTCTGAGAAGCTGAGGGGCCAGGGTGCCATTAACCATGGAGAGGGAGGGGGAGGCTGTCAGGGATAATGACCTGTGAAAGCTGTATCGATGGCTGCCCTTTGACCTTCTGCAAGTGGATTCCATGTTTCAGAAAAAAGTTTGTGTTCTCACCATCTTCACACAGATGTTTTTCTCCTGACTACATTACATCAAAAATCTTAACTGGTCATTTAGTGTGCATAGTAACACACAAAGGCCCAGCATGTTTGCGAAAGGCTGATAAGCAGTCATCTTAAGGACATTTACAAGAGGTTTACTCCTCCCCTTATTGAAGCATACACTTCCAGAGAGGGTTTGTCCGATTAGCTAAGGCGTGCCTTGTTTTTCCCTTGGAAGAACATAACAACAGATTACCAGGAGTCGTAACAAAAGCAGAAATCCCTGGTTTAATCAAGACCAGGCGTGGCACAGTGCTTGACACACTATGGACCATATAAGCAAAAAGATGCCCAGACAGGTTGAACTGTCGTTAAAACAGTTGTATGCTTGTCAGTTTGAATTGTTTTAGTGGTTTTTAAGACACATTCAGCAGTCCTTGACGAGCCGTGAATTCAAAAGCACTCTGTTTATCAAACACTGGCGTGAGTAGAACCGGTACAGTGATAAGATCAAGTGACTGCTGGTGACTTTTTTTTCTTCTTTAGTGCCAAACATAATGTCCTCATGTACTGCAGGGTAAATCAATCAACACTCTTTCGTGATCTTTTCTTGGTCAGATACAAACCAATTTTCCAGTAATTCTGAAATAACAAGCATTAAAAATTGACCCTAAGCAAATTCTTCCCTTGCTTTTTTTTCTCTACCAAAAATAAAAGAGTTAAAGAGCAAGGGAAGGTTCTGGAATCTTTCTCTGCTGATGATTGCTCTTTCCTAGCGTTACAACACAGGCTTCTTTTCCAGGACGATGGAGGCTAATTGCATTTCTCACACATTAAGCAAATCACCAAATGGCTGTTTCCCCAGAGCTGAGTACTTAATCTGATGAGAGCTCACCATCGGCGAGAGCCTCTCCTCCAATCAGCACAAGTCCTCTCCCACAAAACAGACACGGGCTCTCCTGTAGTTTGCTACATGGCCTGTAGGGTGTAAAATTGTCCCTGGATAATTTCTCCAGAGGAGAATAAAGGAAGAAAAGAGAAAAAGTATAACAAAAAAAGAGTGAAGGACTAAAAAAGAGACAGACAAATGGAGGCGAACAAAGAGAAAGAGGCAGAAAGAGAAGGATGAAGGGACAGAGGCAGAGAGAAGTACAGAGAGTTACCATGAGGTCAAGACAAACACTTTGACAAATAGAAAGAGACAGAGAGGAAGAGAGAGACGGAGGCTGAAATTCAAGAGACAGAATTAGTGAAAGAAACTACAGTATTTGAACAAGTCTGTCCTCCTGCAAACACAGCGGATCGGGGGGGGGGGAGGGGGTCGTGGTGGTCAAGGACACTTCCACTCCAAGGTCAGTGGTCATGGGTTACAGGTCACATAAATAGGGGTTGGAGGTCAGCAACTGCCCAGCAGGGGCTGATATAGGGGCTTGCACGGGGGCTGGCAGAGGGTTTGGTGTGAGGTTTGGCACGCGGTTCAGCACGCTATTTGGCACGAGGGCTCCTAGCAGCAGAAAAGAAACCAAGGCCTTTGCAAGAGGCTTCTGGCACAAGGTCTCTATCCAAGTTTTGGCAAGTGTGGTGGTGGGGGGGGGGGGGGGGGGGGGGGGGCTACTCACACTGCTGTTTATGCTAACATGGCTTTCCCTTCCGCTTCTGCTTTCTGACCACGCCACCCCCCCACCCACCAACCCCCACCCCCCGTTCCACTCCAAGGCCACGGCTGCAGCACCCCCCGCACACGTCAAGAGAGATTTCACGTTGCAGGAATATTGATGTAAACTCAATGAAGAACGACAAGACAGGACAAGCCTTCAACATATTAATCACATGGTTAAAACCAAAGGTATAGGCGTTGTGCAGTTCCTTGTGTAATTTTCAAGAGCGCCTTTCCGTCTCACCATTGGTTTTCACAACTGTAAACTAAAATAGAATTCACCCGCAACCATTAGTAGCCGACTTGACTGAAAATCAACTCAGGAACACCAGGTTCATGCTCAATCTCGTTCATTTCTACAAAAAACAAGAAAACATCTTATTATGCATTGTTAAACGGAACCAAGAAACCAAGATTTACGCATGGGAATGGTCAAAGATATGAGACACAAATATGCAGCCGGGATACTATGATACGTTAGATGTTTGCTGTCCTTGATTAAGGTGTTAAGTAAATTACGTACTTAACGCCCAGCAATATGTGTTTTATTGTTTTTCCGTACGCCAGACCTTTAAGTGTTTACATTCCTTTACTCATCCTTTGGTCCTGCGGTCTATTTCGCAAACACGGCCAATGTATCACAACAGGCAGAACATGCCCAGGTGACAGAACACTTGTTTCGTTGACAGAAAATAAGAAAACTTTAAAAAAAAAAAAAAGAGAATTCTGTCGTGTGCAGCCCTGATACTTGAAATAGTGATAATGTCCGCGTGGCCTGTGGTTTGGCGAAGATCGTGATAGAAAATGTATTGTTCAGGTTTTCTAATGTGAAAAATGTTTTAAGTGATGTGTACCTACCGCGGAGATCTGTTATCACAACAGAGGGAGACGGAAAAATCATTAATCATTCTAAAAGTATTTTAAAGACGCACAATGAAGGTATCAGAATGAACGCCATAATTGCCAGGCTAGTTAAATATTGTATGGATTTAAATATCTCATAAGTTAAGTGGCATAGTATTGGATTGCATCGACTTGTAATCTTCATTTTAATATGCAGTATTGCTACACGTCTGCTTTATTTATTATTATGTATTATTTATACGTTTACGTGACGTAGAAGTGATGCTGGAAATCACTGGCATCGCCAATGGCACCATGTGACTGCAGTTGAGAGCACGATCCTCGTTTGCGGAGGAAATGTGGTTATTCTGATTTCATGCGTTCATTCAGATGTTATTGTAGCAAGTGAACGTCAGTCTATTTTTATTATAAAATATTTCATCAGATGTTTTTACGTCAAAGGACAGTCCACGTGACTGCATTTCAGATTTAGAAATAACAATGTTCAGTAGCCTGTGTTAAAAGGAGGCGTATTGATTATGTATGTGTTATTAATATCAGTTCATTGTATTACGACCCAGCTAAATTTCTCTCAAATGCGCGAATCCTTACTACGCATGATGCCCAGGAACGACCCAAAGTAGAGCACCAGAGTGTGCAGTCCTCGCCAGCACAAAAAGGGTTTAAACCATTTTATAACACTGAGAAATAACTGGCGGGGCTAAAGTGCACCTAGTGCTTGCTAACAAATAGGGACCCGCCCACGCTCCATATTTTAATTTACAGAAAGACATTATTTCAGCATTTCGGCTTGGGGAGAGAAGCGCACTCGAACAACTCCGTATACTTTCATGTAACTTAAAGGTATGAGAAACTTCCCGAATGCGGCTCAGGAAAGGACGGATGCGGTGTAAAGCACGGATGCGGTGTAAGCGTAGACGTGTGAAGCTCATCTGTTATCCATGCTGTATCTCTTGAGACGCGGACGGCGTTACCGTGAGTGACACACATCTCGAGCACCGCATCGCTTATTGCGCCCGTACCATTCAACGGCGCAACGAGAGACGCGTCAAACGATACAAGGATATTTCACACGACTCTACCATTACACCACATCCGTCCTTTCATCAGCCCCATTGCGGAACTTTCTCACACTTAATTTACGTGAAAGTTTGAACCTGTGTTTTGTAGTTGTCCATGACCATGAAATGCACTTATGTACGTCGCTTTGGATAAAAGCGTCTGCCAAATAAACGTAATGTAATGTAATGACAGACACTTTGTTGTACGTCGCTCTGGATAAGAGCGTCTGCCAAATGCCTGTAATGTAATGTAATGTAATGAAAGTATTCGGAATTATTCAAGTGCGCTACTCTCTGCAAAAATTATTTTCTTTAAAAGGGGCGTGGTGGCTGGGGCCCTATAGGTTTGCAAGCACGAGACACACTTTATAGAAAAACGTGCAGCTGAGCCGACTATACTCTTGCAAACATAACGCTATATTCGTCTCTAACTTCCCTGCTGGAAATGAATATGTGACTCTCAAATGCCTTCTTTCAATTCTTACACTTTTATCAATAGAAACGAATGGGACTAGCTGCATGCTATTCACTTGTCTAGTAAAAAAGGCACCTAATTGTGCTGAAACAGGAACAACACACGTTCTCATTTCTCCCTTGACGCAAAGTCTAAAGGAAATGCTGTTCAAATGTGAACGACCATCATACAACTTTCTGTTTTATGTTCTTTTTAAATCTGTTTCCTGGGGAATAGGTGGCTTAATTTTGAAGATGGTAGGTTAAATGAATTTGCCTGGATTGCCTATAATACAGTACCTTTGGGTGCGGGGGCAGCAGGTCAGCAAAGTCACACCACCAGGCAAATCGTAAAGGCTACAATCTGCATTCACACTTGCACGGTTTGCCATCATATAAAAATGCTTTGCATCACCAGCTTTTGACAATTTCGTCCGGTAACTGAGCCGGACCTCTAGGGAGGGGTCATGCGTCATTCTAATATCCCAGAACAACCTGTTGCTCATTCGCAATAATTTGTCTTTTTCTCAGCACACTTGCTCTATAGACCTGTGGACTCACTCGCTCACTCACTCACGAATACAAGGCGCAATTTCGCCGTTAATATAGCGGCAGTTTTTAACATCAATAATGTAATTATCCAGTGTATTAAATGACTTGTAAATCCAGTGAATATAAGAGGAACGCATTGATATTCCCAGTATTTATTTAATCAGAGAGCTAAGAAAGACATACAGATGAGTAAAAAGAGAGAGAGAGAGAGAGAGAGAGAGAGAGAGAGAGAGAGAGAGAGAGAGAGAGAGAGAGAGAGAGAGAGAGAGAATCCTTTTCAGTAAGGTGTAAGGAAAACCAGACCTCTCCCTACTAGTTTAAACCGAGGTCGAGCGCAGCTTCACAGCAAGATCAGCGGCTGCCAACCGCGGAGGTGCCAGGCGAGAAGTGGCAGAACACACAAACACAAGCGCGCGCGTGCGCTCTTTCCACTCCGCAAACGGTGAGAAGGGGTTACGTAATTAAATGGGGATAGCCCACATTAACCAGGTTGACAGGGTTCCCGCATAATTTATTTTAAAGCTGTTAAACTGAAGGGCGTTTGTTAATTGAACTGCTTTAGTGCCCGATAAGCCTTAATCAGGTAACGGGATAGTTACAGTTCGTGGTTGTGATTAAAAAGAAGTATAGATAATATAAATGATACGGTGCCATTCATTTGTATCAAGCTGATGAAGACAGTGGCAGTGTGCACCACAGGGTTAAGCACGTTCACCTCAAAAAGTAAAGTTGGTTCTACGGGAGAGACCAGAGTGTAGGCTACATGTTTTCCCGACGAGTTTCCTAAGAAGCAGTTGAACCACGAAAACAGCTGGTGTGCGTAACGGTAAAGTTTCATTGAACTTCAGCGCACCAACTTGCGTTATAATCTCAGAGAAAATGCTTATTGCAAATAACATAGCTGGTCATAAACACTCGCCTACATGACTCAAAGTTGCAAACTTCAAACAACAGAGGCACGCGCAGAGGCTAACATTGAAAAGGGGGTAGCCTACCTGGAACGCGTCGAACTCCGCTTGTATCTCCGATCATCACGCCATAACGGTTCATCTTCTTTCTAATGAAAGACATAAACGCAGATACAATCCATCTGATCAAGCAATGTTCATAATCCAAAAGGAACAGAGAGCAGATCTGATTCTGAGCCCGTCTTCGCAGAGCAGCAGAACAAAACTATGAGTTAAATAATTGCGGTTATTTTTTTGTTCAGATAGAAGGTAGATAGAAACGTAGAGTAAGCAGAACAGTATTCGGTTCTGAGAAGCGAAGTGTGCGCCGAGCGCTAAGAAAACAGCTCTTTGCTCTCCAGTGACGTCACTACACAGCCCCGGTCAGCGACCGCGCAAGCGGGACCCACAGAAGCAGCGCGCTGAAACCATAGGCTACATTATGCAGTTCTTCTCATCTTCAGTACAAAAAATTAATAAAACAAAAAAAACTTGCGCTCTGTGAATCTTGTTTTTATTACCCTGTATTCGTAATATGCGAATTTTGCCAGACTTTACTTGGCAAAGTTTCGGAAGACTAGTGAAACAAATATGATTCAAAAAGACTCTTGTCTTTCCCCCATTAAGAATCGTCAGGAAATCAAGAACGTTGGACATTTACAGTTGTTTAATAGCCACAAGATATCTTCCATTTAAATAGAAATGAAAGATTATGACTCTTGGAAATCAGAGGATCGTGTATAGGAGGAATCTCGGCACTAGCCTAATGCTATCACTCATCCCTATTGTCCAGTAGGTTGTATTCTAATCGGACTGTATTCTAATCAGTATTGTGACGAGAAATGCTCCATTTGGACAGGCGACTGGTTTTTGTTTAGTGGTTGTTCATTAAACACAAGGCTGGAATAAGGCTGCAGTACCCTGTAAAAGAAAAACGTATTAACGAGGCTTGACACTCCAGCGCTGAGTAAAAAAACGCTGCACAGAAAGACGTTAGCGTTGACAGGGCACTGTAAAAATATCCCGTAAAAACGGCAGCAATGTTGCCAGAGGAAACCCATTTAATGTTATTTAACTGTACAAACCCTGTTGTTTTATGGGATTTGACGTTTTTATACATGCCATAGTTTTTTTTTTTTTTGTTTGTTTGTTTGTTTTTTACATTGAAATCTAGTAAAAAAATAAAATAAAATAAATAAATAAATAATGTTTAAAAAAAAAAAAAAAATATATATATATATATATATTTTAGAGGAAAAATACTGATTATTCGTTTATATTTTTGCCATTTAGCAGACGCTCCTATCCAGAGCGACTAACATTCACACCTTACGTTCTTGTATATCAGTTCATTCATCCGGATATTTTGTTGAAGCGATTAAGATTTAGTACTTTGCTAAAGGGCGCAAGGGCAGTGCCCGACGACCTGAGAGAGTCCCAAACCCGGTTCTCTTTCCATTACGCGCGCTCCCGCCATACACGCCAATACACGTACTACATGTATTTGATGTTCCAGATGAAAAATCTGTCTCGCCATACGATTATTATACTCTAGAATGTGGTCTCACATAGGAATAGAAAACATGATCATGCGCAAAAATGTGTATTTGTTTTATCTGGGCAAAGACCGACATAACTTTTTTTGTGCGTGTGCTCTGTACTATTCATTGGAGAATGAATCGCAATTGGCCCTAGTCTGAACGCTCCACAGACGCTCCGGTAAAAAAAACGCAAAAGACAACGAGAGACAAGTGAAATAAAATTTCAGAGCTCAGAAATCCAATGATAGCATTTTCCCCGTTGCATTTTCAGGATGCAGCTGTGGATGTTAAATGAGAAGAAACGGAAATTGGAGCGCCAATCACGTTGCAGCGAGGATGCGTTTATTTTTACCAGACATTTTTCATCATCTCCTTTCAATTTTTGCGCTGTAATGGAAAATAAGGTCTAATCACAGCCACGTTTAGATCGACGTTTGCCACCTCGCTTTGTCTCCGCATCCTGCATCGCTGAATGACAGAATCTTCTCTTGCAGGTTTAGAAGGACTTGCTCGACTTGAATAACAGGTATGTTCACCTGTCATTAGGATGCAGTTTGCAGTAAACTGATATATCACTGTCCTGGTATCAGAAAGTGAGCCTCCTGGGAGCCTCAAGGGGAGTGGAGCGATCATGATGTACGTCAATCATTTGCAAAAGCCAATCATTGCCTCACACAGCAAAATTCACAAGTTGATTGGTTCAAACAAGTGCGACACTGACAGCAAATTGCGGGTTGAATTTCAAGTGACGGAAGTCTTGGTCTCTCGCTACCAATTTTGTGTGTAGAAAAATCAGAGAGTCAGGAAACATCACAAGAGTGAGCAGATTGGCGCAGGAGGTCGAGAGAGTGACATTTTCAAGTCTGTTTGACAAGCTCTGGGCTGCACCCCTGTCAGCCCCTTTGCAAAATGTCCTGTGGCACTTTGCTGGTTGAATGCACCCCTGATCAAAACAGTGTCTTTCTCGGTTTGCAGCTAATTTTACTGGATGACTTGCCCTGAGGTGCTGTAGATGATATGAACATAACTGCCGTGAAGTCAATTTTCCATCATGTGACGACGCGTGCAGGGCATCCTCTGGCAAGCGCGCGTAAGAAATGGCCACTTGCGTATAAGTTACCGTTTTTTAAAAATACATATACAGTGTGTATACCCTGTACAATGTGTATACCCTATGAAGTGTGTGAAGTCTATATAATGTGTATACCCTATGCAGTGTTTATACCCAGACGGAGTGTGGCACAGTGGGTAAGGAACTGCGCTTGTAACCGAAAGGTCGGAGGTTCGAATCCCGGGTAAGGACACTGCCGTTGTACCCTTGAGCAAGGTACTTAACCTGCATTGCTTCAGTATATATCCAGCTGTATAAATGGATACAATGTAAAGTGCCGTGTAAAAGTTGTGTAAGTCGCTCTGGATAAGAGCGTCTGCTAAATGCCTGTAATGTAATGTAATGTAATACCCTATACAATGTGTATACTCTATACAGTGCATATTATCTATCCTGTGTTCAAACAGAGACCCCAGCTGTCAATCTCTCTATACTGCCATATATACATTTTTGTCCGTCTTTTTTCTGTCTCTCTCTCTTTCCCTTTCACTGCATGTTCGGGAAATTGAAATCCACACTCTGTAATCTTTCCATACTTCCCCTGGTGAGCGTGAGAGAAGGACAGCCAGCCGGAACCAGCGAAGGGAGTCCTAACACCCCAACCCCCCCCCCCCCCCCCCCCCCCCCCCCCCCCCCCCCAGCGCTGCCCCGAAGTGCCAAACGCGCAGCCGTGGCAACCCGCGGCGCAACGGCCAGGTTTACCTGCAGAGGATAAGTGGTGTTTGATGGACGGGTCTGGCCTGTGAGCTGATAAGTCCCGGCTGGCTCTAAGGTGCGAAGCCCAGGCGGATGAACGCCTGAGAGGAGGCCGTCCATCTCTTGCCCTGATCCCATGGGATTCTGGGACAGATTTACACACGCGGAACGGAGGCTACAACCCTCACCTGTCTGCATGTGCGACAGCTGGAGGCTTGACTCCCCCTGCAGCACAACTCCGGAGGTATCGACAGACCTCTCCCTCTCCTCCCTCATCACATGAAGAGCAAGCATCTCATTGCATTATTACTGCATTATTCGTCCGAGTCTGTCCCTTTATATTTTTGTATATGGCAGAGACTGTTATCCAGAGTGACTTACACAGGTGACATTGTTTAGATGCAGTCCATTTATACTGAATTGGATATTTTACTGAAGCGATTCAGGTTACGTGGTTTTTGAACCGGCTACAGGGTACAACACAAAGAGTACTTGTAGGAGGGATATTATTTGAGCATGGAACTGTGGGAAATCCCACAAAGAGACCCACAAAGATTGACACTAGGACCACTGCTCTTTCTCATTTATATCAGTGACCTTGACAGGGATGTAGAAAGTACATTAGTCAAATTTGCAGATGATACAAAACTGGAAGGCCCAGCTAATACTTTGGAATCTACTAAACTAATCCAAGAAGATTTAAACAAAATCCAGAAGCGAGCAGAAACCTGGCAAATTAAATTCAATATAGTCAGATGTAGAGTTCTGCATGTGGGAAAGAAAAACATCAGGCAGGATTACTTTATGGGAGGAAACAACATTGGAATGTGCTCAATTTGAAAAAGACTTGGGAGAAATGGTTGATCAAAACCTTTCAGGTTTTCCCTGCAGGTGCGACTATGCACTGACAAAGTTGTGAGAGCACAACATTTTCACAAATTTACACAATCTATGAAAATTGTTATAAATGTAATTTGGCCTGCTGGGCCAATACATTATTCACAGACATTGAGGAAGTGAGTCACACTCACAGCATTGTTTTTAATTGTGTGGTCAGCTGAGTGACTGACCTCACAAGTCACCCCGATGTCACTCAGTCTTTCCAACAGTCTGTCGGTCGCTTTCTGGTCAAATGACTCTATTGGCACTGTAGAACTCTGCTGCACATGGAGATAGAGAAAAGACTGCAGAAAAGATAAAAATTGATTTGTTTTCATTGTGTCATATTGAATTTATTTTTCTCTAATGATCCTCAATGATTCAAAATGAAGCATCAGCAAAGTTCCCTCAAATCTTTTTTTGCAATTGACTGATGCTAATTGTATTTTTAATTTTGTCATTAGAGCAAGCGTGCGTGCCTGCATAGACGCTAATTATTGAATTATTGAATGGTACAAATACATTATCAAAAAGGCGTATGAGCTCAGTTGCTTTTCTTTTGTCATTCTATTTTTCAAAATGATAAACTGTTTGCCATATTGAACAGGTCTTTTTTTTTTGAAGGAGTTGCCTAAGTTGCCTTTTTTATTTGTTTAACTTTTTGAATTATAGATGTATTTTGCCGTTGCATTACACAGATACTATGGGAGAATGATGACACCAGATGATGCAGAGTTGTTTACTTTGTCTGGCGGTATAAAACATTTTATTTTCTATTGGCATTTGTGGTTGGGAGGAACTGGATGGTCAGTGGTTGTGCCCCCCCCCCCCCATGTTAAAATGAAACCTATGCCCCTGATGACAGCACAGGTAGGTTGGGCAGTTCAGTTTATATTCATATCAAGTCCCAAGGCTTTGAAATGAATAACAACAGTTAATATTATAAGATTCATTTGAAAACTTGATGGAACTTCCATAAATACATAAGGTCATGCTTTGAACAGAGGGGGGAAAAACACATAAATAATTATTCCTGTCAGCTCGTTTTCTGAATTAAAAAAAAAAAAGATTTTCTGACTTTATCTTTTTCTTTTTCTCTTTCTCTTTCTCTCTGTTTTTCACATACTCTCTCTCTCTCTCTCTCTCTCTCTCTCTCTTATCTGCCAGTTCATTTTCAGACACCCATTGAGTGAATATCGGCCTGTGTTTTGAAAGACACCCATTTAATCCATAACTGGAAGCTACTTCAAGATACTGAAGGTCAAAAAATACTCTAGAGCAGCAGTCATTGACTGCATTCAAGCATATACTGTAGGCAAAAGTGAACGCTTTTTGGGTATTAAGAAGGACTGAAATCTCTCAAGTCTCAAGGCTTGGTTAGTACTTGGATGGGAGACCACCAGGGAACACTAAGTTGCTGCTGGAAGTGGTGTTGGTGGGTCAGCAGGGGGCAATCTTCCCTCTGGTCAAATAAAACCCCAATGCCCCAGTGCAGTGATGGGGACACTGTGCTGTAGGAGGTGCCGTCTTTCGGGTGAGACGTTAAACCGTGGTCCTGACTCACTGTGGTCATTAAAGATCCCATGATACTTATCGCTAAGAGTAGGGGGTTCCCCAGTGTCCTGGCTAAATCCCAGATCTGGCTCTTACAAAACTACCACCAAAATCATCCCCATATTTAATTGGCTAAAAATAAGTTCTCTCCCTCTCCACCTTCGCTATTGTGTGGTGAGCTTTCTGGTACAAAATGGCCGCCATGCGTCACCCAGGTGGGTGCTACACATTGGTGGTGGGTGAGGTGAGTTCCCCTTCACTGTAAAGCACTTTGAGCATTTGGAAAGGTGCTATATAAATGCAAGGATATTATTATTATTATTATATTATTTATTTTCGTTACCAGTGGAGACTATTTAGCCTTAATTATAAAGTTACTCAGGGATTTCCTTTAGACCTTCTTTAACAAGCTGTTGTGATTTCACCTAGGGAAATTAATCGCAAATATGCATCTGGTAGGAAGAACACCACAAGGAATAACATGAATAAATAAATACATATCTCTATTTTAATTAAGAGGAAAGCTGTACTTCTTGAATTCTGGACTTGGTCAGGAGTTTGGAGTTGAGTGTCTATGCCCACAGGCAGGCAGGCCATGGTGGACAGAGGCTGTGGTTTTGCTCCATAAATGTTTAATTTTTCATCAGGGGCGTCGGTGCAAATGCTTGCCATCCTTCAGCGCTGCATTCCAAACGTCACCGATTTGCATGTTGTGAGCGGTGAGGTGAGGTGAGGTTTTTTTGTTTTGCTAAATAAAACTTGCGGTTCGTTTATCATTGATAAAACTGCAGAGCACTGGTGGGCGGGGATATGCTGCTCTGTCTCTGACTGTTACCTGGAAAAACCAGGTGAGTCGAGTCTGTAGATCTTGAGGAAGCTTAAAAAGCACCATTTGTTTGCTACATTTTTTTTAACTTGCTTTTATTTTTTATTTTTTTTGGCTGGACCGCAACAGCGGGGCCAGCCCTACAAACACGAATGTCTGTGAGTGACTGACTGAGTGATGAAATTACACCATTGGTCGGCCGAGTTATGAAGTTACACCATTGGTCAGCCGGATCACTTGTGTTATGGCCAGCCATATGCTAGGTTTTAACCTGGTCTTGTCTAATTTGACAGAGGGTGGCACAGCAAGAAAGCCTGGGTTCGAATCCCAGCCTGGGCCTTTCTGTGTGGAGTTTACATGCTCTCCTTGTGTCTGCGTGGGTTTCCTCCGTGTACTCCGCTTTCCTCCCAAAGTCCAAAGACATGCAGCTAGGCTAATTGGAGACTCTAAATTGCCCATAGGTCTGAGTGTGTGAGTGAATAGTATGTGTGCTATGCGATAGATTAGGGACCTGTCCGGGGTGTATCCTGCCACTCGCTCGGTGCATGCTGGGCATAAATAATAGATGAATGAAAAAAACCAACAGGATAACAAAACAAGCACCAGACGACAAAATTATTGCAGAGACAGGATCACTCTCAAATCAAACGTGTTAAAAACAACATGTCACATGACGTTTTTTTTAACACACCTCCACGTCCGGTCATGAACAACACATTTTGTCTCCCCTTGTCTCTCCCCTTATAACAAATAAATAGTTAATTTGTAACACAAAGGTAGGAGGAACTTTGACACAAAAGGTGTTGAAAGTTACATAACAGTAACACAGAAAGTGTGTTGGATATTAACACGTCTTTTTTTAGAATGCAGGAAGCAAGTTCCCTCCCTCTGTAGCCGAAGAGAACGCAGCCAAGCCCTTTACGCGGGAGAGATATCTGTTACCTGGCTTGAGGGTGCGGATATCTGCTATTTGCATTAATTTACTTTGCAATAAGTCCTCAGACTGATCTTGAAATCCATTCAGCAATCACCCTGCCCTGCTGTGGTGTGGGGATGGCTGGTTTAAGCAGCCACACCTGCCCTGGGTCAAGCTAATTAGACCTGGCTAGTTAGATAATTGGTTATTAATTAGATAATTGGCCAGGCTAATTGGACCCGGGAGCAGGAGTGGCTGCACCTGTGCGTAGTGAGGTAATCAGTGCGCACAGGTTAAATCTGCCATCCCCACTCACATGGGGGAACCTCTCTGTCATGACAGTGTTTTACATCTGCTCCTTTGGCTGTACCATCTTGCCAACCCTCGTAAATAAATGTGGACTGTTGGAACATCATCTCCCTGTGTCTCTGTGCTGGAGGGCCCCTAGGAAAGCCACTTTGGTGGCCTGTGGCAGGCGTGTTTGCCACACCTGCATTTTCCAGGGGAACACCAAGGTGCGGACGGAGGGTGAAGACATGTCGGAAACAGAGCGAGGAAAACACAAAGTTGAACCTCCTCCCGTCACGTGTCGGGAATATCAGGAATGTCAGGAATATGCACGGTCGAGCCTCCTGTTCGTGTATGACCACATGGTTATTACCGCAGCAACATCAGCACTGCTGAGGCCATCGAAATTTGCAGTATATCTCTGTAGCAATACATTTCTCAATACACAATTACAATATATTGTGCATTTGTACATTGGGAACCATTTCCCATTTGAGAAATACATCCATGATATATGCCTCGATATCATTATATGCAGTTAATTGCTGAAAATATTAGAATGGCCTTCTGCTGTCACAATAAATAAGCAAAAAAATAAATAAATAAAGAATGACTGTTTATTGAATCTCCAAATATGGAAGAATATATTTTTGTTGCATTAGGAGAAACGGTATGTTCCGTTTTGCTTCTGATTGGAGCCATGCCCATCAGTAGACAGATTAGGCTCTTCAGCTATTTGCTAATGAGGCCCAGAGTTTAAAAAAAAAACGGCTTTAAAAATAGTTAATTCGGGTCAAGCAGTTTCCATGCACAGTTCATAAAACAAAGGCAGTGGAAAGCGTTTATCAGAGGGTCTACGACTCTGGTCTTGGAAATCTGTGTGTAGGTGCATAGTACCACAGAGAGACACAGCTCAAAGAGCTTTACAGAGGATATATATATATATATATATATATATATATATATATATATATATATATATATATATATATATATATCACAGCACGTGATGAGCAAACGCCTTTCCAATGACGTATTGGATCAATAGCTCCACAGACTTTTAGAATATATTGTCCATGGCTTTGCCGCAAGGATCTGTCGTTTTTTTATAACATGCCTGCTTTTAATAGTTTTTAAATATTTTTATTATATATATATATTCCCTTCTATACACTCACTCGCTTTATTAGGTACACCTTGCTAGTACCGGGTTGTCTTCTGCTGCTGTAGCCCATCTGCTTCAAGGTCTGATGTGTTGTCCGTTCAGAGATGCTCTTCTGCGTAATTTGGTTGTAACGAGTGGTTATTTAAGTTACTGTTGCCTTTCTATCAGCTCAAACCAGTCTGGTCATTCTCCTCTGACCTCTGCCATCAACAAGGCATTTTTGCCCAGAGAACTGCCGCTCACTGGAAATTTTCTCTTTTTGGTCCATTCTCTGTAAACCCTAGAGATAGTTGTGCGTGAAAATCTCAGTAAATCAGCAGTTTCTGAAATACTCAAACCAGCCGGTCTGGCACCAACAACCATGCCATGTTCAAAGTCACTTAAAGCACCTTTCTTCCCCATTCTGATGCTATATATGCCCATATATAATATACAGACATAGATTGATAAATGTATTCCCAAATATACATGCATACTTATGTATTTTAGCTTACCTAGCAATTCTTTTTACCATGCAAACAACTGTATTTCCCCATCCATGTGATAACTAATCCTCAAGGTCCAAAGTCAAACATCAGCAGACTGAAAGAGGCGGACGGCTGTCATCGTTAATCACGAGCACAAAACCGCAGCGGCATAAATGCCTTCGGTAAAGACGGCCAGTGAGATTTACTCATTACTCCGTATCGGTTCCATCACTTACATTCATTCACTTGAGGATATGCTCTCATACAGAGTAGCTTAATGAAAGAGAACATGGCTCCAGTTACTGGAGTTATGTGAGACAATGTTGCTAACCTTGCTAACAACATTTCCAGACCAGCGAGCATGTAAGCGACATCATTCAACTCTGAATACGAGTGCTAAACTAGGACAATAATCTGAATCATACAATCAACCTGCTAATGTACAGTATATGACCAAAAGTGTCTGGACATCCCTTGTTCTGAGGCTGTTTATCATGGTTTGGGCTAGGTCTCTTGGTTCCAGTGGCGGTAAATCTTAATGCTGCAGCATACAATCAACATTCTAGATGATTCTGTACATCCACAGTTACAGCATGACAATGCCCCTGGGCACATAGTGAGGTCTACTTAGAAATGGTTTTATTAAGAACAGTGTGGAAGAACTTGATTGGCCTCAACCCCATCCAACACCTTTGGAATCCGTTGGAAAGCCTGCTGAGAGCGAGGCATAAATGCCCAATCAGGGCCTGACCTCACTAATGCTCTTCTGGCTGAATGGAAGCAAATCCCTGCAGCAAAGCTCCAACATCTTGTATAAAGCCTTCCCAGAAGAGTAGAGGTTGTTATAGCAGCAAGGTGCAGACCAACTCCATATTAATGCCCAAAATTTTGGATGAGATGTTGGAAGTCAGGTGTCCACACACTATTGGCCACGTAGCGCACATTTAAAAGAGTGAAGCATGGCATAACAACCCCAAAGTAATCATGTAAGGAAAGAGTGCTGGGGGGGGGGGGTCTACTTCTGCATTCTGTATGTCAGGCCATTTCTCATCCTCTCAGCAGAGGCATTTTTCTGTCATTTTTTCCCCCGGAAGGCGATCTAAGAGCAGATCAATCACTCGGGACCGCCACGCGCGGTCGTCTTAGCGCCGCGGCGCACCGACCGAGGGGCCCGGGGTGATTTTTTCGGGAGTCTCAGGGTGTCCTGGAACCTGACAAGAGCAGCGTGCCGTGCTTCGGCGGGACGTTCCGCGCAGGACGTCACCTGTCCCTGGGGAATTTATGGGATACCGATAGGGATTTGCCTGGACACAGCTCATCGCTCATTAGATGATTAGATGATGAATGGAGCACCATCGCGCCCCCGGTCAGTTCCGCGCGCACTGGGAGCACCCGATATCCCTCGCCTCTTAGCTTCAGGGTCACCTTGAGCTCCAAGCCCCCCCCCCCATCCCTCAACGCCGAAACGTAACTGAACACGGGCGTCTGTGGGCTGCTGGGAACCTAAACAAGCCGTTTATTCTTAGCATTGTCTCCGGGACCGTGGCGGTAATGGGTATTGGCCGCGCTCCTGCGGGCTGCGAGGGTACGATTACGCTTGTGTGTGCGGGGGTTGGGGGTGGGGGGCGCGTAATTCGATAGGGCGCAGACCCTCACCCGCACCGGCTCTCTCCTCTGTCACCGGATCCAGAGGAGCGAGTCTGGCGACATCGCTGAAGGCCCAGGTACAGTCGGGCAGCAGCCCCCCAGCGTTACCCACAATCCCCTGCTTTTGTGGTAAACTTTACAGTGGCCACGGGGGTAGAGTTACTCCATCAGACGCCACGGTGGGGGTAGAATTGCGGACATAGATACCGTACGCATCGATGCGGTAGATTTTAATGCACGCAACCCAAAGTGCTCTGCACTTCGACCGGAAGACCTCTATAAAAATGATGCAAGGCACACGAAAAGGCTGCCTTGTCTCGCATCATTTTTCTTTGCACCTTTCAGAAAACGTCTTATTGCACCAATAAGCCAAACTGCGGCACAAAATCTGTGAAAACCGAGGAGAACAACTGCACAGCACCTTTGCTCAATCGACCCGACCGTCAGCAAGCCCACAGAATTATGGTCGTATGTTTGGCCAAAGTGCTGGCTGAGGAAATGGATCGGGTAGGTTTCCCAGAGGAAATACAAACAAATTTTAAAAAACAAAATTCAGTGGGAAAAAATACAGTGAAATGATTATGATCACTATGCTCCTGTCCCACAGTCCCACCATGGGGGGTGACTCTGCTCCTGTCCCAGTCACATCATGCAGGGGTGACTCTGTTCCTGTCCCAGTCCCATCATGCGGGGGGGACTCTGCTCCTGTCCCACAGTCCCATCATGCGGGGGTGACTCTCCTGTCCCAGTCCCACCATGGGGGGGGTGACTCTGCTTCTGTCCCACAGTCCCACTATGCGGGGGTGACTCTCCTGTCCCAGTCCCACTATGTGGGGGTGACTCTCCTGTCCCAGTCCCACCATGGGGGGGGGTGACTCTGCTCCTGTCCCACAGTCCCACCATGGGGGGGGTGACTCTGCTCCTGTCCCACAGTCCCACTATGCGGGGGTGACTTTGCTCCTGTCCCACAGTCCCACCATGCGGGGGTGACTCTGCTCCTGTCCCAGTCCCACCATGCGGGGGTGACTCTCCTGTCCCAGCCCCAGCATGCGGGGGTGACTCTGTTCCTGTCCCACAGTCCCACCATGCGGGGGTGACTCTGCTCCTGTCCCACAGTCCCATCATGCGGGGGTGACTCTGCTCCTGTCCCAGCCCCAGCATGGGGGGGGGGGGGGTGACTCTGCTCCTGTCCCAGTCCCACTATGTGGGGGAGACTCTGTTCCTGTCCCAGTCCCTCCATGCGGTGGTGACTCTGCTCCTGTCCCACAGTCCCACTATGTGGGGGTGACTCTGTTCCTGTCCCAGTCCCACCATGGGGGGGGGGGGGGGTGACTCTGCTCCTGTCCCAGTCCCACTATGTGGGGGTGACTCTGTTCCTGTCCCAGTCCCACCATGCGGGGGTGACTCTGCTCCTGTCCCACAGTCCCATCATGCAGGGGTGACTCTCCTGTCCCAGTCCCATCATGCGGGGGTGACTCTGCTCCTGTCCCACAGTCCCACCATGCAGCCACATGCAGTATCAGACCACACTGTACAGGGCAACCCTGTATATATAAACAACTTTGCACCATATTTTTAAAAACAAAAATATGGAAAACTGGAGCAAACTTTGGTCTGGGCAAAAAATACATTGTTTTAATGAACAGAGTCTTTTGCCCTGAATAAAGTGTGCTCCATTATTCCTTATTTTGGGCGAGGCCCCCTATTAAATGATCCTTCTGTTGAAATGCACTGGCACAGGGGGATTAGTTGTTTATGCATCAATCAAACACAAATCCTTACAGAATTTTCACATCTTATACTCCAATCCCAACAGTGCAAAATCAATGTATTCAAATTGTATCCGAATATGTAGTAATAGGATTACAGTGAACACGCTTCGTTAAGAAAAAAAAAATGTTAATTTAGTAAACAGTAAATGTGATTCACCAGGAAAGACTGGTAGTCTGTTTTTAAAAAATCGATCTGTAATGGCAGTGTTTTCCCTCACTGTAAACCTCTGAAGACACTCAAGCCTATTTATGTGTTAAGAAAGAAGTATACTGTATTAATTTCTACAGTATAATTATGCTGTTATCTCTGCTACTTCCCCACCATGTGCTGTTAAAGTACCTCATCCGTTACTAAAATTGGTCACATTTTATGTTGAATTTATGGTATTAGAGGACACTCAGGGCAGGGTTAAACCATGCTGTTGTGTGTGTTGTAAACCATTTCTCCCCTGCATACGGTGAGCGAATTGGAGTGAATCTTAGCATATTACATTCAATGCCATATCTCTCTGATCAGCATCCACCCATAGTTTCCATCACTGTGGGAGAACTGATGACAAACAGATATACAAGCACGCACAAACACGCACACTCTTTCAGACACACACACATACATGTTTATGTAAAGATATATTGCATCATTACTCATGATTTGTATACAACAGTAAGCAATGTTTTTCAGATGAAGTACTTTGGAGTAGATGAAGTGTGTGTGTGCGTGTGTATGTGTGTAAATGTGTGTGCATGTATGAGTGGGTGTATGTGTGTGTGTGCGTGCGTGGGCATAGCTAGTAATTTGTGCATTGGGATGGTGGGTGGGTACATTACTCAATGTTGAAATCAATACGGGGTAGGACCCAGCAGTGGCTGTGTGGAAATCTATTAATAATCCCTTTATAATCATTTTTCATGTGTCTTTCACAACAAACCACGAGAAGACACAATGTGAAAGAGCAAACTGGTCACTCAGATCAAGGGCAAACATGCTTTATATGTTTAGATCATTGTCAGTGGAGCAAAAACCTAAGTGTGACAGAAATATCTATGGTACCCTGTGATTATATCATTAGCAGTTTATTGGCCAATTGTGCTTAATTATTTAAAATAACTGAAAAATCTGCTGAAATTAAAGTTTGTTTTTTGCGGGCTGTTGGCAAGTGGATTTTTGAGAAAATGAGATGATTAGACTGCGATATCTCAGAACTGCATCCACACATTTGCTGTTCTGTACAATCCTTGTATTTACGGCAGACTTAAGTAGAAGAGGCAGAATGTCATGGTTATACTCTGATGAAAGTAGTGACTGCAAAACCAAGTTGGTGTCGTGCCGATTCTTACCTGGGAAACCTTGGCTATTTCACTTGGATTGTTTCATTGAATATACAGTCATATTAAATATTTTTCAATGCCATATTTTATACTTTTTCATGCTGGCATTTTTGGATCGGTGTCCATTCTAAACATTTGTGCCCTGTAATTCCTCCTCTATGCGTTGTTTTACATTGGTGTTGTCGGGTGCTACATTTCAGTGAGCTAACACACGCACAGGAGCCAGCATGCCGAGTGCGGAGGAGCAAGTGTCTAGCAGGTGTATTAGCAGGTGCTTCAGGTAAAAGATGTTTGATGGTTTTATATTTTGCTAATCAAGGTGTCAGCCCACCTCCTCCTTTTCTTAGTCTTACAGGGTTGTGGATAAAAAAAAGTGAGAGTGAGAGTGCCTAATTAATATCTTACATAATCTTACATATATCTTACATAATTACTTAACAGTGGCTCCCTTTTTTGTTTGAGTTGGTGTCTCTATCAAATGCAACCACATCTGCTGACACTGTGTCTTTAAAATTAGGCGTGATGCATTGCTCAATATTACCGTGTCGGACGGCATTGCTGATCGTTGGACACTCAAAGGGCTCCTAGTGCTGCACCCCCAAGCAAACCGCGTTGCTTTGAACTCTGGGATTTGTCGTGACAACCAGTCACCAAACATCACCAAAATCCACCGAAACTGTAAAATTAAGGAATGATGCCTTAAGGAGTGCACACTTGTTTATTAGCAACGGTACATGTGGGGATTTTAGGGCAAGGAGAGCATCAAGGCACCGAGAAATAGACAGAGAAACGAAACCATTCTCCCCGAACAGGAACCGCCCGGGACTGGCAGAGACCAGTGCGCTGCAGATATTCCATGTGACCAACAGAGGGAGACACTGTGCAGTCCACTCTGAAACAGAAGCACAGTAGGTTTCTTGCGAGATTAGAAAAAAAAACTGATTAATGACATTTGCAGAATTACCATTTGCACAAATATGAAAAATAGTCAGAATTAGAGAAATGTACAATATTTCTACTTCATCCTGCAGTAGAGGCTCCTGCATTTTTTTTCCCTTTCAAACGGCACGGGAGTGATTTGCTGAACTGGGAAAAGCGCTTTCATCTGTCTCTGTGGAGCATATTACCAGAAACAGCCTGTAGATGAGATGTGACCAGTGATTCATGCATCATATTTGAGAGAAAATTATTAAATTAAATCCATAAAGAACACACAGGCGATCATTACTTTCTGCAGAAGCACAGAATGTTATTGCCATTAACAGAATCATCACCACACATATGTACACGCACACACACACACACACACACACATCAGTAAACTTCAGCACTAACAGAACCATCACACATGAAACTGGCACATTTTTAAATGTATAAAATAATGTGCATTTTAATCGAATATGCATCACATCATGATTTTAAAGTGTCCATCGTGTTTTTTTAAATGCTGGAATGAAATGTCACTACACCTGCATAAGTCTGTTTTAGACACTAATGCAGGCGCAGGCATGTGCAAGGCAGCTCTGTGGGCCAGAAGATGAGACGCTGTCATTTCTGCAGGATTAGATCCATTTCAGCCCTTAAGCCTGCAAACAGGCACACTGAGAACTTTTACTGACAAGCTCACTACTTTCTGCGGAAAGTTAAAACAACAATGACATGCTGGCAAAATGGGGATGCTGCAAATCCTACAAGTAAGGGATAAAACTATTTTTCAAGGGTGGTTGTGATTATTTATATGCACACACACACACACACACACAAAGATTATTTGACTGTCATCAGGGAATTGGGAAGAAATCTGGCAAATGACATTTAAAATAGCAAAATACAAAGATTGCATGACCTAAGAAAGAAGTACTGTATGGAAGAGGGTAAAATAAAATCATGCTAAATTATAAAAGGGCAGGGAATAGTAGTTCACAAGCAAGATCTAGATTTCATGCCTGAGCAGAAGGAAGGGTCAACAGTTCTCTAGGCAAGCAACAGTTCTATATGACGAGCCTTGATTCGACTGGCTGACCTTCATTGTCATCGTTGTTATTCTTCCTCTTCTTCTTCTGTGAAAACGTCTGTCCACCTCCAGCACCGGGCCAGGTGCTTTGTATGTGAGGGCGGGGTGGGGCAAAAGCTCCTGCATGAGGTCAGATGGTTCCAGCCATCAGACCAGAGTGATCTAGTAAGTGTGTACAGTGTAACAGTTGGTTGAAGACACTGCACTGGTGGAGCTATATCAAGCACCATTTGTAAACAAACGCGACATAGCTCAGGAGGTAAGACTGATTGTCTGGCAGTCGGAGGGTTTCTGGTTCAAACCCCGCCCTGGGCGTGTCGAAGTGTCCTTGAGCAAGACACCTGACCCCTAACTGCTCTGGCGAATGAGAGGCATCAATTGTGAAGCGCTTTGGATAAAAGTCCATTTACCATTTGCCATTAAGCAATGTTACCATGACTACGGGACTCATTCTAATGGTGACAGCTTATAAGTTAAATATATATACGAAACCCTCAACATTGAATCTGTGAAATTGCCTGTCCACACATTTTGTCCTCCTCACTTTCTCACCCTGTTGGTGCAAACAAGTTCATTTAGGACCACATGGCAAGGCAGCCTTCCCCAGGGGATTATGGGAAATAAATGGGTTCTCTGAATATCCATCAGACACCTAAGCAATGTGTTTTTCTTCCTTCCTGACTAGTGGAGTAGAGTGCTTTTTTGACATGTACCTGTGTTTTCAACAATGCTGCATGCGTGTGTGTGTGTAAGTGTGTAAATTTGTGTGTTTGTGTGTGTGTATTTGTGTGTAGGTTTGTGTGTGTGTGAGAGAAAGAGAGAGAGAGAGAGAGATCTGTACAACAGGGATGGTGGGGTTGGAAATATTATTTTTCCAAAAATATGGGACACAATGCAGAGCTGCACTCCATGGCAACCAGATTTAATATCACTGGTATGTGTAATGGTATTTAATCAATTTAATACCATCTGTTGCAATCTATTTAGCAAATTAAATACATTTATCAAGTGAACAAACTACATTGACCTTGACTTCTACAATATTTCTGCATGAATTACTTGCATATATAAAGGATTAATAAAAATAACAAAATGAAAGCAACCTAAATTTAGTTAGAAATTAATTAACACTGTATATGAGACTGAGGGTGTGGTGGATTGTAAGTCACTCAGGATAAGAGCATATGATAAACGGATACAATACAATGTACACACACACAGACACATGCAGGCACGTGCACACACACAGGCACGCACGCACATGCAGAAAAGCACACATGCACACTCAGACACACACACACGCACTGTTTTGTACTGTTTGCGTACATTATGTCAAGTTTTGTGTGTTTGTGGTGGTCGTGGGGGGGGGGGGGGGGGGGCATATGCTCAAGGGATGCTCAAGTAGGCATTTTACAAGAGTGAAAATATAAGAGCAATCCTCTCCACACTAATAACAGCGGCTGTTTGGAGTGAATGGGAACTGCTTTGGCCCTGGACCTACCAGGCTCAATCAGACAAACAGTAGCATCCAATGAGAAAATCCTTGGAAAAGGAGGATCTTCCCCCGTGGCCAAATCCAGAAAGCAAACACGGCTTCATTCTCCTCAGAAGGGCATGTAGCTGCAGTCGTATTTTATAGTTCTTTAATTGCAAGATTATATATGGAGGAAAAAAAGGCAAATCATTTTCATTACTATGAATCATCACTACCACTTGCTCGGCCAGATCCAAATGGATTACAAATGCATTCGCAAACTGGGGGACTGATTCAATCTAACGTCACTGTCCTTTGTTCTAAATTTAGCAAGAGTTACATTACATTACATTACATTCATTTAGCAGACGCTTTTATCCAAAGCGACGTACAAAAGTGCATTTTCATGATCGTAGACAACTGCTGAACACGGGTTCAGTAAGGTACAATTACTTATTTTGTAAAGCTATTTCTAGCCGAGAACAAAGAACACTATCCTGGTCTAACATCTGCAAAGCCAAACTAGGCAGAAGAATAAGCTAGAGTATTAGGACAAATACAATTTACCAAGAAGTGCAGGGATGGGGCAACATGTAACAAGTGACAGGAAAAAGGGTTTTTTTTTTTTTTTTTTTTTTTTTTTTTTTTTTTTTTTTTTTTTTTTTTTTTTTTTTTAATATATATATATATATATACACAGCGTGGTGGTGGTTATTCTAGGTATAGTCTGAAGAGATGAGTCTTCAGGCCACGGCGGAAGATGGATAGTGAGGGGGAGGTTCGGAGAGGGACGGGGAGTTCGTTCCACCACTGGGGAGCTAGGGTGGAGAAGCTCTGTGATCCCTTTGGGCGGGTGGGAGGGGTTGCAAGACGAGTTGTTGAGAGACAAACATAAAATTATAGCCATATTCAAAATTATTTGCCATTATTAAGGATAAAAGACACGTAGTGCTCAACTGACCTATACGCCAGGGTATAAGATGATGAAAATGCACTCTGTTGGACTTTTTGAGTAATGAGTCACCATCCGTGTGAATAGAGAGTGACTTCATAAGCACTCCTGAGTGGCTTTGCTCACATACAGTTTTCACCTGAAGTCATTGTTTTATTATTTATCATGTTCCGGGTTTTTCTAAGTTATCTAACTGTAGATAAGTCCAGAGCAATGAAAGTAAGCGAAGAAAGTCTAATTCTGTTTTTCTTGTGCAGTGACAGTAACTATGTTTGTTTTTAGGTTACATTGTCTATTATGCTAATGAAGCACTTTGTGACTCTGCTCTAGAAAGGCACTGTACAAATAAACTTTAACTTACTCACTCACATGCCCTGGTACTCTTGTGGTCCCCTCCCTAAAGGGCCCCCCCTAGTGGTGGAATAAGCTCCCTGCTACTGGCAGGACAGCAGAGCCACTGCCCATCTTCTGTCACAGACTGAAAACACACCAGTTCACGCTGCAGTACAGCTCAAATGTTGAACTCAAAGCATTTATCATGGATTTGCTAGCTCTCCCTGAGCTACATCTAACACTACATCCTCAAACCCATTTGCTAAAGCACAACGTCCTCCCTTTTGCCCCCGACTACAACAATTAACTTCATGTTGCAGGTCTGTGTACTCCTGTCTGCTACTAATGACTCACCTCCAGTCCTCTGTGGATGCGCATTAGCCAGTCGCTCTGGATAAGAGCGTCTGATAAACTGCATTTAAATGCATCGTGCACCCAGATACATTTTTTACAGGAAGCTCTTTGCGTCACAGAGGCATCCCACGGTGCCGTGACCCCCGTTAAACGAGACGCGGATGATTCTCTGCGCGCTGTCGCCTCCGGCCGGGGGGGGGGGTGGCAGGGGGAGGGGGGCGGAGCCTCGAATCGGGACCGCCGTGCGCTGAAAGCGCCCCGCTAGCCGGAAGCTAGTGGCCCTCGACCCCGCTTTTACGTCAAACGGCAGAGAGCAGCGTGAAGGGCAGCTCTTCAGACCAGGGGCCAGTCTGACCTGTCAAGAGCTGCTGGGGATTCTGATTTTATTTTAGCCCAGAACTAGAACATCACATTAATCCAATCACCTCAGGGTCTTCAATTATGACCATGATCACTGGAAAAACATGTTTTAGTGCTGCATTATAAGCACACAGACACACGCACGCACACACACAGGCACACACACACACACACACACACTCACGCACACACATTCACACGCACGCACACACACACACACACACACACACACACACACTCACGCACACACATTCACATGCACACACACACACACACACACACACACTCACGCACACACATTCACACGCACAGTCACACAGCATGCTGGCCAGCTGTGAGCAGCAAGTCAAAGCACCACTCTTTTATTGACCCCACACGCTTAGCAACTCAGCCTCGAGGTTCTCATAGCGAAACTGGATTTCCCCGTAGACGATCAAAGGGATGTCTGAGGACCTTTAAAGATGCATCTGCACTGTAATGTGCAGTTTGGCGTGGAAAGGGTCATTTGTTTGCCGGTGTTTGGGTTTCCCTTCGCTGAGACTCGTGTAATCATGCTTTTGGTTGTCAGAGAAGACCTATTTGTCACGGTCAGATGGCTACCGTGGCAACTATGATCATTCGCCTGTCTGCTTTTAATGAACGGCGGCTTGAGCGATGACCTTTTTTTTTCGGCTAAGGAGGAATTAAAGATTAGAATGACATTGGAGACATGGGTATCGCTAGCAAAATTTTATTGCCTAACCATTTTGTCCGTAGCAGGTAGTTCTGTGACACTCCAAATCAGTTCTCTTTCCTATCTTTTAACTAATCCATGCAACAGGACACAAGGTGAGCCAAAATGTATTCCCCAAGTAGATGGAAACATGATTAATGAGCGCCGGAGTCATGGCAACACCTATACTTCAGTCTGCCACTACTGAGCATGCTCACTCTCTCGCACGCATGTAGTATCTATAAAATACTCTCCAAAAACTATTTCACACAAAACACTCTCCCAAACTTTCTCTCCATAAGACACACAATCTTGCCCTCTCTCACCCACTCACAAACACTTAAGAACGTTTCAAAGACATACACACATATACACACTCCCACAATCTCTCTAAAAAACCTTTCTCATGTACGTATTTATACACGCATACACAAACTCTCAAGCAGATTATTTCACTAACACTCTCTTGGTCTGAAAATATACTGGATACAGTTTTGCGATATTTCTCTCCTGTGGGCACACACACACGCACACACATGCACGCACACACACACACACACACACTTAGACACACACACACACACACACGCACCCACACACACACTCACACAAAGCCACTCAGCCAGAGCAGAAGCCTTTTTGAATCTAATTCCACTCAGCTGGTACTGAATCATGCAGAAATGCAGGTAAATTATGAACTTTGATGGGCTGAATGGCCTCTTCTCTTTAATGAGCATACTTAGGTTCCTGTGGCCTCATAGATGTGCAGGACACTCTGGCCTTTCTAAGCACTGCTCCATAGAGTGTGGGGTGGGGGGGGGGGGGGCGGTACCAGCTGTTTTGTGGGCAAAAATGAGGCAGGAAAGGACAGAACATGACAAGACAGGACATCAGCCAGAAAGTATCACCAGACCTATTTAACCTCTTGCCAGGTGATGAACATAGAATATCAGAGTATACCAGCAGTGCCACACAAACTCCACCCCCTGACGCCGTGGCAACTGGCATCCACTGCAGGAAGCAGAAGTGACGCCCCTCTCTGTCTCACACGGGCCAAATCGTACTGCTGCTGCACAGAGAGTTTTTGTTATTGTGAACTGACGTATTGACCCTGTTATGAGCACTTACCCAGTCACACACCATGCAAACACACAAGTTTAGATGTACGTACACAAGTCACACACGCATGCACATACACACATACACACAAACACACTACTTTCCTCCTTGGCTGTGAGAAATCACCAGCAGGAATTTAAGCAGAATTCTGATTGGTTCTAGTGCGCAATCGTTCCAGGTGTTTTGGGCAGCACGGTACTCCCAAATGGACCCGAAGAGGAGAGATCACAAAGGTCATCGTAGTCAGCAGCTAATTGCAACACGAGCCAGTGATTGGACCAGGCGGCAGACAGGGGCGGTCCACTGGAGTCCTTGTAAAGGAGTGTGGCTTCTTCAGCCGTGACAAGCTTCCATCTGAGGAGGAAGCGGGGGGGGGGGGGGGGGGCAGGTGACCTGGAACAATGGCTGAATTAGCCCATCAAAACAAGCAGTTCTATTCCAAGGCCAAGCTGCGCAGAGAACAATTTTCATCCTAACAGCTGCCTTCCGCTGGGTAACGAAGGCACATACGGGGGCCGCTAATGACCTGAGTTTAGAAAAGGCCAGCTCTGTTCACACCGCAGCCCAGGATGGCTTCCTGTCTTTTTATGAGCGTGTCCTTATTTGTCTCAGCACTTCCAGCACACTTGCACTCCGCTCCGATTTGTGTAATTTCCGTCACACGTGCGTACGCACACAGCAGGAGGAAAACAGAAAATTGCAGATGAGGGGAAGACAAAGAGACCGATTTGCTGCCAGTTAACCTGGGGGATGGGGGATGGGGGATGGGGGATGGCGGAGTCGACATCAGGGAAGAGGGCACATTAAAGTAATGGGCCTCCTGTCGCGCGAGAACACAAATATCAGACAGCCCGTTTACCCTGTGGGCCGACAGACGCAAGCACACAGCGTGCCGCGGAGTGAAACGTGGCAACACAATGTCAGGGCAACCCGGTGCCACGGCGACGAAGCGGGCTGAAGGTCTACCCTCCAGGGATGCAGAACCGGGATCACCTGGGCTTGAGAGGGGGGCCTGTCTTCAGGCCTGAAGATAACGCTAATAACAGCGCTAACCCCTCCGTCTCCGATGTGATTCTGCTGCAGCAGAGCAGATGAAATAGCATACCGGAGCAACTGCAGAGTGCAGAATTGGGGAACAGACAGCGGGGGTCACGGGTTCAAGTCCTGGGCGAGACGCAACTTCTGCGGCCTCGAGCCATGCACACGTTAAGCTGCTTAAAATGGTCATCGTGTACAACGAAGGCAATGGGGCAGGACAGTAAATCAGTGGAGAGAATGAACCTGTCGCTTAAAAATAAAAAAAATGAAAGATAAAAGTGAGGGATTGTGCCAGAGTCGTCAGAAATCTGAGGAGGGCTGAAGAGGTAGAGAAGAATGTTCTGTGAATTTAAATCCTCCTCTGGTCCTCCCACCATCTCTCTCCCAGTAACGTGCTGAATGATTATGGGACAAAAACAGCCACTGAGCTTGATCAAGTGCTCCCAACACATGGCCAAATTTTCATCCTCTCCTATCATGTATTTCTCTTGTTTTCTTACTTTCTTTTGTTCACGCACTCTCTCTCCCATCTTCACTTATCTTTTACATGCTTTCTTTTTGCTCAACAACAGTGAGCGCAACACAAAAAAGGCTTCTTACTCAACCAGGGCAGAACGTTTTCTCAATGTTCCTGGGATGTTGTCGTAACGTTGTCACCCTCCACCAAAAGCCTTGCAGCGCTGTAAAAATGTTTCACATGAGCTGGCAAGGTGACCCTTGAGCTTGAGCCCTAAAATATAATTTCTGAAAAGATCTCCACTCGATGTGTGCATACTGCATTACAATCGAAAATTGTTATAAGATTTTATTGTAAATGCCACAATAACCTTTTGAAACTGCTTGACTGAAATGGGTTTGTAAAGCAGTGGCAGGTGAGCTCATAAATAAGGGAAGGTGGACTGTTTGGTAAGCGTCCTGAATGTGTTTTCAGTTGACACGCTCCAGTTGCGCCCATGTCAGTTTAAATAAGGGTCACCCAATCAACAATCCCTGTATTTTCACCCCATTTTATCTAATCCCATTTGGTTGTAAAAAAAAAAAAAGAAAGAAAAGGAAACGAACAAACCTGGTTCAGCAGAATTATACGGTAATCATTTTTACAAGGAGCCAAGCTTCCTTCATAGAAATAGAGCGGAGGTGAGGGCTGGGGTGCACTTTCATCACCCGGGCTGCCCGAGGGGTCACCTGCAGGCCAACAGGACGCCAAGCGTTTCAGCGTTACCGGGGTAACCACAGACAGGTGTGTGAGCTTTGCGCTAGCTTAAGGCCCCCCCCCCCATCTCTTTGGACCCAAATGGAATGACGGTATAAGTTCAACACCCCAGCACAGAGAAAGGTCATCTCATAATCGGCGATGGCATCATTCAATCAGCTCATTACTCTAATGGATTTATTTGCATGAACTGGTTGACATGGTGCCCGTTCTGTCCCTCTCTCTGTCTCTCTCAAGATCACATCGCACACACGCTATATGCAGTTTATGCACATGCACAGTCTCTCACATACACTAACTCTCACAAACACTCTGTCTCACAATCTCTCTCACAAATGCTCCCCCCTAATGCACTCATTGACACATTCTCTCTCTTTTTCCCACAGCTGGTACGCAGTCTCGTGCTTTTACTGTGCCGACCCCACACCTTTCAGCATGACAAATACCGAGGCAGTGCGTGTCATGCTCCTCTACTTTATCCTGTCACGTCGCACTTTATGAAAAGCACAAGAGATAACCTTTTGAGAACAAGCTAAAAAAAAAAAAAGCAACGTGTTCTTCTCCATTCAATTGCACATTTTTGTTTCATTTTATTCAACTGCATTATTCCACATTGCAAGTAAAGGGTCAGAGAACAGCTCTGCACTGAAGGAAACTCCATCAAAGAATGAATAATCTGAATGCAGGTTCATTCATTACTGGAACATTTTTTTTTTTAAAGAACAGTTGGGCCTCAGTTTTAAATATACAAGTAAAACCTGCTGGACCGCTGCCCCACAGGGCTGAAATTTGGAAAGAGGGGCAGAGCTTGGCAGTTGTCATGGATGCGTATCCCCCGTCTATAGGTCAGTGCTTAGAAACATGGAGCTCACCGACAGGTCATCACGAATGCTTTTCCCTGTCATAGAAACACATTATTATCATTATCGCTCTCATCCACATCACGACAACCCTGTCGGCCCAAATCAGCCCTCCTGCCGCGAAGAGCGTTTAGCACTTCATCAGCACTATTAAAATAATTACAGCTTGTTTGCAAACACTCGGGATAAACTGAGCTGTGGAGGATTCGCCGCGCGATAAAAGCACAGCGCGGTAAATGACCACACTGCAGGTGAGAAACCCCCGGCTTCTAAACGAGTGTCAAAACCTCAGGGGACAGCAGTGCCTCTGCGTGTGCACAGCACGTCAGTCTTTGGGTAATAGTGTTCACCGGATATGACAACTCAGGGGCAATCATTCTTGCACGTCACATTTAACGTTGATCGGCAAAAAAAAAAAAAAAACAGAAACCTTCTCATCGGGGAACTGTAACAAGGAATGAATTTAGTCCCAAGGCTAATTGCTGAATAGTCTGAAGATCCGATTACTTACATTGACATTTACATTTAGACATTTCGCAGATGCTCTTGTCCAGAGCATATTACTTTACTGTTTTTTTTTAAAGCTTTAAAAATGTTTTTATTTAACCTTTATTTAACCAGGATTAGCCCATTGAGATTTAAATCTTGTTTGCAAGGGGGACGCGACATAAAACGCAAAGTTACCCAACAAGACAGCTGTCAATCAAGCTACGAACAACAAATCGGGAATGGGACAGTAGTATAACAGAAATTAAAGAGATTAAAAGCAGGAGCATATTTCAGCCACTGAGTCATAATCAGCAACTGAAATTGAGAGATTAATGAATCGTTGCATTTATATAGCACTTTTTTCAAATGCTCAAAGTGCTTCACAGTGATGAGTGGGAACTCATCTCACCCATGTATAGCATCCACCTGGATGATGCACGGAAGCCATTTTTGTGCCAGGCCACTCACCACACATTAGTTAAATTGGAGAGGGAGAGAACATTTTTAGCCAATTAAATCAGGGGATGATTAGATTGCAATTTTGAGAGAGCCAGGTTGGGAATCTAGCCAGGACACTGGGGAACCCCCTACTCTTTGCAACAAGTGTCACGGGGTCTTTAATGACCACAGTGAGTCAGGACCTCGGTTTAGCGTCTCACCCGAAAGACGGCATCTCCAACAGTGCAGTGTCCCCCTCACAGCACTGGGTCACCGGGGTTTATTCGAGCAGAGGAAAGATTACCTCCTGCTGGTCCACCGATTTCCAGCAGCAACTAAGTTTTTTCAGGAGTCTCCCAAGCCCACACTTGCTTAGCTTCAGCCATTCGGCAGGAGCAGGGTGCATGGTGGTATGGTTGCTAGCCAAGATGAGCTCGTCATTTTAAAAGTCCCTAGTGTTTTCGTATCTGGAAAGTAGCCAATCATATTCACTACAACCCAGCACTCAAAACGTGACGTGCAAAAAAATAAAAGGGGATGAGGGGGGTTATGGAACTCAGAGCGAAGGTGTGGCCACCCTGAGTCATATGCATGAACATAATTTACTGAACGTATAGGGCCATCTTCATTTATTCATGAAGCCCATCAGTGTTAATTACAGACTGCAGAGGGGAGACAAGAAGGGACACCAAAGCATTCCCAGAATTAAAGAGCTGTACGTGCAGCCCAGACAGATAAGGATTTTAGAAAGACGAATACTTTCTGATCTGTTCGAAGGCACACTTCCTTCCCATTAATAAACTGCAGAATAGCCTGTGTGCTACATTAAAGGCATTTTCGAAGGCATGTAAAGCGTGGACTGCTGTGTGGATGGTGCGGATTATGTCTGTTACACAATACATCAGCCATTTCATGGAATAGGATGCGCTAAGGAAATAGCCTGTTTGAAATAGCAGAGACAGTAGCATGACATAGCTGAGACTATGCTAGGCTCTCTCAATCTAGCCACCTTTTAAAAAAGACATTCACTCGCGTGGTTACCGTTTCAAATAAATCATGCTTTTGTTTTAAATCATGTTTTTGTGCTTTTAATGCATATAAGGTATGGTACATCACTGTGCCTGTTTTACCATACACTTTGGTTTTGTCCCACTGCAGGTCCTTTCATTTTAATGTCTGCTGAGCACTTTGAGCTGCGGCACAAATGAGAAAATCTGATCCATACGAATTAAGTTGCCATTGCTTTATCATGTCGGTTTTTAATGTTCTGGCTGTGCAATCACATTAGCTACCTACCGCTGCCTCTCCGCGGGTAGTGGCCATAAATCAAATGGCGCTCCTGCTTAAATGAAGCGCAATTAAATTCTCTATTCATTAAGTTCCACACTCAACATAAAGAACCAACCTGCTAGTCTTTGACAGTATTGACATGAGACAGGAAATATCATCTTGTATATTATTGGTCATTTTTAATGTAAGTACACCATAAATAATAATAATAATAATAAGAAGAAGAAGACAAGAAGAAAAAGAATCTGTTGGATTATTGTTATTCATATTATTATCCTACAATCCCCATGGGAATATGACAAAAGCCTCTCCTCAATGGTGGACTGAGCTTCTCAGTATGACAAGTCCTTTTAACATATAATAGTTTCTTTCAAATGTACATTTAAATGCATTTTGACAAGTCACAATTACAGTGTGACCATAATGAAAATTCAAGATATTCGCTAATTTTATCTGACTAGTAAGAATGGCAATTCAGGATATCTGCAAATGCATTTTAACTCATCAAGGCACCTTTTAAGATATCTACAATGGCATCACAGATATTGCCGTGCAACTCATAATACATCCCGATTGATAACTAGAGACAGCTGTAATTATGTTTTGACTAGTCAAAATGATATTTTCAGATATCTGAGTTAGAATTCTGATTAGTCAAATCTGCTGTGCCTGATGTGACTCTGATGCAGTTTCACAATGGATATTGGTCTTGCAAACCAGGTGTGATCAATTTTGGTTGGCTGTTCTCAAAAAATAAAAATAAAAATTGTAAGTAAATGTCAGGAAGTTAAAAGAGCTCATCAAGGAATTTTAGGTAAATCAGAGCTCTATTCGATTAACAGTTCCAGACATTTACTGAGAACTGCACATTTAAAATCTCCTGATACATGAGAGGAACTTAACAAGTGTGGATGATCTTAGAACGTTAGTAGAACGATGACCGGCAATGTAAATCTTATTAGTCAAAATGCAATTACAGATATCGTAATTTAGCATTTTGGCTAGTCGCAAATGGAATGAAGATATCTTTAAGGTGAATCTGGTCGTGCTAATAAATCATACAACGGCTTGCCATATCTGACGGTGGTCAGGACAGGAGAATCGTTGGTCATCTTCTCCGATGTGAACTGAAGACCCACCTCTTCAGACTGCATCTTGGTCCTCTCCCATCCCCACCCCATAGCACTTCCTCCTTTCATATTAATTTATTATTATTATTATTATTATTATTATTATTATTATTATTATTATTATTATTATTATTGTCATTCTTTTAGGTCTAATGTTTATCTTCTTGGAGATATCTTCTTGCTATGGATGTATAATCTGTATTTATCTGGATATGTATTTTGGTTCTCCATGAGCATAGTTAACGTGCATTAGTGTTTCTCTCCTGCTGCATGGACAGGGATTATTCTGGGAAGGCTGTCAGCTAGGTCTGTCGCTATTACTCAGAATAAACAGTTGGACGCACTAATGTTCTCTGACACTGTGTGCTGCTCTGGATTAGAGTCTGCTAAATGAACATAATGTAAAGTAATGTAATGGAGTTCTTAAACGTTCTTAAACACTATTTGTAAAAACGAATGGGGTTTAGCTGTGTATCTGCTCATGGTAGCAGTTGTTTTGCGTGAGTACGTTGCTTTCATAAATGTAGTGCGCACCGTTTATATTGGTCAAACACATTCGCTAGTGTACATCTGTTCACCGCCATAATGTACAGTAAGTAATTTAAACATGCACACATCTGGTATGCTACTAATGGAATGACGTAAACTGAACTGTAAACTGTTTCTGTGCTGTGGTAGGCCCAAAACCAGATTGAAATTTTAGTCTCTGTTGATTATCAGATCATTTAATGCCTTCAGAAGTGCCGTTTCTGTGCTGTGGTAGGCCCAAAACCAGATTGGAATTTTAGTCTCTGTTGATTATCAAATCATTTAATGCCTTCAGAAATGCTGTTTCTGTGCTGTGGTAGGCCCGAAACCAGATTGGAATTTTTCATTAATATTATTGACAGTAAGGTAGACATCGAATTGAATAGAAACTGCCTTTTCAATTATTTTGCCGAGAAATGGAAGGATGGAGATTGACCTGTAGTTACTGAACACAGTGGTATTAAAAATAACTTTTCCTCAGCAGAGGCCTGATAATTATTTTATTATTTTTTTTGGCTACATGGATAAATTATATTGCAGTGATTGATTTACTATATTCAGCACATCAGTTGATAGAGTGATCCAGACTTGTTTAAAAAAGACTGGCGAGTATAGGATCAAGAGATCAGCTTGAGGTATTTCAGAGTGCTACTGTATAATTTTAGTTAATGCTTTAAAATTAATGACTGACAAAGTGGACATTTTGTGTTTTGTTCCATTGTGTGTAGGAGGAGTTTATAATCCGCGGGGACCACAGTTCTGTTTGGGCTGTCTCAGTGATGATTGTCGATCAGGTCTGAGAAATAGGATGCATTTTCCAGTCCGCTTCATTTCCCTGTTTAGTCTTTTTAAGTGATCTCTGTTAACTCTTAGTTTTGTGTGCCGCCATAGCCTTTCCGACAATCGGCAGACTCTTTTTAGTTCTCTTCTAAGTGCTTTTTTAGTTCAGTTAGTTTTAGTTGCATTCCTCCCGGAAGCTTTGGCTCTTCCAGAGACAGTTTTATTCTTCAGTGGGGCAGCAGTGTTAATACGCGTGGATAATAATAAGTCTGGAGTTTAATTTGTGTCACAAACAGGCTGATAGAGGAGGTAGAGAGCACAAGAGGTTCTTGAAGGTTGTCGCGGTAAGATTACGCTTGGTGATTGTCCTTTATTGGAACAGGCTGACATTTAAACAAAAAAAAAAAACAGAACAGCGGTCAGAAATTGTAATGTCTAATACTTGAAGGGCTCTAATGTCTGAGTGCAAGATTGATAAGTCTTGAGAGCTAACTTAAGGTATTCAAAAGTGAAAAAGTCTCAAAGAGAAAGTTTCCCACAGCTTAGAGTGTCCTTGTACAGGCCAGCTACACAATCGCCCATCTTATTGACTCTAAAGATCCTAAAAAACTTAAACTGACGGGGAGTGGTTTTTCCTGAGTACACTTCCATTTATTTATTTTTTTAAATACTGATTTTAGGGTGAAGCTTCCCTTGAACTGTCACCACAGTAACAACATTCACCTGTTTAAGTCCGGGCATCAGAACACAAACACAGCACAGCATCATCGTGTTCTTTTTAGTCTGGGTGCACGTGTTAGAGCCTCGGCAGAATTTAAGGTCAATGTCCGTACGTCCGACTGTGGGAGGAATGGCTTACCGGAACTGAATTGAAAGCTGTCACCTCCGGACATGGGGAGTGCGGATTACTTCAGCGCCATAAGAACACGATATTCTCCCCCCCCAGGGCGGGAGGCTTACAGGTGACACAAAGAGGGCCTGGGGGGTGTAGCGGAGGATATTAGTGTCGACGGGAGAGCGCTCCCCCTTTCTGCCTCACCGCTGTCTTACGAAGCGCGCCGCTGCACCGGCGATACGAGATAAGGCCGCTTGTGTCACGTTCGCTGATAGTGCCCTGTACCTGAAGATGGACACCGAGACCTGTCAAGTGAACCAGTCCGAGTTAATCTTAATGACTGCGGTAATGTCGCTGAGCTGAATATACTGAGCCCGTGTCATATGCTTAGCTATGCTGAGATAATCTTACCAAATTCATCTTCCTGGTCTGATCCTGCTTGAGCTAATGCAGCAGTTGGGATTACTGAACTAATCTCCCTGAAGTAGTCATCATACTGGCCGATTATACTGAGAAAATACTGCAGAGATAAATTTACTGAGTTGATCTAACTGAGGTAATCATACTGAATTAATTTCTCTGAGCTAATCCTCTTGAACCAATCTGAGTTAATGTGAGCTAGCTCAATTTAACTAACTCAGTAATAATAGAGCACTGAGATTAGCTCAGTAAAATTGACTCTGTAAATTTATTTTAGCATGGTTGGCTCATTGAGACTCCATAAGATTTCCGCAATAAAGTTAGCTCAGTAAAATCTGTTTTGTAAGATTAAGTCACTGAGGTTGGGCCTGTAAAGTTAACACAGTAGCCTTTGTTATCTCAGTATGACTAGACCAATTAAATCATTTGTGTCGAGGGAATCTTATTGAGCTAGTGTCACTTGCCAAGCTTTACTGCTGAATCTGAATAAAAAAATTATACTGGAAAGTGAAAACATAGCAACACTACTGTACCACAGTCACAGAGAGACTCCCACTACTTAAAATTCACTAATTCAGTGTAAGTGAAGTCATACGATGCATGAGCTATCCCATAAGCAGGCTTCAAGCCTGACTATGTAACAATAGCATTATAAGTCAGAAATTAACGTGCATTTTATCAAACAGTGCGGTGTTTTGAAATAATCACAGTCAAGTTTTTCTTTTTTTCTTTTTCTCCGACGCCCCTGCTGTCGGAACAATAAATAATAATACTGAAGTCGGTTTGCTTGATTGACCACTCAGCATGTTTTAAAACTTTCCCCGTGGTCCTGTGGATTTTCTCCAGGTGCAGCTCGCGGTAAGGTAGTGTTCTGGCACTGAGACCTCCCTCCCAGCGGCGGAGCTGTGACGCGCCGCGCTGCGGTTTTAACGCCATGCTCACGGTCCGTGGGCTCGCTCGGTTAGCGCACAGCCTACGAGCAGCAGCTGGTTTGCCTTTAACCCCAACGTTAGATTCAGCTGAAGGAACACGTGGCTCGTGAATCTAGCCGAAAGATACAGCTCTCAAGGACCCCAAAGAAACAGTCCAGCCATAATACTGTGCCTTTTTTTTCCTCTTCAAGAACTGCTACAAACAAAACACTTTACCTCGAGCCTGTTTGGGCAATTATACATTTGTGTTCTTTCTATTGCATGCATTTGAATGTGCCTACTGTGTAACTTAGCTGTAAGTACCGAAAGCTTGGTGTCTGGAACACAGTTGTTGTTAATCATACATTAATAACAAGAAGAAGAAGATAATAATAATAAGAAGATGACAAAGTAGTAGAAGAGGAAGAAGATGACGAAGAAGACATGAAGAAGAAGAAATGTCTTCACAGACCTGGGTTGACTCATATCAGCACTACTAATGTGGGTCCGGCTGCCATTTTTCCTTGAATTATGACCACCTCTCATTCAAGGCAGAGAGGCAGGGACCATTGCTCTCTAACAAGCTATTATACACTTAAAAGCAAAATACATGTCAAGAGAATAACTGAATAAAAGATGCAAAGGCTTCTATATATATATATTTAAAATATTCAGTTCTGTACTCTCTCAATGGGTTAAAGGGACAGGAAAAAATGTCAAGAGCCACAGGGCTACCTTTGTCCAAGTTAATTGCATACCCAAGCATCCAGGGAGCCTACAATTTCCTCACATTAGGCTCTATTACTCTATATTTGCCCACATACAACCATTAGTGGCTCCCAGTGGGGTGATAAATATCATTAATTATGACCTCTCTCATGCCTTTAACATATTACTCCTTTAAAATAAATAAGTGAATGTTCTCCACATTAAAAATCTGCCCCACTCTCTCCCGTCAAGTGATAGCGTGCAACTTTTCTTAAGGGATTTACAACGCTAGATACATGAAGGGGATGATTTTAAACATTTAAAATGTAAAACTTATTTTCCTGGCAGCACAGGGAGAAATACAGAGAAACCTAGGCCTTTGTTTAATCATGTCGCCTTCAAAAAGTCCTTTTTTTAACATCTGGCCCAGCACAAAAAACAAAATGTAAAAACAAAAAATCTATAATAATAATAATAATAATAATAATAATGCAACCCTTGCCAGGTGTTTTGGATTTGCCAGGTGTTCTGAATTCTGGAGAATAATGTTTACTCATTTTTACAGTTAAAGTGGATGAAAGGTGCAGCAGAAATAATTTTTTTCTTCATGATCATGTTTTCTCTTCTTTGTTTTCTTATACTACTTTGTTGTCTTCTTTGTTTTCAATTTCTTCTAAATCTTATTATTTTTATTATTATTACTATTATTATTATTATTATTATTTACACCATAAATAATCTGTCTTAACACGCAGTTTATCAATCGTGATTATGCACAGAAAGTACTTTCTCTTCAGGAACTAGATCCCCATAAGTATAACTCCAGTGGATATTAGGCTTGGATTCAAACGTTTGCCCTTCACTTCAATGAAGAAATGAATGCAAGGTTGCTCACAGACACAGTATGGCAAGTTCAGCAGGCACCAAAACTTTAGTGTTAACCTGTGCTTGTGAGGAAAAAAGAAGGTAAAGAAATGAGGACGGCTAGTAGTTCAGTCTTTATGTGTCTTCTGCTCTTAATCATAACAAAAATGAGAGAACTGCCCTACAACTACAGACTATGAAGTTGGAAAATAACATTGGAGCACTCCAACTATTTTCCAGTGGGTAGTCACCGAGTTTTCATCAATATAATTATGACGTGCCTAGCTGCTTTACCCAGCTAAAATTAGAGATGGATTAGCAATTATCCATAACGAGCCGTTGAAATGCAGGCCCCTCAATTTATTGTAGCACAGTGATAATGGGTAACTGTGTCAGATGTCACACCGACCTCATTAAAACTGACCAAACGTGTTTGTTTGGTGAGGAAATTAAGCAGGCCTGAGAGCTAACTCACGAGTCCCGAAGACAGCTGCGGCAGGGCTTCCGTACGTGAGCGACGCCGGTCTCCCCGTGCTGCCGGGACTGAGTTCTCATTACGCGGATGAGCCAGCGCACATTCCGCACAGCCATAATTACTAACATGCGTTTGCCTCCTCTAAACTGATACGCGCACATTCCAGTAATTAATGGAAGAGTCTGAATTCGCCTCGGGTGATTGCAATTCCACTCCATGGACGCAGCTGGGGATATGATACTTGCCCTTGGGGTGTTGGCAGACATTCAAGTGCAGTATTTTTGTTTAAATTAAAACAGCAGAGTTAATGATGTGCGTGACATGTGCATGGGCACATACACATGTAGATGGGCAATCGCCAGAAAAGCGGACATGATTGGTTGCTCGCTGGGCCAGGCTGAGAGCTCTGGGTCTTTCTGAGTAGAATATTTTGAGTAATAAATCTATTATTAAATGTATATTTTTTAAGCATCAGTCAGCCTAGTGATTGGGGTAATGTAAGTAATAATAATAATAATAATAATAATAATAATAACATTCAAAGATTCAAATTTATAAACCCCCTTCTGAACTGAATGCCCATTTTAGTGCAAAGCTTGAACACATTCAGACATACACCAGTATAACTGCATGCTCACAGTATCAGTTGCCCAATCAGTCCCTTTGTTATAGCATTTGATGAATGAGATTCATCTTGGAGGCTGTCTCATTCACAAAATGTCTGGTCGGGGAAAACTATGACATGAAGATGAATATCTGAAAAGTATTTCTCATTACAGATAATGATTGCTGAATATATTTAGAGGAGACTTGTCACAGTCACCGTGCATCACTGGCAATATTGACCTATGGTTGCTCACTTCTCATTGAAGAGTAAATGGCAGCTGTCCAGCCAAGACTCTGGATGAGGGTAGAGCTTTTGAACAACTGCAAAAAGATTAATGGGGGAGGGTGGCGCGGGGGGGGGGGGGGGGGTCAAGGATGGATGCTGCCAGAACGAGACAGCTTTCATTATTTCCAAATTAAAAATCAACGCTGTCACAATAAAACCTTCTTTGTTTCACGCACAAAAGGTTTCCTGGATTAGTGCCTTGGCCCACGTCATTGTGTCAGATATGGTTCCGGGGGGCTCGGCTGACGTCAGCTGAAGAGGCCTATACCCCCCCCCCCCCCCAACCCCCGGCACCATCCCGCCCCCCACCCCCAACCACGTTTCCTTTGCAAAATAAATTATTTATCTGAATGGGACTTCCTGGTAAAATAGAGAAAAAACAGACATACAATTCAGCTTCTGGGGCTGGTTAATGTATTGTATGATCATTCACTCATTCGTTCATTCATTCATTCATTATATATTCAGGACTAACCTGTCTCTGAGGACAAATGCATTTCAGAGACTGTTTTAACAGGGTTTGGATAAAAGGATATGTTTGTGTTTATGTGTGTGCGTGCATGCGTGCAGTCGTGTATGCGCGTGTGCATGCGTACGGGCATGCGTGTATGCGTGCATCCGTGTGTGCGTGTGTACGTGCATGCATGCATGCGTACGTACATGAACGTAATGGCTTCATTTTACTCGTTCATATTCCAGATGCATCATTCTACGTGGACAGCAGATGAAGCACCATCACTGGTGAAATGCCCCACAAGCTGCGGAAAATTGCCGCACTCGCCGTCTACCGTGGAAAAACATCACGCCAACCGAATTGCTCAAATCACAGCAGATTCAGGCTAATCAAATCGCTCGCAACACAGCGACATGTTCAAGGGCACTTGCTGTGATTTGCTATTGGCTTGAGAAGACAGCCCCATCTTCACCAAGAGCCATCTGTTTCATCGAATTTGCTGCACATGAAACCATTGTTTTTAAGCTAGTCTGGGTTGCACAAAGGTATTCAGTTTTCAACAAATTCAGTGCAGCTTATCATTTTCACAGTTATGTGATCTCATTGGTTGGTAAATTAATTAACCATTGGCTAATGCAATGGCAAACATGGCATGGTAGCATATTGATTTATTGTTATCTTATTGTACTTGGATTTTTTCTTTTTTGTTCTAACACATTGAGAAAACTGATGTGTCTGTCCTTACTCTTTAGAGGAAGTTACTCAGATTTAATGTGGCTTCCTTTGTGGACATTATTCCAAAAAATCATTTGGCTGTGAATGATTACAGTACAGTTATCTGCCAACATTAAAAATTATTGGATCCAAAGACATGGCACAGCATAACCTTTATAGATGTAAATCTGCATTTTGTCAGTTTATTTGCAGTTGCCATTTGAAATTCTGTGCTTGTGCACAGAGATGTGTGCACAGGAGACTTTTGCACAGTCCATACTGCCCTACAAAGCCTAACTGCAGTAACTACGCAAAGGGTAAAACAGAAAAATGGCTTTAAAGTATTTTAATTGCCCAGCTGTCGTGGTTTTTGGGCATAAAAATGACCTCATGAATACATGTACAATTAGTGCAATATCACTTATATACCTATAACCCATTTGGCTGGCCAGTTAAAACACTTTAAAGCCATTCTTCTCAGTTTTACCCTTTGCGTAGTTACTACAGTTAGGCTTTGTAGGGCACCATAGTGATACCGGTCCTCGGTCCATGTTCAAATCCTCCTGTGTGGCCATGGATTCAGTCTCCTGCCCTTTCAGTACCATCATCTCATCTTTATCTGTAACATTCTCTGTTTGAGTAAAATAAAAAAATAATAATACATGGAAGTGGGGTGGACTGTCTACTCTTCTTTAAAAGAAAAGCATGTGCACAGGTTAACTTTGTTGTACAAGGCCAGTGGAGAAATATGCTAAATGGACATTCCTTTCTCATGTGATGGGTGATGTATTCTGGTACTGTTTAATCTGTAATATAAACAGGAACTGGTGAAAGTGCACAGCTGAATTTGGGCACGAGAAGCCCGGAAACAGAGGAATGTGAGGTGCTGTGAATTTTATCCAACACACCAGTGGGCGGACTGCACAGAAAGACACTAATTGGGCAATTAGGCCAGGCTCTCAGTTGGCTTTCCAATTGATCCCAAGGGGTTGGATGGGGTCGAGGTCAGGGATCTGTGCAAGCCAGTCAAGTCCTTCCACTCCGTTCTCGACAAAACCATTTCTTTGTGGACCTTGTTGTGTACCCCCATGTAGTCCCGCCCCCTTGACAGACACAGCTCTCTGATTCCAGTGGTCAGCAGGCTGAGACAGACGGAGAACGGTTATGTGTGTGTGCCAGGGCACCTTGTCCAGGTTTAACGAGGTCAACCGGGAGGCATTGAGCTGTCTGGCATCCCCACAGTGCTAACGTTCACCAGGTTTATTCTCTCTTAGACAAGTGGTACAGGCTGGGGAGGGATGTGGGTGTATGGGCGGGGGGGCGGGGGGCATGAAGCACAAAGAGTGAGTAGATGAAACCTCACAGCAGTCACCATTCAGTGTCAGTCTTAACTCAGTTTCCACCGTTTCCCAGCTCCCGCTGTCTCCTGAGGTAACGAGGGAAGACTCACCCATGATCCCCTGGGGCTCAACGAAGGGCCCGCTATACACGGATTGAGTGCAGGGGTGGTGGGGGGGGTGAGCGACTAGAGCATCTATCTCCATTGTGCCAAACTAGACAAGAGCACATCTGTCTGAACCCATCAGGAGACAGGAACACAGTGCCTGAACAGGCAGAGGAGTCAATCGTGGTGTGCGGGGAAATAAATATTCAGTCAGAGCAATGACAGATTCTAGCAACAAATGAGCAGACTGTACACTCATTCTCTTTATGCTCATACACACGTGCGAATGCACACACACACGCACACGTGCACATGCACACACACAAACACATGCACACACACATGCACAGACATAGAAACACACATGCACACACACACGCACAGACACACGCACACACATGCAAACACATATTCACTCGCATGCACACACATGCACACACACATACTCTCACGCACATACACACAATCACTTTCATGCACACACACATGCACAGACACACTCAGTCTCACTCACACACATAACACACACACCTGAATATACATTGACACTGTGTCCTCTCTATATTCAACAATTGCATACTCACAAATAGGTCTACAAACACATGCTCCCTCTATGCTCGAACAGGCACACACATGCACACACTCAGCTGAACACATACATATACACAATGCTTTGCTCGCTCACACACACACACACATATGCAAATACACACACACTCACTGTGTACAAACACACGCGAGACAATCACAATGACAGTCACAGAAGAAACAATATTAGGATGTTGATAATGGGATTTGTAGTGCAGGAATTATAATAAAGTCATGAACGTCATTATCCCAGTGAAAACAATAGACAAAATAAAGATTTTATTTTTCATTAAAGATCAAAGAAATCAGGAATACAAATGCAATGTGTACAGTGGGGGCTGGATTTGGCGATGGAAAATTGAACACATAATGGTAAATTTTCCCTTTTATCCACCCTGAAGTGAGTTTAATAAATGTGAATGAATTAAGCTTTGTAGACATACCTGTTCCTGGTTCATGGTAACTGTTCCTTTCTTCATTTTGAGCAAAAAAAAGGACATTTCGAGCCAGATTTCAATTTCTTTGCATCATCGGGTGCACTCAACAGCTTTCCACCCGGCTTTCATTGTCAACAGCTGAACGACACTGTCACAGCAGTGGAAGGGACCTCAGGACCTGCATTCACCGAAAACGCAGGTCCACTGAGGTCCGGGTTCTTTGTATCTATGGCTGAGATTCAATCAACATTGAAAGATAACTTTGACTAAGAATTCAATTCAAAGCAAGAATTATTATTTTATTTTATTTTATTTTTTTTTGCTATTCACAAAACACAGATTGTCCATTTCAGCAATAGCCAATGCTAACTAGTCAAATTAAGCTTGTGAAGACTAAGTCTAAGTAAGGCTTGCATTTATTTGAAAGTCAAAAGATATAGAGAAAATCTATTTGAATAAAGGAGTGATTCTAACCCACTTTAAAGCACATTTCCACCCCCCACAGGCTGCCCTCCTCCCCCCCCCCCCCCATCCTTCACATGGAATGCATAAAGAGATGAGTCACTCTGTTTGATACAAAGGAGGGCAAGAAAATTTAGCATCGCTGTGTCCTTGGGTCCCGCTCAACTTACTCTTACCATAACTTTCTATTACAGACCGATTTCCTGACTCCAACCCCAACTTTATATAACAGACCTGATCTACTGACTCCAACCGTAAAATTCTATTACAGACCTGATATACTGACTCCTACTGCAACATCGTATTACAGACCGATTTCCTGACTCCAACCCCAACTTTATATAACAGACCTGATCTACTGACTCCAACCCCAACTTTATATAGCAGACCTGATCTACTGACTCCAATCGTAAAATTCTATTACAGACCTGATATACTGACTCCTACTGCAACATCCTATTACATATCTGATCCACTGACTCCTACCGCAAAATTCTATTACAGACCTGATATACTGACTCCTACTGCAACATCCTATTACAGACCTGATCTACTGACTCCTACCGCAACGTTCTATTACAGATCTGATCTCCTGACTCCTGCCACAACTTTCTATTGCGAACCTGATCTACAGACTCCGAACTCAGCCTTCCCATCACAGACCATCACAGGCATTTTGGCAGAAGCGGAGGCTCTGTGCCAGCCCAGGGAGAAGAACGGTGACTCACACCGTAATGGCAAAGCCGTCGGCCCGATCGGCTCCTGAAATCAGCACGCTTTTGTCTCCAGAGCTCTCTTCTTGGGCCGGCGCAAAGAAAAAAAAAGGAAACAAAACTCAGGTTGAAATTGTGATTGAAAAAGCACTTTTCTCTTCCGAATGAGCCTGCTTTCGGTCGTTTTTCCCGGTGTTTGCACGCCGGAGGTGTCTGCCGACGCGCCGCGCGTGCGTAAGCGGAGCGGGGAGCCAGAGGCGCGTGACCCCGCAGGTCATGTGCTCATCTCCCCCATGCTGGCACTGCTCCAAGAACGCTTTCCGAGAGAGAAGCGCCTTGTGGACACTCACGTCAGAGCGCCTCCCTACTCCACCCGATGGGGTCGTTCAGGATACCTTCTCAGCATTAAAAATATCCAATTTTAAAATGAATGTAGTCTCGTTATCCATCAAAAATGACCATTTCCACAACATAGTGGGAAAAAAGGGAAACTGTAAAGAGTACCAGTATGCATTGCGAGCAGCTCAAAAGTTGAGAACAAAAAAAAAATGTTTGTACTTATTTAAACAGGCGTGATCTACCATTGTGGGATGTCCCACCACATCATTCACTGATTCATTTGATTTTTAAAAATTCAGGGGCAAGTTTTCTGGCTGATACATTTATCAAAGAGATTAATGAGCTGGGATCCAGTGAGAATCAAGATTGGATCATGGGACATCACTTAAATCTTTTGGCACAAAACAAACAGAGATATTTAACCTGGGCCTGAATAGCAAACCAGATAAAATACTTCACTGAAAATAAAGTACTTTACTGCATTAAGCACTTTGAGTACTTACTTTAAGCACTTATGCATTGAGTATATATATATAGTTGCTATGGGTGTCAGTGCTGTCTCCTGGAGACACAAGGTAGAGGATGTGCTGGGAATCCCCTGCACCATGACACAACAGTGCCTCCTATAGGCAACTATCTGCTGCGCAGTCCTTTAGTACAGTAACAAAGTACCAAATCAACTCTGAAGGAGCTCATTTTTCATCTGGATGCAGTACACGTGTGAACCCTGGCGGACCCATAAAAACCTGGCTAAAGCTGAATTGAACGCTTTACTGCGTGTGGCTCTCAAATCCCGAGGTTTGCAGACATCCTGTGTTTCTCTTTGATAAACTCTTTGACCCAACTCCGCTCCGAGAGTCGCAAAAGGCTTTCACGAAAGTTTCAACAAAGTGTCAGCGATTACTAGAAACCCTGCGGGGTGGCCCAGTTATGAATGTAATCAGCATAAAAGCCCACTGTTGGATTAGGAGGCGGCTCACACGCAGGAAACGTTCCCGCTACGCCGAGCCTCACTTTCCCTCTTACCTCTGTGCTAAATGGCTCGGGGGAAAAGCGTGCTGCGGAGGCTAATCTGTCTGCTTGTTGAGCTTAATGGTCTCAGCTTGGGGCAGCTCGGTGCCGAGACCTCGTGAGAGAGCTTAGGCCGTTCCGCAATCACAGCGCAAGGAGAGCGGGGTGGACCGGGAGACGGAACGAGTGAGGAGGTGCTGAAAGCACCTGCGGTGATGGAAAAAAGCGTTTTTCTTCTCTTTTCTTTCGTCTCTCACAACGAAGAGAAGACTGTGAAAAAAGTCAATATTCTGAGACTATTGAGAATAGGTCATGGAAAAGAAGGGCATAGAGGTTACAAGGTTCAGTCTAAGGATACCAATTATGATGGTGATGATGTTAATGATGATGATGATGATGATGATGATGATATTGCTATTTAAGTTCCCTGTAGTGAGAATAAACTGAGTGGTGCCTTGTCAACATTCACTTTGGTAGATGGCCCAAACTGACAGACAGACAGAGGCTGTCTGTGTACTCCGCACACAGGACGCCAGGCCGAAACTCCATGCAAGCTCTCAGGGGGAGAGTGGGGTGCAGTATCACTAATTCACCAGTAGGAGAGTCCACAAACATACATGACTCAATGCAAGCTTCCCATCATTATCCTGCAGGCTAAATTCCCTCCCAACGCATACTTCCATCCTACAATTCAGATTGGTGGAGGAAATGGATACACTGGCCTGAAAAGGAAGAACATGTACCCCTGTATCTCTCTCTCTCTCTCTTTCTAATGGCTTCTGCTTGGTCAGACTGGTGGAGGCATAGTCATAGGCAGAGAGAAAAAGGAAGTGGAAAACAGGAGAGGTAAAGAGAAAAACAGGAACAACAGGAATGAGAGAAACTGTTAATTGTCCTCATTGGATGAGAAAGAGATTTGTTAAGATAAATAAAATGCACAAGCTTCGGTGACATGTATTTTTACATAAGTCTTGCCAAGGAAAAGCGAGAGACAGTGAGACAGAGAAAGCGAGCTAGCAATCCATTTTTGTGTCTTTTTGCCCATCCTCTTGGAGATTTTTCGACCATTAAGATGCATCTTTCTGACAGAGACTGGGAGAGAATGATAAACTGTTATAGGTTGTAGATAAACTCACAGTATCCATTACCTTCATCGGTCACAGCCGTAGGATCAAAGCTGGTTTCTCTGACACCCGAGGTTTCCCTGAGGGGTGTGCGTGGGTAGATAACTCAATCCACAGTACGCGTTTGGTCTAGGCTACTGAGAAAGCAGACGCATTTCGTTTTACTTAAAAAATGGCATAAATCTGTTTCGGTTTTTTTTTTTTTTTCTAAAGATTATTTTTTGTTTTGTTTTAGAGTTACACTTATTTGCATGTCTATTTCTCTGTCTTTACATTACTTTACATGCAGGTGTTTAGCAGGCGCTTGTAGATGGACAAACGCTCTTATGGCCTCATGCAGGCACATATAAGTCACACAGCTTTAGTAAACGACCCCAGATGATGCCAATCCACCCGAGTCATAACTAACTGCAGTGTTGACTACACGAAGCGGCATGCTAATGCTAAGCGGAGGATTGCCGCGGTGGCGTTCGTGGGAGGAATTTAATGGGAAATCTCAGTGGAAACTGAAGAAACGTTTCCTTTCATGTGTTTTTTTATTTATTTATATTTCTTTTATTTTTTTATTACGTGTGCGAGAAACGAGATGTTGTCTACTTGGCTGTGGTGGTGTGGTGGAGACAGACACCCAAGAGACACCCTACTCATGACCGTTTGCGGTCAAGCCCTACGGTCCACCTGCCCCAAACACGCAACAGGGTGGCTGCTATTCAATTTAATTTTTCTGATTTTTAAGACTCATTTATTTCTCGCGGTAAATATTCATGAGATATGACATTTCAAGGGAGCCCTGGCAGACAAAAGTGCCACCACACAGAAATACATTCCATGAAGGTTTTTGACTGTTTTCAAACACACTCACAACACAGTACATAACTGGACATTACTCAGGACTGAAGTAGCAGTTGCTATTACATTACATTCCATTACATTTATTTGGCAGACGCTTTTATCCATTTTATCCAGCGATTTACAATAAGTGCATAGGCTACCGAAGGTCATTGGAACAACTACAGCACACAGGTCCGATAGGGTACAATAGCCTACTCATTAAGTGACAGTTATTCATAGCCATGAATTAACACATTAAGGCCATTTCACACATTTGCGGGAACATTTCTCATTCACAGTAGGATGGAGGGATGGGCCATGCCTTTAAATTCAGCAGGGGTTACATGTGCGTGCATTTAAAAAAAAAAAAGGAAAAAAAAAGAAAAGAAAAAAAAGAATAATAGCCTAACAAGTGTTCAAATTTTTTTTTCTTGTTTGTGAAACAAGACAAATCCAAATCAAGGCACTCTCACTTAAATTATTGCGTGAAACCAGACACCCGCTCGACACCAGTTAATGTCTACTCTTATCAGACTGCTATTGCCATTCATATTTCACATATCATGTTGTATAAGCCACTCCTTTCTTCCGGTAGCCTACATTTCCTATTACGTGCATTCGGATCACATGGCCTACACAATAATCACAACAGACATGTTAAGCAATTTTAAGCATTATGTAACAACGTGTATGAGCGCGGTGAATAAAAATGACCTGTCTATGCACGGGAGGAACAGGTTAAGCACATGGACATTTGGGACACCTAATGCAAATGTGACATTGAAGTCGTTAAAAAGGCAGCTGTTGCATTCATCTTTTTGCATATTTTGAATGTTGTTGCATTTCCCTGCTGTACTCTGTACCCCTTTGCCACGTAATTTCCATACGTTCCCCGTAAATTTTCATAAGCTCGCCCCGACGCGGACGGGCCTGGCGGTATAGCTGTCGTTCAGTGACCCGCGGAGCACGCAGGTGCGCGGCTTCGTACCTGGGAGGAAACGAACACCCCCCGGAGCCATGGAAACCAGACGGCACACCGCCGTACAGGTGGCCAGAGTTGAAGGCCATTTACATATTCATGATCCTTCTTACACCGCGCGTCTGTTCCCGTCGTCGGTAAGGGTTTCCGAACATTATCCGTCATCATCTGAAACGGCAGCGAATATTATCTAACCCCGCCTGTAATGGAAGAAGATATGTTTGCTTCATCTGACATACATTTCTACCCCCTCATTTTTAAATTGCCTTCTGTCTGCACAGCCGTGTGAAATTGAAGCCGTGTTCGCCGTGTATGTTCGGCTGTCCTTCGGACTCTCGCGTATGACAGCAGGAAATCGCTGCCCGGTCCTCCTGCAGTGCGTCAGTTACCGTGACCAGTTACGCTCAACATATTTCTCTTTTTATTTTAAATTATACATGGGCAGACCTGACATGAAGAGATTTGTGTCCAGAATACAAATGGGTTGCATTTATAAACGCATGTTTATTCTGAGATCGGGAGCTTGCCAGCAACCAAAAAACCCTGTACCTTTCTCATACCAAACTGCAGAAGCTAAGCAGGCATACCACCCTGTAGACTACCCTTTTCATGTGAAAACTGCTGAAACTAAGCAGCCGTACCATCCTGCACCATCCTCATATCAAACTTCTGAAGCTAAGCAGCCATATCATCCTTTACCATTCTCATATCAAACTTCTGAAGCTAAGCAGCCATATCATCCTTTTCCATTCTCATATCAAACTTCTGAAGGTAAGCAGCCATATTGTCCAGTATCTTTCTCATATAAAACTGGTGATGCTAAGCAGCAACACCATCCTGTACCATCCTCATAGAAAACTGCTGAAGCTTAGCAGCTGTATAATCTTGTAGCCGACATATCAAACTTCTGAAGGTAAGCAGCCATATCATCCTGTACCTTTCTCATATCAAACTGGTGAAGCTAAGCAGCCATACCACCCTCTACCCTTCTCTTGGCTAACTGCTGATGCACAGAATGTGTGGGCTTGGCTCATAGCTTTCTTTGGCCCTGGGAAAGCTAAGTTGCTGCTGGAAGATGTACAATAGGCCAATAGGTACACTTTTCCTGCTGGACTAAATCCAGGCTATGGCATCATCTATCCAACCCCATTTACCAGCCAAGCCAACCCAACACAATCCAACCCACCCAACGCTACACAATCAACCCATTTTAAAGACTGTGTTGCCAGGTAAAAAACAACTCACACAAGTGACTACAGAAGCTGCCAAAGCCATCGAGCTGAAAGGCAAATAAAACCTTCACTGAAGAGACCAGGAAAAAAACCCCTCATTCTTCTCTCATCATCCTCTCCATCTGTCTGCAGGGAATATCCTAGAAGATTCACCTTCAGAAAATCTCGCAAAGCAATCTTTCTTTGCGCCGACAAAATTTTGTTCTTTTCCAGAATACAAATGAGCATACGTATATGAAAGTAAAGAGGCAAGTTAAAAATTTAATTTTGGATATTAGCCTGCATGTTAGGACTAACCATTCTCTCCATGTGCCCTGACTTGTCACTAAGCTGCCACATCAGAACGCCTGAATCACCAAAATCAGACCAACTTCTTGTGTTTAATTTTAAAATGTATATTGTCCACAGATGAAATGGAGAATATATTTGCGCATTTTTGTCATGCGTTTAATGATCCAGACCCTGATATTATGCCACTCAGACTAATATCAATTTTTCTCTTATCATAACGTGATGACAGGTATGCCCTCCACCCCTTCCAGGGGACAAGATCTGTGCCATTTAAAAACACATATATAACGGCACATAAACTAGCCTTATACATCTGCACCAGCTCATATCCTGTAGGCTAATTCTGTTACGCGCTGAAGGGCAGTACTGTGTCCTTGTCGTCAGATGTGACCGTTTGTCTACTCATCAAATAACAATAAGGCTAGAAGCAGCCTCCAACTGCCATTTCTGCGAATCTGATTTGAACATTCTGTGGCTATGGTTCTCCTCACAAAGTCATTAATACATTAACTGCGTCAGACAGTGCACTGCTACATGCTTTCATCTCCTTCAAAACAACATGTAAAGCCCCCCCCCCCCCCCCCCCCAATCAAAGAGCCCAATGTTCGGGGGAAAAACTTCATTATCAAAGGATAAAGAAAGCGAGCTACATGTTCTGTCAATAAATTAAGTTTCTCTGGGATTAGGATAGATGCAGGGTTGCCGAGGGCAACTCATCAAAGAGCGTTCCTGGTGCGTAAGAGGTGCTCGAGTGCGTGCGTCCATTGGGGGCTGGGGAATAAAGTGCGCAAATCAGTGTGCAAAGCTTGAAAGAGGGGGGGGGGCAGCAATTAGCAATCAATATGAGCCCTCTCACTGTTTTGCTCCTCCCCATCGCCCCTCTCTCTTGCTACCCGTTGCCAGCTGAGTGTCAGAGGTTAGCAGTGTGTGAAGGGAGAGGAGGAAGACCTCCAGGGTCAGGAGAGATGGGCTCATTTGCTCTGATAATTCCTGTAATTTTCTGTCGCTGCACTGATTCCCCCCACCCCCCTCACCATAAACAACATTATTACATTTACATTTTTTTTTCATCCCGGTCATATTATAGCATGGAGGGGTATTACTGCAGTGTCGGTGTGTTTTGGAATACTGCTGCAGTGTTCACCCAGGTGGTGGGTGGGAGGGTAAATTTGTGGAAAGCATTTTGATTGATTTCAGTGCTGAATTAAGAATAACCATGAACAGAATACCGGACAAACACGATAACAGCGAGAGTGCCAACACTATGCCAATCATGGCCTGTATTCAAACAACATTTGTCTTTAGCTTTGGCCAAATATTAAAAGATAAAGTTATTATTCTTGCTTCTTCAGAAACACTGTTTGACAAGCTCAGCACCCACTATAACTTGCCAAACTGTGTTTGTTAAAAAAAAAAAGTGCCCGGCTTGCATTTGCATTTTAGTCAAAGTTAAGGAAAAATATTGATTGAATAGAGGCCATGGTTGGCATAAATATTTGAATCCCCACATGGAATCCACCATTGCATTGCTCCAGTGTTACTAGCTGTGACCTTGTCATTAACATTTTCCCATTAGGGAGGATCCAAGTATCACTAAAGTGCTGTGAGTGAGTGTGTATGTGTGTGTGTGTGTGTGTGTGTGTGTGTGTGTGTGTGAGCTGTAAGGCGCTTTAAGATCATGGGACGAAGGGTGCTACATATGTGCAATCCATCGTTCTCATCTAATCGCCCCCTGTGACACAGCAGTGGGGCGGGGATTGGGGTCTCGCAGTTCTGTGGGGCCTCCAGACTACTGTTAGAGAGCATCACTGGTGCCCCGCCTCCTCAGAGGAGACCATATGACATCATCACAACAAGACAGTGAGACAAAAAGACGGAGAGAGAGAGATGGGAGAGTTTCTGACCATGGCACTGCAGCTGGGTGTGGCACGGTGGAAAGGGGTGATAGAGCAGGAGAGGGAGTGAGGAGAGAGACAGAGGGGAAAGGATGGATAAAGAGAAGAGGAAGGAGTGAGACAGGAAAAGACGAGGGAGAAGGAAGGAGTGATGTTTGGATTGAGTGTGAGAAAGCAGTGGAAAAGAGAGTAGGAAGGGAGAACAGAGAGAGAGGGAAGGAAGGATCAAGTAAAGGAGGAAGAGAGTGAAGGAGGGAAGATTTCAGTAGTAAGACAAATGCTTGGCTCACCCACTCAAGGTTTTAATCGTCATATTCCGGCACCCCATATCCACCCCCCCCCCCCCCCCCCCACCCTGGGCACACACACACACACACACACACCCTTGAAAGAAAAAAGAAAAAAAAAAACTCATCAGGCCTTCTTCCTCATCCCTTTCGCATTTCATCTGAGGGATCTTCCCACGATGCCCTGGGGCCGGGCTGCAGCCAGGCGAGTCAGCAGACGAAGCGGAGCGGAACGCCGCCGGCTTCACCGCGGACGAGAGCGCGGTGCGCTCGGACGGCCCGGTCCGGTCCTCTCTCCCTGTGCCCAGCGGGTCCACTTAACCCCATCTGGACCAGGACTCCCGAGGGTCCCCAAGGGCCTGAACTACATCAAGATGGGGGCAGTGTGGGGGGCAAGGCTAATCCATGGGAACACCGCCCCACCGACCTCCCGTTTAAATCTCCACACACGCCTGCGACATTGCGCCCGCACTATTAACCGAAGCATGACAGATCCCCTGGGCTGCTTCAGTAAACAATGAAGGAATTCAGACCGCAGAAGAACCCATGCATAAGCAATGCCAGCTACTATATGCAAAACGGCCACAGATACGAGCTCGCGCCTTGTGAATAATGCAAGTCACCGTAGCGTATGACCGAGATCGCGAAATTACTGACCTGAAGGGGCAAGACCTGTCTACCGAAACCCCCCTAACTGAACAGCGCGGGGCATTAGGCTTAACGTTGCGTCCGCAGAGATCGTGAAACGTAACGGCATGTCGTACGGGCTGTTCGCTTTAAGCATGATCGTATTCTTTATTTTAATGCGAGTCGTACTCATCGATCTGAATAGCGTATGTCACCCTGTGGGTCATTATGCTGAATTAAAGAGCTCAGGCACGCATGTTTTTATTTTTTTATATAAAAGGGCTAATGGGCCTAAATATAGGAATACACGTGAGATACATATACAAAACGATTCATACAAAACATGAGAAGTGCCATATAAATGAACACTTTACTATAAAAGATAACCATGAATATAAAGGGCTGTATTGCGGCGATGCGCTGACCTCATCGACAAAATGATGATGAGGTCAGTGCATCCCCTCACAATACAGCCCATTATACTTCATTTATGTGGCGCTTGCCATGTTTTGCAGGAAGTGTTTTGTTTCATATTTATGCCAGGGTCTTTGCTTTGCGACTGAGCCCCTGCTTTACTGCCAGACACCAAAGTGTTTGCTTTACCGCCATACATTAGAGTCCTCACTTTTCTGCCATGAGCCAGTCTTCACTGTGCCTCTGTACTCCAGAGTCCTCACTGTGCCTCTGTACCCCAGAGTCCTCACTGTGCCTCTGTACGCCAGAGTCCTCACTGTGCCTCTGTAGAGCAGAGTCCTCACTGTGCCTCTGTATGCCAGAGTCCTCACTGTGCCTCTGTACGCCAGAGTCCTCACTGTGCCTCTGTACGCCAGAGTCCTCACTGTGCCTCTGTACCCCAGAGTCTTCACTGTGCCTCTGTACGCCAGAGTCTTCACTGTGCCTCTGTACGCCAGAGTCTTCACTGTGCCTCTGTACGCCAGAGTCTTCACTGTGCCTCTGTACCCCAGAGTCTTCACTGTGCCTCTGTACGCCAGAGTCTTCACTGTGCCTCTGTACCCCATAGTCCTCACTGTGCCTCTGTACGCCAGAGTCTTCACTGTGCCCTTGTACGCCAGAGTCTTCACTGTGCCTCTGTACGCCAGAGTCTTCACTGTGCCTCTGTACGCCAGAGTCTTCACTGTGCCTCTGTACGCCAGAGTCTTCACTGTGCCTCTGTACCCCAGAGTCCTCACTGTGCCTCTGTACGCCAGAGTCCTCACTGTGCCTCTGTACGCCAGAGTCCTCACTGTGCCTCTGTACGCCAGAGTCTTCACTGTGCCTCTGTACCCCAGAGTCTTCACTGTGCCTCTGTACGCCAGAGTCTTCACTGTGCCTCTGTACCCCAGAGTCCTCACTGTGCCTCTGTACGCCAGAGTCTTCACTGTGCCCTTGTACGCCAGAGTCTTCACTGTGCCTCTGTACCCCAGAGTCCTCACTGTGCCTCTGTACCCCAGAGTCCTCACTGTGCCTCTGTACGCCAGAGTCTTCACTGTGCCCTTGTACGCCAGAGTCTTCACTGTGCCTCTGTACCCCAGAGTCCTCACTGTGCCTCTGTACGCCAGAGTCTTCACTGTGCCCTTGTACGCCAGAGTCCTCACTGTGCCTCTGTACGCCAGAGTCTTCACTGTGCCTCTGTACGCCAGAGTCTTCACTGTGCCTCTGTACCCCAGAGTCCTCACTGTGCCTCTGTACGCCAGAGTCCTCACTGTGCCTCTGTACGCCAGAGTCCTCACTGTGCCTCTGTACCCCAGAGTCCTCACTGTGCCTCTGTACGCCAGAGTCTTCACTGTGCCTCTGTAGAGCAGAGTCTTCACTGTGCCTCTGTACCCCAGAGTCCTCACTGTGCCTCTGTACGCCAGAGTCTTCACTGTGCCTCTGTACGCCAGAGTCTTCACTGTGCCTCTGTACCCCAGAGTCCTCACTGTGCCTCTGTACGCCAGAGTCTTCACTGTGCCTCTGTACGCCAGAGTCTTCACTGTGCCTCTGTACCCCAGAGTCCTCACTGTGCCTCTGTACCCCAGAGTCTTCACTGTGCCTCTGTACCCCAGAGTCCTCACTGTGCCTCTGTAGAGCAGAGTCCTCACTGTGCCTCTGTACGCCAGAGTCCTCACTGTGCCTCTGTACGCCAGAGTCCTCACTGTGCCTCTGTACGCCAGAGTCCTCACTGTGCCTCTGTACGCCAGAGTCCTCACTGTGCCTCTGTACGCCAGAGTCCTCACTGTGCCTCTGTACGCCAGAGTCCACACTGTGCCTCTGTACGCCAGAGTCCTCACTGTGCCTCTGTAGAGCAGAGTCCTCACTGTGCCTCTGTAGAGCAGAGTCCTCACTGTGCCTCTGTACGCCAGAGTCCTCACTGTGCCTCTGTACGCCAGAGTCCTCACTGTGCCTCTGTACCCCAGAGTCTTCACTGTGCCTCTGTACCCCAGAGTCCTCACTGTGCCTCTGTACGCCAGAGTCCTCACTGTGCCTCTGTACGCCAGAGTCCTCACTGTGCCTCTGTACCCCAGAGTCTTCACTGTGCCTCTGTATGCCAGAGTCCTCACTGTGCCTCTGTACGCCAGAGTCCTCACTGTGCCTCTGTACGCCAGAGTCCTCACTGTGCCTCTGTACCCCAGAGTCTTCACTGTGCCTCTGTACGCCAGAGTCTTCACTGTGCCTCTGTACGCCAGAGTCTTCACTGTGCCTCTGTACCCCAGAGTCTTCACTGTGCCTCTGTACGCCAGAGTCTTCACTGTGCCTCTGTACCCCAGAGTCCTCACTGTGCCTCTGTACGCCAGAGTCTTCACTGTGCCCTTGTACGCCAGAGTCTTCACTGTGCCTCTGTACCCCAGAGTCCTCACTGTGCCTCTGTACCCCAGAGTCCTCACTGTGCCTCTGTACGCCAGAGTCTTCACTGTGCCCTTGTACACCAGAGTCTTCACTGTGCCTCTGTACCCCAGAGTCCTCACTGTGCCTCTGTACGCCAGAGTCTTCACTGTGCCCTTGTACGCCAGAGTCCTCACTGTGCCTCTGTACGCCAGAGTCTTCACTGTGCCTCTGTACGCCAGAGTCTTCACTGTGCCTCTGTACCCCAGAGTCCTCACTGTGCCTCTGTACGCCAGAGTCCTCACTGTGCCTCTGTACGCCAGAGTCCTCACTGTGCCTCTGTACCCCAGAGTCCTCACTGTGCCTCTGTACGCCAGAGTCTTCACTGTGCCTCTGTAGAGCAGAGTCTTCACTGTGCCTCTGTACCCCAGAGTCCTCACTGTGCCTCTGTACGCCAGAGTCTTCACTGTGCCTCTGTACGCCAGAGTCTTCACTGTGCCTCTGTACCCCAGAGTCCTCACTGTGCCTCTGTACGCCAGAGTCTTCACTGTGCCTCTGTACGCCAGAGTCCTCACTGTGCCTCTGTACCCCAGAGTCCTCACTGTGCCTCTGTACCCCAGAGTCTTCACTGTGCCTCTGTACCCCAGAGTCCTCACTGTGCCTCTGTAGAGCAGAGTCCTCACTGTGCCTCTGTACGCCAGAGTCCTCACTGTGCCTCTGTACGCCAGAGTCCTCACTGTGCCTCTGTACGCCAGAGTCCTCACTGTGCCTCTGTACCCCAGAGTCCTCACTGTGCCTCTGTACGCCAGAGTCCTCACTGTGCCTCTGTACGCCAGAGTCCTCACTGTGCCTCTGTACGCCAGAGTCCTCACTGTGCCTCTGTACGCCAGAGTCCTCACTGTGCCTCTGTACGCCAGAGTCCTCACTGTGCCTCTGTACGCCAGAGTCCACACTGTGCCTCTGTACGCCAGAGTCCTCACTGTGCCTCTGTAGAGCAGAGTCCTCACTGTGCCTCTGTACGCCAGAGTCCACACTTTGCCTCTGTACCCCAGAGTCCTCACTGTGCCTCTGTACGCCAGAGTCCTCACTGTGCCTCTGTACGCCAGAGTCCTCACTGTGCCTCTGTACGCCAGAGTCCTCACTGTGCCTCTGTAGAGCAGAGTCCTCACTGTGCCTCTGTACGCCAGAGTCCACACTTTGCCATCGGTGCTTCCGTTTCTGCAGGGGGGACGTTGGGGGTTTGTGTGGGCCTGCTGAGGGTGCTTCTGCACTCTCTGAGATAACACTACACCCTGGACGCTTCCCGAATGACTTGGTTAACAGATTCAAAGACCAATTACTTTTATGGCGGATGGCATGAAATGCCCACCCACCCGCGCGCAGAGTGAAAACAGAACACATCTCACTGCGAAGACATCACAGAGCAGTTACGAGGTCGTAATAAATTTATCTTTTTCCTTTTCATTTAAACAGCAGCAACTATCTCTGCATGCTTGAAACTAACAGGGAGCTGTGCTAGCGTGAAATTCCCACCGCAGAATCGGAGATTGAATTTGGTTCTGGTCGCTACGAAGCACAATTAACACGTGTAACACGAAGGCAAGTAGAGAGAACACATTCGGCTGTGCCTGAAAAAGGCCCCTCCCACAGGCCGAGTGGCTGTTAATTCGCCACAAGATCCAAGGGAGGTGCCATTCGCCGGACGTCAATTGTAGCTGTGAGAAAGGACAAGTGCACATGCGAGTGGTGATGTGCATTTTCCCTCTCATCTTCAGAATTGCTCGCAGTGACACAAACCAGAGGAAATGTGTACAAAGGATGGTCTTACATTCGCCATTAAAGACACATTAGAAATGACTGCATGTGTGTGTTCAGTGAACCGCTGGCTCTGCTGGTTTACATTGTGTTTATCAGGCAGGCAGTCGGCTACACAGGCGACTCACTGAATTATCAGCAGATTTTAATATGAAAATTTTAGAACAGTGGATGACCTTCAGGAGCAGGGTTAACCCCCCCACCCCCCCACCCTAAAGTTGTTTGTTCACAAAAGAGCCCAGGGTATCTGACTCCACTGTAAATCCTTATCAGGGGGTGAGACAATCCCCCCCTGTGTGCCTGGTGCTTCAATTCCCAGTCTTTCTGTACTGTGAATCCATCTATAATCTGGTCCCCTCTCCACTTTTCCATTGTCCTGATAAAGTGAAAAAAAAAATACAAATGAAGGGCAGACTGCAGACTGCCTACTCCCATTTGTCCCTTCAGTAATAAATTTCCCCTTAGTTTCCATACCCAGACAACAAGCATACATCATGCCAGCGCCTGCTGGACTTCGACACTTCATTTGGCGCAGCGTTTGCACATGACATGTTGGCCAGTGGGCCTACCCTGGCTGGGAGGAAGTAAAACAGTCAAATTCGTCGGATCGATATTGGCGATATGAGAGCTTGTAGACTGATTTACGTCGGGGTGAGCGCGCTCGCCATCTCGTCGAAGCTGGCGAGACGTGCGTTTTCAGCCCCGTATCCTCTGCTCCTGCGAAACGAGAGGAGAACACAACCCTCCTTCAGAGCCCCTCGGGACAGAAATCAAGCATCCGAACACATCGCCGTGTGCTATTCTCCAGCTCGGGTCGGAAGACACGGCAGTGACAATGATTGCAGTGATGTAGCACGAACTTCAACACAAACTCCTGTGACTTGGACAGATGGACGTCTATGTTTTCAGTCACATTAGCTTAGCTTAGTTAGTGCTTAAATAAATAAAAGAAGAAAGCAGGCTTGTCGCAGTGTTCAATTCAACTAGTGTCATACGGTGCGTAAGCCAAGACAGGTGTAGTTATTTTCACACGGGCAAGATGCAAAACTGTGCATGATTTATCAACATTATGTAAAATAGTGGATACATGTACTCTTTGTTCTCTGCACTTATGTATTCACAGCAAACATCACACACATATGCAGTTTACTCAGGTTGGATAGCTGTAATGGTTTCTGATCTAATAAAATGTTATGTCCAAACAAATGCATGCAGTTGCCTTGTCCAATTACCTATATTTGTTTAAATCAACAAAGTTAGGACTAAATGTGACAAAAATAAATGTGATTTTTGTCTTTTTTGTCTCAAATAAAATGAATGGAGAAAGCATGACTAAAATATGACGAACTGAAAGGCATCTTAGTCAAAAGATCAAAACCATGACAAAATTGAAAACTGGTGGCTAAAACAACACTGGGACTGAAGTCAGTCACCTGGTTTAAATCCAATCAAACATGAATTTCACTTGCTGTGAAAAACAAAGATAAACTGAACACTGCTGCAGTGAAGGCCTGGGAAGACATTTCCAAAGAAGACACCAAACGATTGGTGGCATCAAAGGGTTGTAGACATGATGCGGTTATTGCATCCGTTAACCCTGAAACACAGCTAAAAATGGGGGGACTCCACACAAAAACTGCAATTCCTGTAAAATGTTAAGACATATACACGTGTGGAATAAAAGCCGATTGTCTGTACTTTTGTCTCATACTGATCCTTTGACCTCATATCCGTAATGCCTCAAGTATATAGAAAAGAATTTTCACTCTACTGCTCCCATACTTTTTGAGGGCACTGTGTGTGCATGTAGTTTCTACATTTTTTGAATGTAATTTATATATAGTATTGATGGCTTGGGGAGAGAGAGGAGCAGTAGGCCGGTTGTTTTCTCCCTGACTGACTGCTGGAATAATGAGGCAGCTGGGGGAGGCAGCGCTGGTCGGGAGGACAGGCCCCCAGTCACGCATTAATGTCACAGGATCGAATTTGCGAAGGCGGACATGCTGCTCCCTCCACACCGTCCGTTTAAAACAAACCTCCATCATCCCACCGACATGGCACGTCTGGCCAGGAGGGGAAGCCGGTGGGCTGCGGTCACTCTGGAGAGAGCTGGATGACTCCAGGCTGCGCAATTCACAGGGGAGGAGAACGGTGGTCTCCAGTCAAGCAGTGAGGTAGGAACACAAGGTTGACGGCCTTAATGGCCTTCCAATTAATCATGCATTACTCTGCTTCCATTACAGCTCTACTGATGTGCACCAACACACACACACACAATCTCACTCACGCACACATGCACACGCATACACACCAACTCTCACTCACACACACAGACACCAAATTGCTCTTTCAAACACGCGCACACACACACACCATATCGCTCTTTCGAACATACACCACATAGCTTTTCTCTCAGATACACATGGGCATACCATGTTTATCTATGCACACACTTCAGTATAATCACATCCTTTCCGTCCTCAAGGGACACAGCACATAAATACACCTTCAGCCTCTCAGCACAAACCACAAAGAGAAAGAGTTAAACAGTTTTTCATTAGTACTTTAATTGCATAATTTTTTTCTGCATTAATCATCTTCAGAGTTGAGATTTCTTCTTGATATTCAGCACACCATTTCTCTGTTATGCATTGGTTGCACTCAAGTGTGGAGAACACTTTACTTGTAGTGGTGATCATGTGACCTACAGATTGGACCCTCCGTAGAGTCCTCATAAAGCATTCAGACCTGGTATATCCTGGTCTAGTCCCCATAAATCATTCAGACCTGGTATACCCTGGTGGAGTCCCCATTAATCATTCAGATCTGCTATACCCTGGTGCAGCCGCCACAACACATTTAGACCCAACGGGAACTTGCAGGATGTAAGAGCAGCATAAGTGTGAAGACCAAGTCAGCACATACGTGCTCCAACACACACTTGCGCGCATGCATGCAACCGTGCACACACAGGTGCACTCATAAAGACATTTATCTGATTAAATTACATATTGATTTTCACTGGATTTCAAAGAATGTAGTACCTCAATATTGCATTGCTCTAATTTGGAAACGGTGTCACTTTTTTGGTCATGAAGACTTTTATTTAAACTTGCATAAAGTAGTAGATACTGAAAAACTGAACACTGCTCCAAATGCCCATCTGTCACTATGCAGTGCACTTGAGTCTAGTCATAACAGCACCCTCTCACAAGACCTGGTGACAGAGCTTCAAATAACAATTTCACACGACAAACCATTTCAAAATCGGTTAATATTGAACAAAAAAGATAATCATCTGTGCAACTAAACAGGAAATGACAAATAAATTTGTGTCGCCACTGGGACACAAGGCCTAGGTGTATGCTCTAAAAACTCCTGGAGAAAATCCACAGGAACTACAATCTAATAACAGCAGCTTTAAAATTAAGGACTGTCTGGTATCTACTCTGCTCTGGACTCCATAATTATATTAAGAAAAGTACCCCAATTTTCAAAGAACAAAAATTCTATATATTGTGAAAATATATCCAGTCATATACTGCGGACAATTGCTCCATTTCAAGTACTACACCCTGTTTGTAAAACTAAATTATATTAAAGCTATTAGAGCAACTTCCTTAGTATGTCACATTATGATTTTTATGATGAAGGTTATTTAAAATAAAACATTTTTTTAAATGAAAACCATTGCAGTTTCTTGCAAAATAAAACTTTGTGGAGTCTGTCTCTTCTGTAAGAATAACAAGTGGTCCATAAAAATAACAGCAAAAAACAGGCTTTAGTTAAGAGCATTGTGCCATTGTAGCATAAACACAAAATACAGTGTTTCCTCCTCTACTGAAATCAGACATCTGCAGAAAATGCAAACTGCACATACACGCACACACGACTCGCAGTGTCATACTGCCCTCTACTGGCCAAAGTATAACAAGGGCATAGGAGAAAACTGAGGGACTGATGGAATTACTCTGGAATTATTCATTTTTTTGAAATCTTCATTTAGTGCAATAATTGTTTAAGATAGTTATCTTTGCCTCGGGTATAGGATGCACTGTGTTTGTGTGTGACCATTACAACACTGCTTAATTTCCAATCTCTCTCTCGTGTCTCCACACACATACACACACACACACACGCATAAACACAAAATAAAGTGTTTCCTCGATTGAAATCAGCTTCTGCCTGTGCAGAAAATTCACATACACGGGCACACACACACACACCCACACACACACAGCACCCCTGGCTCTAGAAGGTTATAAGCTGTGCGTCCCTACTCTCCAGGTTAAATCTGGTCTCACAGTCACAACTTGGACCACATGTTCGCCATGATGCAACACCCAATTTCGGAAGATCCTCTAAGAGCGCAAGAGGAAGCAGAAGGAATGTGTGTGTGGGGGGGGGGGTAGGGGTGGGGGGTCGTGGTGTGGTCATCGGTGTTACACCATATTCCCTCTTCCTGCGTAGGGACCACGCGGCCAGGACAGCGCTTTTTAAAAAGCGGTCCGTGGCGGAGGCCTGGTCTCAGCGCTGCGTAACATGCCGTCAGTCCCACAGAAACGACCGGACAGAAACGAGAGCCCTGCTGCCGCGGCGACGCCGGTGCTGAAGAGACACAAAATGGCAGCGGGTTCCATGTTGAGGCTGTTTTGGTCATCGTCGGACCGTAAGCTTCTGACCATTTCAGCGCAGTGCGCCTAGCATTGGCGGCCGTTTAATGGGGCAGACGTGCGAATCGGATAATGCACAAGCTCACACTCTAGCAGGATGAATGAACTCCTCTCTACCCGAGGGGGCGGGGGTTCACAGTACAGGATTACTGGAATGAGCAGGAGAGAGAGGGAGATCTCCCCCACACACCTCCACACCTCCACATGCAGGCAAAGAACCCAACGCTTTTTCCAGCTGACGAGTCTGGGAAACAGAGGGCTCATGGACTCGGTCTGTGGGAGGAGCCAGTGTGTGCGCGTGCGGGTGGGAGCGGAGTGTGTGCCTGCATGTGTGTTTTTTGGTGTGTGTGTGTGTGACTGTATTGGGCCTGAACGTATTTTTTGTATTCAGTCCAAATGTGGACATCCACTTTAGTGGGACATCCAGTGCAGGGAGGGGCAGGACAGGGGAAATTGGCGTGGTCACTGCTGTCCCAGACGCATCTTGAACAATCAGAGGGCAATGTTGGGCGGGGCACTGCTCGTGCTTAGGAGACGATGACGATGCCAAAGTTATTGCGCAGCTGTTCCAGGAAGATGAAGGTCAGCACCGTGTGAGGGATCAGTCGAATTCCAGCTGGAACAAGACCCTGCAACAGAATTGGACAGTCAGTTACTGTGGGAACAAGACCCTGCAACAGAATTGGACAGCCAGTTACTATGGTAACAAGACCCTGTAACAGAATTGGACAGTCAGTTACTGTGGGAACAAGACCCTGCAACAGAATTGGACAGTCAGTTACTAAGGTAACAAGACCCTGTACCAGGATTGGACAGTCAGTTACTGTGGGAACGATACCCTGCAACAGAATTGGACAGTCAGTTACTATGGTAACAAGACCTTGATACAGGATTGGACAGTCAGTTACCACAAGAACAAGACCCTGCAATGGGATTTGACAGTCAGTTACTGTGGGAACAAGACCCTATTAGGATGGTTAGGATGGGAACAATTTAATACAAGGACATTGGTCACTCAGTTATTGTGGGAATAATTACCTCTAAGGGGATTGAGCAGACTGTCACAAAAAGGTCTGAACAAGGAGTTTGGAGGGAGAATAACATTAATTAAATCATTTTAATTGCAATACAATTATAGTAGAACCTAATTATTTCCCTGTAAAAAGCTTGAAGCTGGGACCCTGGTTGCTCCTTCTACAGGAGCAACCAGGGTCAGGGTGGGAGCAAAATTTGGGTTGACTGGCTCGCCCATAGGCCCGGGCTGGGGGATGGTGATCGCGTATGGCTGTAACGGTAACAATACGGCCTCGGTGCTACAGTGTTACTACGGTTACCTTATAGAAGGCCAGGGGTCCCAGTTTTGCAGTCTCCTTCATGCAGTGTGCCACCCCCTGGAAAACAAATGGCACAATGACATCACTTCCTGTCACGTCTCTAAAGACAGGCAATACACATTATCTACCTACCCCCCCCCCCCCTCCCCGCACCTCCACCCTCCACCCCAAGCCACTCACGCTGTATTCTCCTTTAGAGTTCATGAGCCTCGTCTTCAGCACGTCCAGAGGCTGACAGAGAACAGTGGCACAACCTCCCTTAGAGAGAGAGAGAGAGACAGAGAGAGAAAGACGGAGAGGGAGAGAGAGAAAGAGAGAGGGTGGGGGGGCAGAGAAAAAGATAGATTTAATTACTTCTATCCATAAACTCATTACATAATACTGCATTACATTTTTTACTTCTTGTTTAACATACAACATCCTCTGTTGCACTCACCCCAATATAAATTAATCTACAGGCTATACTGAGTTCTATCCTCCACGGTTCTACATGTATCCAATGTCTGCCTGCAACTGGGGCAGCATTACATGCATTTTTAATGATTAAATAAATTGGATTTATTCCAATATGATTCCCTGGAAAGAAAAAAACGTGCCTTCATCAAGTAGATAATGCTGAATCGGAAAATGTAATTTGAGAGACAGTTCCTGGCACCATTCTATGTGGTATCAGATGGGAGTAAAATTAACCCTCAGTGCAGATGACCTGGTTTCACAGTTACCCCCTGGGTGTAACACACAGCAGAATCTGGTCCTGCTGGAGTAGTACTGTCAGACCTGGGCCTTCACAGTAATCTTAGATAAGATTATGAATAGATAAGTAAGGATATTACAGGCGATAAGTTACAAAACCATTTTATTTGGCACATTACCCTAGAGCCTCATAAAACCAGTTTTACAAGGAAGCAAGATTCTAAACTCCGCACGTAGACATTCACAGAAACATTCTCCAAGCGACAAGAGAATACACCAAACGATGAGTTCACAGCAGAATTAGGCTGAATCCAAAGATAAATATTCAAAAAACAACACTAGCTGGGAAATGAAATGAAGCAAATTATGGCAACGAAAGCCCAACAGGTCAGTCATGAGAATAGCCCTCTCCATTAGTGTGTGTGTGCGTGTGCAAGTGTGTGAGAGAGCATGCGCGCGCGTGTGTGTGTGCGTGCGTGCGTGCACGTGTGTATGACAGTATGTGAGTGTGTGTGATTGTGAATGCATGTGCATGCATGTGTGTATGTTTGTGGGTGAGTGTGAATGTGTGTGTGTGTATGTGTGTGAATGCATGTGTCTGTGTGTGTGTGTGTGTGTGTGTGCGTGTGTGTGCATGTGCACACTATGCAACAGTTAGGGAGAGAAACTTCTAGGCTCTCCATCACTTGAGATCATCAATCTCACAGGCAACATTAGTAAAGTTAAAAACATCAGCCCAAGTGATAAAGCCAACCACATCAGAGGTAATGAAAAATCCAACCAATCAGAACACAATCGGGTGAACTCACTGCGATGAAGCTGGACAGGAAGTGGGTGAAAATGTTGTCAGACATGAAGCCAGTGCCCAGGACAAGCTGTTTGGCCTGGTCATAACAAGAGAGCTGCATACACAGAAACACACACACACACACACACACACAGTTAACATCAGATATAGGTGCACCAGGCAGCCTGCTCATCCCTTCCCAGCATGCCATACCCCATTCTCTCACCTGTCCCACGGTGACCAGAGCCCCTCTGCTGGAGGCCATTGTGGCTCCAGAAAACAGTCTCCGAATGCCCTCTGGGGAGATGGGGAGCCAGAGGTTAGACACAGGAAGAAATGGCCAATCAGCCATGCACGTGCACTCACACACACACAGACACATACACACACTCACAGACCTCCACCCCCTGTAGCCCAGTTGAACCTGTCTCCACCCCCTATAACTCAGTCCAACCCCGCCTTCACCCCCTGGTGCCCCAGTCTCACCTCACCTCCACCCCCTATAGCCCAGTCTAACCCCACCTTCACCCCCTGGTGCCCCCGTCTAACCCTGCCTCCACCCCTGGGCTCCAGTCTTTCCATGCCACCCCTGTACCCCAGCTTACCCTCTCTCCAGACTCTAAACAGACCGTCCAATGCGTGGGCGTAGCTGGGGAACACAGACAGACAGATAGACAGACAGTCAGATGGACAGGCAGAGGACGGATGGGTCATTTAGAACAGCTGCTCCAGTGACTGAACACAGTACATAAACACTGCCCCTGATCTCACGCCATTTCATTCACTCAACATGCTCTAGCACAACACTAGCAGTAAAAATCACAACACATCAGTGAAGCCCAATCCTCAGTACAGTGTGTGTGCACACAAACTCACTTTCTCCTCAGTTCCGGTGGCAGCTTCATATCATTCTGCATTCTGTAAAAGAGAAGAAAGGAGAGCACTGAAAACGAAGTAGCTTTGTTAGGGAACTGGGGGGTTCAGTTCTGGGGGGGGGGGGGGGGGGGTAGTTGAAGGTGCTCTGGATGAGATGCTCAGAATGTAAAAATGTAAGTTTTACGGGAAAAAAAAGGTCTTAGAGCTGTCTGTCTGTCTGTCTCTCCTGCTCTACTCTGCAGTTTCTCACCAGTGTTCTTCAATTTCTGACATGTCAGAGTGCCCCTCTGTGGACCGGAAGTGTCCAGCGCCACTCCAGTCAGGGCCAGACAGACACATGCACGCGTGCACGCAAGGAAACGGCACACAGTCAAACATGGGGAAACGCTGCCACCTGGTGGAGACAGAGACTCCCTACATGCAGCAGGTAAGATCTGATTTCCATTCATACATTGAGGCAGGTGCATTTCTAGAGGCAGCAGGGATGGCTTGAGGCCAAAGCAGACAAAAAAAAAAAAACCCATCAGCAGCTTTAAAAAAATAAACCCAAGACATTTCCGTCCTGGCATGAACCCAATGTCTCCAGCAGTCTGAAGATAAGAAAATGAAAAGGTCACATAATTACACGTTTGAGCATAATGTACATCTACCCATTCCTGTGTGTGTGTGAGTCTGTGTGTGTGTATGTGTGCGTGTGTGTGCGTGCATGTGTATGCACGTGTGTGTGTGTATGTATACGCATGTGTGTTCGCATGAGTGCGTGTGTCTGCATGTGTGTGTGTGTGCGTACATGTGCGTGCATGTGTGTGCGCATGTGTGTGTTAGTGTGTTTGTGTGTGTGTGTGCGTACATGTGCGTGTGTGCGTGCGCGTGCGTGAGTATGAGCGTGTGTGCGCCCCCGCACGTGTGTGTGTGTGTGAGTGTTAGTGTGGGTGTGTATGTGTGTGGGCATGTGTGTGTTAGTGTGTGTGTGTGGGTGCACATGTGTGTGAATGTGGGTGTGTGCGCACTTGTGTGTGCGTGTGTGTATGTTTGTGTGTGCATGCATGTGTGTGTGCATATGTGTGTGAGTATGTGTGCATTAGTGTGTGTGTGCGTGCATGTGTGTGTTTGTGTGTGAATGTTTGTGTGTGTGTGTGTGTGTGTGTGTGTGTGTGTGTGTGTGTGTGAATGTTTGTGTGTGTGTATGTTTGTGTGTGTGCGTGTGCGTATGTGTGCGTGTGTATGTGTATGTTTGTGTGTGAGTATGTGTGCATTAGTGTGTGTGTGCGTGCGTGTGGGTGTGTGCGTGCATGTGTGTGTTTGTGTGTGAATGTGTGTGTGTGTGTGCGTGTGCGTGCATTAGTGTGTGTGCGCATGTGTGTGCGTGTGTGTGAATGGGCATCAGAAGCGTGTCTGCTCACCTGACGTTCACCATGTCCGCAGGAGTCCCAATGAAGCCACCGGTAAACCCTGAGGAGAGACGAGCAGCCTGCTGAATCATTCCCCCCAAACGACTCATTTTATCACTCAATCTACACAGCACTGAAACCGCACACACACACTCACACAGCACTGAAACCGCACACACACACACTCTCACACTCACACAGCACTGAAACCGCACACACACACACTCTCACACACTCACACACAGAGAGACACACACTCTCACACACAGAGACACACACTCTCACACAGAGAGACACACACTCTCACACACTCACACACAGAGAGACACACACTCTCACACACTCACACACAGAGACACACACACTCACACAGCACTGAAACCGCACACACACACACTCTCACACACTCACACACAGAGAGACACACACTCTCACACACAGAGACACACACTCTCACACAGAGAGACACACACTCTCACACACTCACACACAGAGAGACACACACTCTCACACACTCACACACACACACGCACTCTCACACACTCACACACAGAGATACACACACTCTCACACACAGAGAGACACACACTCTCACACACAGAGAGACACACACTCTCACACACAGAGATACACACACTCTCACACACTCGCACACACACAGACACACACACTCACAAACACACCAGCTGCAACCAAAAAGGAGTTACACACAACGGGTAAGTGCTTGGACTTCAGCCGTCAAATTCTATTGTTTTTCTAAGCTAAGAAAGATATTGCGTAAACTATTTTGCGGATAAAGGTTTAAAATAACAGATGGGAGTGTGTGTTGTTATGGGTGGAATTATAGACTATGTGGTGGCATTTTGCTTCGATAAGCAATTTTATTTTGCTTACCACAGCGAAAAGAAAAGGGAGTTTATGAAACAGAAGATTGTATATATTTATACAGGGGGGAAGATGATTGGTTGGGTTTGGTTATGATGTTTTATTCATTAAAAGATTGAATCAGTAGACAAATTGCTTCATCTAAGCAGCCCCTTGGTGGAGCAGAAGGTGAATGCATTTCCATTATCTTTGTGAGATTAATGTCTTCCTCTGAGGGGGGCAGGGCAATCATACCTCCAAAGGCACCCAACAGAACTTTCTGGTAGAACGGCATGGGGCCTTGCTTGGCCCCGCCCATCATGTCCCGCACAGTCTCGTATATGGCAAACCGTGTAAGGGAGTAGGACATCTGGAGAGTTAGGAAGTGAGAGGGAAAGGGGGGGGGGAGGGAGAGAGAGAGAGAGAGAGGGGGAAGAAAGAGGGTGGGTAGGGAGAGAGAGGGAGAGAGAGAGAGAGAGAGAGAGGGAGAGAGAGAGAGAGAGAGAAATTAACAGGAATCTTCCTTGATGCATTGTAGAGGAGCAATAATCTGATCCATCAGAAAGCTATTATTCCAGTATTTCCTGGAGCAACTGACTCAGCCCCACCCCCCTGGCCCCACCCCCCAACCTCAAAAATGTGACAGCACAAGCTCTTGCAGGATTCAAGCCTGCAGCCTTCAGACTCAAAGCATACTGATTAGTGATACCACCTACATGCACTCAAGGTGAGATATTGTTAGCAGTTTGACATCACTTTCCTTAGCAGTTAGTTATGCAACTATGCTAACACGCCGACTGCTGCAATCCGACTTCTGCATTTTGGTTTGCCAACCCGCCGTGCACAAACACACATAAATGCGCATGCACGCACACCTACCCACACGCACGTAGAGCTTCGGAAGCTTTTCTTTGCAAAGCTACTGGTAAGCAAATGAGAAATCGCAGCTGGCAATTTTGTGACCTACGGCAATCACTGAATGCTGTTAAGTCGGCAGTGTAGCACAGTGGGTAAGGAACTGGGCTTGTAACCGAAAGGTCATAGGTTCGTTTCCTGGGTAGGACAATGCCGTTGTACCCTTGAGCAAGGTACTTAACCTGAATTGCTTCAGTATATATCCAGCTGGATAAATGGATACAACGTTTTTTTTTAAATTGCTATGTAAAAGTTGTGCAAGTCATAGTGACTCAGCTGTCAGAAGGTCCTTTGTGCCACTCATGCAGTACTTAAGACTAACCACAAGAGGGAGCCCTTTGTGCAACGGGCTTATAATGTAATTTAAGTTTTGGTGCATTTATATCAGGATCGCCTTCAAACCCACTTGCCTCCCTCTTATAAAATGTAGCTCAACCTGAGTAACCTTTGAGCTTTGGATCTGGCTCAACAATGTATATAAAAACCAGGCTACACAGAAATGTAAATAACATGTAGTTATGTGTGGAGAGGTGGAAGACGTTCTGCCATTTTAAAACAAAAGGTTGGAGTTTGAACCTGTTATAAAGAGCAAGAGTTCTCACATAAACTGTTAGCAGGTGTCTGATGTGCAAAGCCCATGCTGTCAGAAAAGACCTGCGCTGTGAGCTCACAGCCAACCTATTCTTCTTTATTTAAATGCTGGAAAATGTTCTAGAAGGTTCCGCCAGCTGATTTCGGGCCGCTGCAGCCTTCTAGGAGGCAGTGATGACGCCCAGTAGTACAATGTAGCCTTTCTCCTTGGGCAGAGAAGTGTGGCTGCAGTTACACTGACCTGCCTGCAGAGGGAGGCGCTGAGCCCATTGTACAGTGCCAGAAAGCCATCGTTCCGGACCACGTGCATGGCCATCCCCACCATCCTCATCTTCACCTCCTGCTGTGTCTGCAGGTGCACCTGAGGGGTGGAGTTGTTTCATGAAAATCATCATCATCATCATCATCATCATCAGAAAGGTTTATTTTTACACTGGGCAGTTAAGTGACCCAGCATGTACTGCGTTTCATAAATTATACTGTGTGTGTGTGTGTGTGTGTGTGTGTGTTGTTTGCATGTTCCTGAACCCACTAAGCTCTAAGCCAAAAGGGTAGAATTAAAAAAAAAAAAACCATTAAAGTGAATTTTTTTATTTTTACAATCTAAGTTAAATAACTATAAGCATAGAAAAGACCACCTGCTAAATGAACAGAATGCTTTGCAACACAAACAGGTTTAGTTTAATTTCATTCTTTGCAAACCACAGATATAATGAAGACATCAAGGAAACAGACTGCACTGTGAGCTGTGCTCCGTTTAAAAGTCTGAGTGTTGCCTGCAATTAGCCACATCCTCCCTCCCTCTTGATTGGCTCAGCAGTCATATATTTACATAAAACTGACACAAGTCTGCCTATGACCTGAAAACATAGCAAGCAGGGTGGATTGAGGTTGGCCTGTAGTCTGGGACTATAATTAGCCTCACTGACACTGGATTTAACAACACTAATCTGTGTGTGTGTGTGTACGTGTGTGTGCACATCTGTGTGCATACATGCGTACACATGCTTTTGTAGCTGTTACAAAAAGTGTGCCATTGCGTTATAAGAAACTGACCTATAAAAACCTGGGATTTGCAGGTTTAAACCCAGTACAGGTACAGCTGTTGAGCGAGACTCTCTGCCTTGTCTCATGTGACCCAGACGAACCGCTTCTGCAAACCCGTCCAAAGCATGCCGCACGGAAGCCACAGCGCACACAGGACATCAAAGTGAGTAAACTATTCAACAGAGACTGGTTGGAAAGTTACACATTCTGCCAGACATGGTAATAATTCCAGTGCTGTGGGCGTCACCGTTAAATAATTAGCCAGGGCTCACGGCAAACACCAGGACACTGCATGTCACAAGGTTAAATAAATGACAGCCCCGGCCAACAGCTCTTTACAGTAAATACGCTGTTGCTATTCTGGCTTTATAACAGCTTGAGGTGCAGTGTGAAAACCAGTATTACTGCCATCCGGCTTTTAATCTGTCTAATGTCACTGCTTAAACTGCCCCCAGATAAGCCTGCTCCAACACAACTGGCTGCCAGAGACCATGTGACATGGCTCATCCAATAAGAGACTGGTAGTGCTCGTCTGCAGGATTCTGAACTCTTTTAGGTCAAGCCAGGTGCCACATTCTTGCCAGCGACTGCTTCGAACTGTTACTGACAGTTTACAGTTCAGCACAGAGTTCCAGATTAATGACTATCCTCTGACCTGTACCTAAGCTATTATTGTCATTGCAGAATGGCAGAATAGTCCTGTAAACTGCTTAGCATAAGACAGAAGCCTGTTTTTTACAAAACGTAAAAAGAAAATGAAAGCTGCCAGCGTTGCTGTTTCCTCCAGGCTTTTTAAACACAGATGAGCGTTTGTAAAATTCACCCACATAGACAGCAGTGGGCTCTAACACAAATGCAAATATTTAAAAAGACCTTTAAAATGGTTCAAGGTCAGGCCTGTTTATTTATTACACAAACACAGCTCACATTAAAGAAATGTGTCAGAGCGCCATTCTGAACATACTGTATTCAAAGGAAATGTTTAGTGCCAAGCTCATATTTTGTTGAAAGATTGCACTGCTAAAAGCCAGGGTGTCTCTCAAACACACGGGTCGGATTCCACAGGAAATAGCCTAATTCAGAAAGGAAGCAGAAGTTCGCTTTAGTTACTTTTCATGTGGGGCTGTTTCAGGTGAAAAACAGACACTTGAAAAACAGACAGAAACACCAACTGGGAAGCAAATAATTTGTTATTAAAAGCAGGTTTTGTGTGTGTGAGGACGAGCACAAAAACCTGCTGGAGATTTTAACTGGCCAGGGTGTGAACGCTTTCGCATGTTGACACAGCTTCAAAAGCAAGAGGGTCCAGCCTGAGAGCACAAAAAAGGGCGGACAAAAGCAAAGAGCTAAAAACCTGGCCCTGTACCACAGCCGCCGTTTGGCGTAGCGATATCTTCCAGAACAAACCGCGGAAGACGTGTTCGAACACGAAGTCCGCGACACCCTGGAGCCACCGGAGCTTTCTGGTGTAGAAGTGGTGATATTTTGTTTCCAGGAAGCCAAAAACATGTCCCCACACTGTGACTTCAGATAAGGCAAGGTCTTCCCTTTATCGGAAAGCTACCGCCAGTTCGCCACAGAAGAGGAGCACAACTAGTTTTTCAACTCAGTTTTCTTACCCCGCGCCCCCCCAAATGTTACCATTGCTTTGATGCCCTTACATGGGAATTTCTCAGAAAGTTACCTGGCAAAAGACACCTGAGGGGAGGGGAAGAAACAGCTAACATGTATACCACTCAAAACGCACGCTCTGGTATTTTCTAGAAAAACTGACTGGGAATGCAGGACAACAGTAACAGGTCAGGCGAGCACAGAACCGTATCATTTCACACAAAAAATCTCGATCAACCTTATCGGCCAATGACGGGCTTAGTCGGTATTCGGTGCATACATAAGCGAAGGGTAGTGCTCATAAAACTGATGCATTAGGATCAAAGTCATTTTAAATATTTGCAATGTGTATACCGCTGTTATGCTTGAAAATTCAGGGGCGTGGTCTGATTAGCATAATTAAATGGTGGATTCTACTGCGCAAGGGTGACCCATGTGGTCAAAGCAGAGATTCCAAGCAGAGGCCCACGAAACCATATGGCACTCCAGCACAAGGAGCGAGTTTGTGTTGCATAGAACGTGCGCCTATTTCGACTCCTCGCGGCGGTCCTGGTAAATGGGCGCTGCAACAGACTGAAGAAGCAGACAGTGGAGCAAAGGTCGGGTCACCGAGCACGCACAGTCAGCTCCTCATTTCATCAGGAGACCCCGGGGGCTAAGCCAAAGTCCAGCAACGGCCAGTAGGCCCGGGGCAGTGTACAGAGTAGGCGGAGACATCCAGTTTTGCATGAAAACAAACAGGTTACTTTACCGGACTTGATCAATGTTTATTGCGCTCCATAGCACATCATCTGAGCAAAGACACCAACCGATGCCGTGGCTAAAATAGGAATCAGAGCTGACCCTTTAGAACCTGAGGACTTCAGTTCTGGACCCCTGCCTGATACCAGTTCACACCCCCTGCTAAAGAGGTAGTATCTGCACGGGAAGACACTTCTATCTCCACAGCCAAGATAACGCGATAAAATACCGTATAACGGTCAGCTTGCAGGTGCTTGTCACACTATGCGGGGGATAAGATAAATCATTATGCAGTACTTATGTACTCCACAGGTCAGCACAGCTCCACATTGAGAAGCCTCTTCATTCAATTTCCTCATCGTACAAATAAATCTGAAAAATAATAGATAAAAAAACGCGCATACCAGTCTTACAATGAAAGTGTTTTTGTTAAACTATAGCGTGTGATGGCCGTAATTCGAGACGTACCGTTTCCATTTCGAGCCTAATGGTCTCGCATTGAAGTCAATGTGTGCACGGCACAAGGAAGTGTATTCAACAAGACGGAGTGAGCTCTAACTGGATCCGGATGTAGCCTACGACGCTGAAAGGTTATAATAAAAACGAGTAGAAAGAAAACAAAATGTAGCTATTTGATTTACGTCATGTGCTTCTTAAAAGCAGGTTGAAAGCATGTTTGCAGCCTAACCTTTAACCGTGGACATCTGATCCATTGAGCTGTCAACATCTGATTAACAGTAGCAAAAAACGTTAATGAGTCGTTTCATGTTATCCTAGCACCCGTGTCTTTAAAAGTTTGAATTCATACGCGGTTTAACACAGCCTATGCTATTTATTTCGGACCAGTGTGCGATGATAGGCTACGGAATCTGTTTTCGCAGTCAGAAAATCGGCGGCCCAGCTTTCCCGTGCGTTAACGCTCGGACCATCGTTCCACGAAACCCCACTCGTCCGTATAATCTTACCTTGACAAGGTCCAGTGGGTGCGTGCAGCAGGCGGCGCCGCAAGAGGCGATGCCTCCGAAATACCAGCGCGAGATCCTCTTTTCTCCCATGTTCCCGTGATGTGTGACTATGCCCTCTTCACCGATCCACCGCTGTAGGAAAAGCTCCACTGCGTTCTCTGACTCGGTTCAGAATGTTGCGCTTGACAGTACGATCCTTGCCGGACCCGCTGCAGTGGAGTGTCTATATCTAATGAATGGCCTTGTTAATCTTCAAACACGGTGAAAGCCGCGCTGTGACTAGTTCCCTGTACTCACACGCCTGCATTTTTGTATTTAAAATGCATGGAGAGAAAGAGGTTAGCGAAAATACACACATGCACAAGTTCAACCACAGCCAATTGCTTGCGCGAGATCAGGAACTGCCTCCTGCAAACAGATCCACCCCGAGTCAAAGGGCAAAGGCTCTATAATCAACCCAAATTGTGCCACCACACAAGCGCTTTCTCCTCCATTCTCTGCATAATCCCACATACCGTGGTTTCATCATAGCTGTGGCGCCTGTGCTTCTTAAAGGGCCATGCGCACTCGCACAACCGACTGACACGCTGGCGAGGATACGTTGCTGCTTTAAGAGAAATATTCACAACACCTTCCGAGTAGTTCAGTTTCTCGGGAAATAATGTTGCGCTGCATTGTGATTGTGACAACACTCGTCTATGGTTTTCAGAAACAGTTATTTGCAACCGACAAACACGAAGATGTATGCTTTCACAGTTTGATGTTGCACTATTGCCGACACCGGTCTTTCCTTCTCGTCTGTCGTGCTTCCAGAAGCAAGCACGTCTCTGCATTACCCCGTCGCACAAATTATTATATATTTTTTTGTAACGGTCCACAATTACCGTCGTACACGAACTAATGAATAGCTTAATCTTGCTGTGTTAACTTTTCGGGAAATGTACTTTAGACTAACAGTATTACAATGTTCCAGTTACACGCCAGTGCACCGATTAGTCTCGTGATATTCAAAAACTTACGCCAAAAACGTGCAGTTCAGAGGAATGTATGGCCTGCATATGTGTGTTGTGTTTGTGGGTAGATGGGTGAGCGAAGGAGAGCTTGACCTTGTATTAGCCTACCAAGCAAGTGGCACAGCTCTTTAAAGTACAAGATTTGGACACACATGACCCCTATGTGAACCAATTCGCGCGCGCACTGTAAACATTAAGCAGGTGATCCTGGGTTATTTCTCCGCTAAGTGAGCTTTGGCAAAACCATTTCGACGCTCGATCTTCAGTGTATATACTAGAATCTAGTTTAGAAATGGTATATTTCAGAATATATTGGAATTCCAAATGGCCATGTTCGTCCGGTGAAAACCTATAGGCCTACAACTATAGTGTGTTCTGGAAATTAGTTCCGCTACAATCCAGAAACATTAAAGCAATGAGACCGGAACCAGTGAATAATCTTTATTTAAACACTGCGATATGGATATGTGAGTGAGATTTTAGCATAGTTTGGTTACACACACGCCTTTACTCTTTCGAAGAGAATAAAATCAGGTATTACGTGTTTTTTTGGAGTGAAGTTTTATGAACTTCATAATGGGTGGAGCTACAATGGGCTGTCAGTTTCTTACTCGGTTGAATCACTGTTGTTTTTACTCCCCACAGAGAACAATGATTGGTTAAAATCAGCGATTCACTGACAGCAGTGGTTGTTTCGTCTATTTGTTGTTTTTTTATTGAAGTCTCACTCCGCCGTCGGTGCTGTTCAGTAGCGTGTACAGCAGAACTACCGTTTTCTACACAATACCAGGGGACTACAGGTCACAAGACGCCTCATTTTGCACCTGGCGGCATAGTATTATCACAGAGTAAACACACCCACCTGTTAAGAGGCCAAAAAAAGAAAGAAAAAAAAAAACCGAACGTTTACAGTTGCTATGGAGACACTCCTGGTTGCACTAGTGGGCACCAGTACCACAACGCCAACTTTATCTGCATTATAATAGCTCATTAAACACGGATATAATAAAACCTCAGTGAGATATTTAAGAAAAAAGAATAAACAGGGTGTGGATTGAGAATGAGTGAGCAGACGCAAGATTATTGCGGGTGTGTAGCAACTTCTCGGATTGGACTAGTACACCATCAGATGTTTGGCAGTATGATTATTGCCAGAACACATCCATAATACAAGTGGATGGTCCACACGGGGTGACCATTAACCAGCATCATCTGTAATTCAATGCCTTTCATTCATGGCAGAGGGCATGTTCCCATTGTTGATTGTCAGCTTTACACCAGCTGGTTTCTGAGCCAAATTAGTATACAACACCACAGTTTATAGGGTACACCTAGTTGGTCATTGCCATAGTTACAGCTATCTACATAAAAATCTAGCCCTTCTTTCCAATTATCTCACAATTCTTTGAGTTATGTATCTTGATGGTGGCAGTCAGGTGCTCGTACCTTTACCTCAAGTGGTGAAATTCACTTTTGTAAGTCGCTTTGGCTGAAAGCTTCAGCCAAAAGACAACATTTTAAATTGAACATCTCCCACAGGCTTCTGGCTGTACATGTTCTGTGTCTGCCCAACCGACATCAACTCTGCTGTGGTGCTGTTCCAGGCTGGTAGCCAGGCAAATTACGGTATTCACTAGCGGACTCAGTGAGGGCCTTCAGTGCAGCACCCACACTTTAGGGGCAGTGTTCCGCACCCCTTACCTGTGCAGGTGTGGGTGGCACATTGGCAACTCAAGGAGAGGCACAACAGGCAATGCCAATTTGGGGAGGAGGAAACGGGGTGGAGGGAATTGTTTAAACATTAAATGGGGGGGGGGGGGGGGGGGGGGGGTGAAGGATAAGAAACTCTTATCCAGCATGACTTTTAAAAAAAATGTACAATCCATTCATACAGCTGGATATATATTGAAGGAATTCAGATTAAACGCTGTGCTCAACTGCAGTGCCCTACCTGGGAATCAATCCAGCAACCTTAATGGTACAAGCCCAGTACCCTAACCATTATACTACACTACCACTCCTGTTCAAAAGCTCTGTTCACATTCTGCCCCCCAAAAAATAAAAGCTACCACTGTTTGTTCACATGTGAGGACACCTCCGGTTTCATGAAATTAAATGGGAACAAAAATGTGGGGACGACAGGCTGCCATAGGCTGACAAAAAAAGGAGTCAAATGCAATTAAAATGGCTGCTGTGGTATCTATGGTGAGCAGAAAAAGAGCACACTTCACAATGTTGACAAAGACAGGCTCAGTTACACTTACAGCTGAGGCTCTTGGGAAAAGGTCTTGTAAGAGGGGTTGATGGGAAGCGAGTTTCAGAGCTTGTGGTTGCCGGGTTACATTTAACCAAGTCTAGATAAAGGTTATGCCATGACAGTTACGCAATAAGCCACAAAGCAATCTGTACAGCCAGAGAAGATAACAGTTCTGCAAATAAAAAGTAATCTGTAGAGATTCACTGCCAGTCATTCTGAATTGACTTGGAAACATTCATTAAAAGATGGTTTGTAATAAAAAAATAAAAAAACTGCATTGTCATTTTCAATATTGCCAGTGAACAGACCCCATAAAAGTCATAAAAAAAACCAGACCTAAAAGGTTAATGGCTACCGCAGGTAAATTGGCCAGCTTTTACAGCACATACTCTTTTCTGCAGTTTTGTCTATATTCAAAGCCAGCTCATTCACATTAGGCCTCTACTAACACACCCTTGTGACTTTGAAGTTGCGAACAGATGCTTGTTAAGGGTGATCCAAGTGTTAGCCTGCTGCACCCAAGTGGACAATTGAGGTAGAGCAGCTTTAACAGAAGCACACTTTTGAAGTACAGCCTGTTTAGGTATACGCACGAGTACTGCCTCCTTAAATAATCTTGATAATCTTGACTTTTATCCCCCTCTATATGCAATTAATTTTTCTCCCATGAAAAGCAGAAGCCAGTTTAACTGATGAAACATTACATGACATGACAGCACAATGACACCTTCCACTACGAGGAAATATTTCAGCTCTTCCTTGTGTTAAATGTTTATTTTCACCACAGGCAAAGGCAATAGTAACCGTCTCCCTCGTACGGGGCTGACAGACAGACAGACAAGACAGACAGAGCCAATCAGCAGGGCCACGCTTCCAGCCTAACGACCGCCGCTCTTAAACATGGAGACGGACGGCCGGACGCCCTTGGGAGGGCGGGGCTACCGTGATGGGCATGGTCAGGCTCTAAGCCAGTGCGAGTTCAGTCTGAGGTTGAGAGCCCGCCTCCCCTGCCCCGCCCCTTCTGCCCAGAGACCTCTTCATATTGTGGCACTAAAGGACAATTTTCTTCCAATTATGTGAAATCTTCCACTGTGTATAAAAAAACAATGGGGAGGGGGAAAAAGAGAAACGGGGCATATGATTGGATGAACGGGACGAGGGTGGGGCTTTACTCCAGCACCACAGTGCCCCCTGCTGCCTCCAGCGCTGCCTTCAGCTTCTCAGCCTCGTCTTTGGACACATTTGTCCGGATCTGCTGGGGTAGGGACTCCACCAGCTTCTTTGCCTGCAACGGGAGGCAGGGAGTTAGCGGGAGAGAGCAAGGGCACCATTACAGCAGTACTTCATACAGTAAGCAAACCCAATGTGCACAGTAGACACTCTGATACAAGTGACTTGCACAGATAGCGTTTTTTTTATTTATTTATTTATTTTTAAAACATATAAACCCTTTATACCACTGGATATTCAGGTTGGGTATCTTGCCCAGTGATACAATGGCAGCGTCCCAGCTGGAATTCGAACCCACAACCCTTGAGTTACAAGTACAGTACCCTAACCATTACACTACACCACCACCATAATAATAATAATAATAATAATAATAATAATAATAATAATAAATGTTATAACTGGCTTTCTTTCGTTTTATTCTATTTTGATATGCTATTCTTCACCTGTAATCTTCAGAATCTTACCATCATCTGAGCTGACACAGACTGACAGACAGGCAGACAGATCCCTGGCGTTAAGACAGACATACAGACAGAGGACAGACAGACAGAGCAAGCACTGGTGTCGACACAGACAGACAGAGTGTTGGCGTTAACACAGACAGACAGACAGAGCAAATGCTGTACCTGTACGAGGTTGAGGCCCTGTATGCAGTTCTTCACTTCCTTGATCAGTTTGACTTTATCTGCTGCTTTCAGTTCTGTCAGCTTCACTGTGAAGTGAGTCTGCTCCTTCTTCACTGGAACCTCTTCCTCCTCCACGGCCTGGATTCACATGCGCACACACAAGGAGAAATATGCAAAACACAAGCAAAGTTCAAGAGTGAAGATGTATACATAACCATAATGCTCATAAAACACAGATAAATCACACATGCATATAAACAGCCTCACCTCCATCTTGAATGAGATCACACACATCATCAGTAGCGGGTAGAAAAAAGTTATGCAGAACACTAATTACATGCTGCGTAAAACCTACATGCACATAAACAGCCATCACAGATACATCACACACAAACAGACACATCATTTGCACACCTACAAACAGCAACCCGTATACACCAACAGAGGGGCGGGGAACAGGAAGAGACTTACCTGGACGGCAGGTGCGGCAGCTGTTGCCATGGCTCCCATGGGCATCATGCCCACATCCTGGATATTCAGTGTTTTCTGGAGGGGGAGTGGAGTTTTTACAGGGGGCACATCAAACCACCCTCTGACCAACAGCCTCTCAGCACTACAGCCTCAAGACCTAAAGGCCCCCGTTGTGGCCCTCAACGTGCCTGAGCAAAAAGGAAGCAGTACACACACTGTTTACGCTCCTGAGCAGCGTGAATTTATGAACACCAGAAAGACCGTCTGATGAAGAGCCATTAGGCTGGAAACGTTACTTGGGAGAATGTACAGTGTGGGAACTCTTCCTTTTTACTTTTTACATTTTTCAGTTCGGCACCTGTCTGGGTTTTCTGTACAATAAACATTGTGTGGATTGTGTTTATTTAAATTTGCTGATATTCACCTGCTCTTATTGTTGTTCTAAAGCTCTTAGACAATGCAACCAAGTTTTGGACCAAGAGACACAGACACCGCCCGTGAAAGGCTGCAGTAACTTGCAGTTTAAATTACAGGTCTAGCTATGCCTAGAGCTAAAGTGATGCATGCGCTTTGTACTCTCAATAACATTAGCCTCTCTACACCTTTGCTATATAAATATTAGCAGCGATTCAAGTGCATAGGGTACACTGTTTCTACAAGGGCCAGCTTCTGGAGGGTAACCAGGGTAATGGGGTAATGAGGATCAGAGGTGGGATGAGTTTATACATGCATCATAATTATTAAATTTCTCCCTTTTCACCCCCCTGCTGGAGTTGTTCTTCTGTATTTCATGTGCCTGATTTCTTTGATAATAAAAAAAAGTCACCACTTTTGGCAAAACGATCCCATTCAAAAAGAGGGCACAGTTACCCGAAAAAACAACAGAAACTCATATTACTAGCAAGGAATTTCATTTAAGCTTGGGGGTCACATTAACCATATCTCTTCATGAGGGAAAACAATTCTAGTCACATTATTTCTATGTGCATCTGACTGTAGCTTTTACTGAGCAGAAAAATTCTAGTCACATTATTTCTGTGCATCTGACGGTAGCTTTTAATAAGCAGAATAATTCTGGTCACATTACTTCTATGTGCATATGACTGTAGCTTTTAATGAGCAGAAAAATTCTAGTAACACTATTTCTATGCTGTGGCTCCGCCCCCCGCAGCAGTGCTGTACCTTGAGCAGCTCATTGAGGTCAGACACCTCCAGCAGCGTGAGACTGGCGATGTCACTGACCAGCTGCTGGATTTTGGGGGAGTAGCTCTTTGGCGCGCCGTCCAGTGGGGGGGCAGCGATGGTGTCGGACGGACAGGCAGAGCTGGTCTTCAGCGCCCTCAGTCCACACACCAAGGGCGTCCTTGCAGCCCGTCTGGGGAGAGAGCGGGGCTCATCTTCATCATCATCATCACCATCATTATCACTACAACTGACTGGCCTTGGAGTTCTCATTCTCCCAGCCAATGGAAGTCCAGACTATTTGGTCTCAACCTCGCCTGGCTATTAAATATAGTGGTTTGAAGCAAACCGGAGAGGATGAGATTACAATTTTCTTGGGTCAAGATTCCACATAAAACACACAGAGGACTGATGGGGAAGGCCTGAGCCCAACACAGATTTGAAGTACTGGCAATGTCTATGCAAAGGGCTTCATCAAGTTTCAATTATTCAAACCAGGGGAAACGAGGATACATTTTAAATGGGAAGATATCCATCCCAAAATTATGGGAATTAATATAGAGTTGGTGCACCCTTTGTTGCTATAACAACCTCCACTCTTCTGGGAAGGCTTTATACTAGACGTTGGAGCACTGTTGCAGGGATTTGCTTCAATTCAGCCAGAAGTTCATTAGTGAGGTTGGGCACTGTTTAGGCCTGGCTTGCAGTTGGCTTTCCAATTGATCCCAAAGGTGTTGGTTGGGGTTGAGGTCAAGGCTCTGTGCAGGCGAGTCAAGTTATTCCACACCATTCTCAACAAAACCATTTCTATATGGACCTCCCTATGTGCCCAGGGGCATTGTCATGCTGAAACAGGAAAAGGCCTTCCCATAACTGTTGGGGAAGCACAGAATCATCTCGAATGTGACTATATGCTGCAGCATTACGATTTTCCTTCACTGGAACTAAGGGGCTTAGCCCACATCACGAAAAACAGCCCCAGATAAAGGGGTGTCCAGAAACAATTGGTCATATAGTGTATGTGTGTTTGAATGCTTCTAGTGTATGTGTTATGCGTGTTTGTATGGGTTTATGTATCCACTGGCTGCACAAAGAATTTCCCTTTGGGGAAAATTAAGCTGAAGTTGAAGAGTGGGGCAATCTGGAGCATTGGCAGTGGCCAGTTTGAAGTACTAATACAATAAATCTGAACTGGTGGCTTTGTAGCTGTTGGGCTCATATCACACATATATGAGACTGCTTACGGGGAAGAGGAGGTGAGGGAGAAAGAGTAAGAGGAATGGTTTAGCACTAACAGTATTGCTCCTGGACTGGTTTCTTGTCAGGACTGAGCCCTTAACTTACTGACCTTATAAATCACTGACTCAGGCCACTGAAAACAGACCCGTCACTGCTGTCACCTGAAAGCACTGGCACTTGACACAGAGTAACTGGGTAGGCGTGAGCCAGCATTAGCCCAGTAGCAGCAACTGGGGCTCGGTCTCGTTTCGAGCCTTGCTCTCAAACTGTTCTCGTGTTAGGACAGGACAGGCCCTGCTGGTGAATAATCAGGGCTAGCAGAGACACAAATATCGCTCAGCATTATCAGTAAAGGTCTGCCAAGACCGGAGAGGGGCAGACACTTGATTCTCCATTGTCAGACCCTGGTTTGGACCAATCACTGGTTTGCAAGGTCTGCAGGCCAAAAACTAGCACAGGTCTTAGAATGAAGGCTTCCCCTTTAATATCTGAACTGCTTAAATGTGTCAGACAAGTAGATGATTTGGCTTTATTTAGTTTAAATTCCAAGGATACACCATAATTAAAAACGCCGTATATTAAACGAGGATTATAAACACTTGTTCAGAACAAAACAAAAAAGATAAAGCTAACTAAAAGCGAATTTGCTAACTTTAACTAGCTAGCCACCACAATGTTTACGTGGCGTAGCCCTGGGTAATAAGTCTGTTCATGTCTACAGGACCGGCGTTCTGTTCCAGCAATCAGACATTTGTACTGATACGAGAAGCCATAGGGCAGTCAGTATTATTACTGCTCTATGGCTTCTCGTATAAATACAAATGTGTGATTGCTGGAACGGGCCGCCGGTTCACCCACGTAGTCGACCAGTTCTCATCAGCAAGCAAACGTTCGCTCCACAGCATTTCCGCAAGGCAACAAGCTAGTTAGCTAGCCATCAAGGAACAGTGGTGCAAATTTGAATGAACACTGGTTACATTAAATGGCTACTCGCATTCTCCACTTCAGTGCCACGATAACGACAATCATCGTCCCACTTTAGGCTGCTGCTCACATTTGCAAAAAAAGCTCAACTGGATAGCAATTATCTCACTGTCCTTGAGTACTGGTACAGAATGCCGCACCGGCGGTTCCGTTATGTCACAGGTTCGGGTTCACTCCGGCTTACCGTTGCGTCTGTGCTGCGATGCGCAGCGCGGTCCGGATACAGTGTCGAGTGCAGTACATATTTGTTATATATGGTTTGTGATATTTCTTGGTTTTGGGATCCTTGGTCCGTTTCTGCCTCCCTAACAGTCAGTTAGTCTGACACTCACGCAGCACATGTCTTCCTCCAGTTTTCACTCACTGACCTACCCACAATGCACCGCGCACCCTTCAAAATGCAACTTTATTAACACAGACATTGGGGAGAAGATATGTCAAGAAAATGTATAAAAAGAAATGGCAATTATGATTTACAAAGATGTGGTTTCGTTTAGAAAAAAAAAATTAAATCTGGATCAAGTTATATGCAGAACCCTTTAAGTATATATGAAAATATATTTTATTGTTGACGTTGGGATAAATTTAATCATTTCATGTCGTTTTCCCCATCGAATTAAACTGCACGTTATCGCTTTTTCTCATAGCCTGCCATTATTTTTCATTCGCCTTTTTTATTTGGGGAGGAGTGTGGGACACAACTGTTGCATTCCATCAAACATTAGCCAGTCATTTAGTCAAAATGTACACCACGTACCTAAACAAGAAAGCCAGGGGGGCTGGCCCTACTAGGCTAGCGTGGAACCCACTGAACTGTGGTGGAATCCTCTTAAACAGGTAATCCCAGGCTGTGCCGGCCGACAGATCAGAGGCATAGATTTGGTGGGGAACAGACAGGAGATTTTTCACCCCCAATATTTCCATATGAATTGGTCCCTAAACTCTCAGCCTAGCGAATATGTTTGTAGGACTTTACGTTTGACCACGCGAGACAAGGTGATCCAGAAGTCCCTTTACACCAAAGTTCAAACCTACACCCACGGAACAGCTAGATCGTTAAGAAACTGAAGCCTGTTTGTTCGCCATATCCCTCAGGTCAGAAATAACTGCACGCTTGGTGTATATAGATGTCCTTACTACGTTCAGACCAGAGCAATATATTTAACTCTGCTCACGAAGGCATGCCTCGCGACCTCGTTCGCCCTTTGCTGGAATGTAAATCTGATAAAACGGGAGTCGATGGCTTTCGCCTTTCTGCATATTCACTCAAGTTCTTTTTATATGCATCTACTGCAGAGAAATTGTGGGTGGGTGGGGTTCGCTCTTTTTTCCTGTAAAATTCCAAAGTATTTATGTCTCATAATACAATTCAGTACTTTAATGGTTCCGCCAGTTTGTGGTGTGCGTATCAAAACATTTGCCCGGCCAGTCGAGTCCTAGTTTTTGCTGTGTTAGTTTAACCCAGTATGGACAAAGATACTGGTTTGGATATTCGGATTCAACCTCGCCTGCGGTGATAGGCTTCACGGAACTGTAGGAAACTGGTTTGGATCACGTGCAATTTCACGGTGCATCCGATAACTGGCCCTGTGTATGTGTACCAGTGATTACAGTGGAAATAAATACATTATTATTATTATTATTATGGGAAAAAGCTATCTTTCAGCAGATGCTCTTATCCAGAGCAACTTTATTCTGTCTACACACTAGAACACAAACGGTAGAAAGACGCATCCTCAGTCTTCATCAACTATGCAAAATCCAACTCGCCTTCACCATTAACATATATCACCTCATAATAATTTCAACATTATGTGTTCACGTGTAACAGTTCACTTGTTTCAGTGAATGGGAAAAAGAAAAATAATTAATACCCTTTGGCCATTTAGCAAATATTTTAACCAAAGCAACTTAAAAAACTTACGTCCTTTTCACAAACAATATTTTGCTGCTGGATTATAAAATGGATAGTTTACTGAAGCAACTGAGGTCAAGTAACTTGCTCAAGGGTGCCCCAGCTGGGGATCAAATCTACAACCTCAGAGTTGCAAACCAAGGTCCTTACCCACTATACTGCACTGCTGCCCTAATGTTTACATCTTTGGCTGAACAAGTTACAGTTTATGAGTTGTTTAGTTCTTTGACGTTTTGACAGCTGTAAATTTAACATTTAAATTAATTTGAAATTCAAAATTGAATGATCCTCAGCACCATATTCAATTTTGCCTTCAGGGTCTCCAGCCCAAGAATAATAAATGTTATTTCATAAATATATGACTGGCAGAAGAGTTACCAGTTCTCAATAAAGTACATACACGGTTCTGAAAGCACTTTTCATTTCCCACACGCAATATTTAACCAGACATAAAAACAAACAAGTCCAAAGCTACTACTTAATACCCCACTAACTGATAGACTTGTCATTGTAATCAGAAAACTTAGACCACTACTGACCCAGTGAGTTTATATCTCTGTAATTATGTTAAGTATACACAAGTGAGTGGACTACATTTTGAATAAAGTCACGAATAACGCATTATCATATGTGCAGTACCATAAGTACAGCATACCACACTACCGCATTCTGAACAAAACAGGTCACAACAAATTTAAAGACCACAAAACAGCAGGATATTCGTTAAATATGGTATTTTTTAAATGTAGACAGAGCAGTATGATGGAAAAATGATCACAAATGGGGTGGGTTACAGAAGTTACTGGTCTTGTGTACATATTACAGACATGCTGAATACAGGCCCCTCCCATTAGCCAGCTCTGATCTAACCCCACTGAACAAGCTTGCCTAAATAACATACTGGGGAGACCCATCAGCAGTGTGGACGCTGGGCACACCATACCCTCACTCGACTAAGAGGAAATGTATTCTCTGCCTCTTACTGAGCCATGGAAACTGTGCATCCTCTGCTACTTCACAGACACTAAAGCACAGATTCGCAGTCACATTCATCGCCTTAGACTTCCCGACAGTAAAAGCGCCATTACTGGAGAGGCCAAAGTCTGCCAAACTCCGCTACCATGGCACTGTGCCACACAAACGGTAAAACAGACACATGGGGTAGATCCAGCTAAGAACCAAAAAAACGCTCAGGAATCAAACAGCTTCCTGTTAACCCTGGTCATGCCATCAGCAAGGGCCATCCGCTCCCTTCCAAAATTAAAAAATTAAAAATTGTATACCGCAAAAAATTTGAAGGCAACTAATTGGCCCCAATTCATGAACTCAAGAACCGCATACAAAAAGAAGCATTAAAATTATGGTGTTTTTGAAACGCGTGTGAGGGCACAGGGATCTGCCATTTCAAAGTTTCTGTGAGTTCTGAAAGTCATTGTCTTCAAGGCTAACAAAAACTAACACAGACCATCGCTCCAATCACTTCATGAGTAATGGTCTGGGAGTGGAGCTCAACTGCAGAACTGCAATGGAATGTTGACGTCGCTGACATTCCGTCAGGAATGGTCTACGGTTAGGAAGGAGCGGATTGGTCAGTCGCCGACTCGGACACCTCCCCAGAGCTGTTTCTGCCCATGTGCCTGTCCCGTTTTCAATTCCTCCCCCATTTCACTCAATCACACGCAAGCCTTTCAAAAGGAGCAGCCACACCTACTTCTGCTTCTGACGTACGTGCGAATGGCCTTAAGGAAAGAAAAAGATCAAAAATATCACAGAATAGTTTAGTCTCATCATTTAACGCATTTGCTTACATTTATTAATTGATTTTCATGACGAGACGATTCATTTAAACTTCTAGTTCCGTTCATGAGGAAACATCAAATGCTTACGGACCGGCGATAAAAGAGAACCAGTTGAGTCTAAAGAGTCTTAGACCATTCTTATGCCCTTGTGCGATGTCAGTTTGAAAGACTGAGCTAGGATTTCTGGGACAGAACACCTTCACACAGTGTGAAGGACAGCTAGCTTAAGCAACCGCTACATGGAAACATGGAAGTGCTCTCACACTTCAGATATCAGGCTGAGGGGAGGAACATCACTGTAATTTTTTATTCTTTAATTCAACTAATATCACATATATTGGACTCTTGTGAGCCCTAAAGACCCATGTGATAGGAATCAGCCAATGAGCGAACCATCTTTCGCCAGTGGATTCGTGGAGCAGACTTGGATTTTTCCTGTCTTGCAGTAACCTGGCAGGACAATGGAAGGCTACTCAATGAATCGTCTTGTAAGAGAGAGAAAAGGTTTTTCTGTCATTCAGTCCGTGTCGCTCACTGCCTCAGTGCGAGTTGATTTTGGGGGGTGGGGCAGGGGTGGGGGGTCACTTAAGCCTTGGAGGGGGCGCCGTTATTGGGGGTGTAGTGTGTTGGGGCTCAGTCAAATGAGATGAGCTGAGCCTCGTTGCTGGCCGGCGGTGCCTGGGGCTGCTGCTGTCCCTGCTGCTGGGGACCAGGGGGCGCCATCTGTACAACCAGACAAGAGAACACTGTCACAGCTGACCAGGGCCAATCAACAGGCTTAGGGCTCAGACTAGTCAGAATTCCTCAAGTGTAGCGGTCACATGCTCATGACATCACGTGCCCAGATATAAAATATACAAGATATTTAAGAGAGAATTACAACAATAAAGATGGAAAAATAGACAGAAAGGGAGGTCATGAAAGAGTACGGTGTGACAGCCTGTGCTCCTCACCTGCTGGTAGATGGGTTGCTGTCCTCCAGGCATGTAGGCTTGCTGGGGGGCCATGTTTGGGTCCTGACCGGGCAGCGCTGTCATCATGTTCTGGGAGAGAGAGGCCATGTGGGGGGAACCAGACAGGTAGGTCTATATGAGTAACGCCACAGAGCCAATGTGCATGTCCACTGTGAGTTACTCTACTCAGCCAAACCTGTATGTCCACTGAGTTACTCTACTCAGCCAAACCTGTATGTCCACTGAGTTACTCTACACAGCCAAACCTGTATGTCCACTGAGTTACTCTACTCAGCCAAACCTGTATGTCCACTGAGTTACTCTACTCAGCCAAACCTGTATGTCCACTGAGTTACTCTACTCAGCCAAACCGGCATGCTGTAGGGTTGGTAGTAAAGTGTGAGTAACTCCACTCAGCTGACCTGCATGCTGTAGGGTTGGTAGTAAAGTGTGAGTAACTCTACTCAGCTGACCTGCATGCTGTAGGGTTGGTAGTAAAGTGTGAGTAACTCTACTCTGCTGGCCTGCATGCTGTAGGGTTGGTAGTAAAGTGTGAGTAACTCCACTCAGCTGACCTGCATGCTGTAGGGCTGGTAGCCCATGTAGGTCATGCCGTTTGTGGGAGCAGCCTGTGACATGGGAGGCATGTTCTGAGCCTGGGACACTGCATTCTGTAGAGAGAGAGAGGGGGAGAGAGAGGGAGGGAGGGTGAGAGATGGAGAGACAGAAAGAGGGAGAGAGGGTAGGGGATGGAGTGACAGGGGAATGACAGGGGGTGGGGGAGAGAGAGATGCAGGGAGAGCAAAGACACCATGGTTTAATTCTACACGGAATCAGATTTCAAAATCCAGCCGAAGACTTGAGATTTAAGAATGCAACGTGCAAATATTGTGCACAGTCAGATAGTGAAGACCCCAACTTCCACTCCCCCCATTATTACCTGGTAACCCTGTGTGGGCGCGGGCTGGTAGCTGGAGTAGGGGGGGCTTGTGGTGGGTACGGCCTGGCCTGGGGCAGCTGGCTGCCCGGTGGAGCCAGCAGCCTGGTACATGTAGGCATTCACCATGCTGGGGTCTGTAGAGAGAGAGAGAGAGAGAGACAGACAGAAAAGAAAGAGAGAGAGAGGTGGAAAATATGTTATGTGTCCTACTTTTAACACTTTGTTCACTGACACAGTCTGACTGTACTTTTGGGCTGTTTGGTTTAAGATTTACAATAACAATATCACATAAATGAAAAGTCATATCATGTAAACAACATGCACTTCTCACACTGAGTGGGCTGTATAAGGTATATACATGCACATGTCCCCTTTGCCCTGTCAGGCTGATTATGATGTCATAATGGGCAACACCCATGGCATTAACCCCTCCCCCACTGGCATTAACTCCTCCCTCAGCACCCATGTGACCGCTCAGGCCTGCTCACCAGTGGCAGAGACAGGTGCTCCCTGGTAAGCGCCGGTGCCTGCCTGGCCAGGCTGGTTCATGTAGACCGTGTGCATGGGGGACCCCTCCACAGAGCCAGAGGGGCTGAAGGTCCCGGGGTAACTGGGGGGTCCCGCGGGCTGGTACACCACCCCCCCAGCAACGTTGGGTGGCAGGGACTGCATCTGAAACACAGATTGGTATACCTGTGTAGTGCAGATAGAGCGCCTGTGACCCTGTGTAAAAGGTGTAGTTTACCTGTGCGTAGGGCAGGGAGAAGGCTGGTGTACCTGTGTAAAAAGTGTAGTTTACCTGTGCATAGGGCTGGGAGAAGGCTGGTGTACCTGAGTAAAAGGTGTAGTTTACCTGTGTAAAAGGTGTAGTTTACCTGTGCATAGGGCTGGGAGAAGGCTGGTGTACCTGTGTAAAAGGTATAGTTTACCTGTGCGTAGGGCAGGGAGAAGGCTGGTGTACCTGTGTAAAAGGTATAGTTTACCTGTGCGTAGGGCAGGGAGAAGGCTGATGTACCTGTGTAAAAGGTGTAGTTTACCTGTGCGTAGGGCAGGGAGAAGGCTGGTGTACCTGTGTAAAAGGTATAGTTTACCTGTGCGTAGGGCAGGGAGAAGGCTGATGTACCTGTGTAAAAGGTGTAGTTTACCTGTGCGTAGGGCAGGGAGAAGGCTGGTGTACCTGTGTAAAAGGTGTAGTTTACCTGTGCGTAGGGCAGGGAGACGGCTGATGTACCTGTGTAAAAGGTTTAGTTTACCTGTGCGTAGGGCAGGGAGAAGGCTGATGTACCTGTGTAAAAGGTGTAGTTTACCTGTGCGTAGGGCAGGGAGACGGCTGATGTACCTGTGTAAAAGGTTTAGTTTACCTGTGCGTAAGGCAGGGAGAAGGCTGATGTACCTGTGTAAAAGGTTTAGTGTACCTGTGCGTAGGGCAGGGAGAAGGCTGATGTACCTGTGTAAAAGGTGTAGTTTACCTGTGCGTAGGGCAGGGAGAAGGCTGATGTACCTGTGTAAAAGGTTTAGTTTACCTGTGCGTAGGGCAGGGAGAAGGCTGATGTACCTGTGTAAAAGGTGTAGTTTACCTGTGTAAAAGGTTTAGTTTACCTGTGCGTAGGGCAGGGAGAAGGCTGATGTACCTGTGTAAAAGGTGTAGTTTACCTGTGCGTAGGGCAGGGAGAAGGCTGATGTACCTGTGTAAAAGGTGTAGTTTACCTGTGCGTAGGGCAGGGAGAAGGCTGATGTACCTGTGTAAAAGGTGTAGTTTACCTGTGCGTAGGGCAGGGAGAAGGCTGATGTACCTGTGTAAAAGGTGTAGTTTACCTGTGCGTAGGGCAGGGAGAAGGCTGATGTACCTGTGTAAAAGGTGTAGTTTACCTGTGCGTAGGGCAGGGAGAAGGCTGATGTACCTGTGTAAAAGGTGTAGTTTACCTGTGCGTAGGGCAGGGAGAAGGCTGGCATCTGCGCTCTCATCTGAATGGTGTGCTTCTGCTGCTCCAGTCTCAGCTGCCTCTCCTTCTCCTGCTCCTGCAGCCGCTGGATCGCCAGCTGCCTCTGCACCTCCAGGTACTCCTGCAACGCGGGGACCAATCACAGCGTCACACACACTCAGACCAGCCAATCACGCCCCACACCCCCCTCTACTACAGCACAGAGATCCCGCCGCAGGCTGATTCTCACCTGCTTCTTCTGCCTCATGATCTCCAGTTTCTGGGCCAGCTGGATCTGCCTCTGCCGCTCCGCCTCCTCGGCCGCCCGCCGCAGCTTCTCGCGGTGCTCGTCCCGCAGGGCGTTGAGCGCCGCCCGCGCGTCTCGAACCTGCGCCAGCTTGTCCTGCAGCCCCTCGTAGTACACTGCCAACACACAGGGAGGACTCAGCACGGCAAGGGACAATAGCAGTGCTGACAGCACGGCATAAACATCAATGCAAAGAGAGGTGACGGAAGGTTCTGGAAAACAGGGTGTTAGGGGTGTGAGGTTAGAGTAAGGGGTACAATGTTGTGGTTCGGGAGGGCGTGTGTGTGTGCATAGGTGAGGATAGTTGGAATAATGCTTTTGGGGTGAGGATCTGAGTGCGTGTTAGTTAGGATAGTTAGTATAATGTTTCTGGTGTGCGTGCGTGTGTATGAGGATAGTTGGTAAAATGTTTTTGGTGTGCGTGCGTGTGTATGAGGATAGTTGGTAAAATGTTTTTGGTGTGCGTGCGTGTGTATGAGGATAGTTGGTAAAATGTTTTTGGTGTGCGTGCGTGTGTATGAGGATAGTTGGTAAAATGTTTTTGGTGTGCGTGCGTGTGTATGAGGATAGTTGGTAAAATGTTTTTGGTGTGCGTGCGTGTGTATGAGGATAGTTGGTAAAATGTTTTTGGTGTGCGTGCGTGTATGAGGATAGTTGGTAAAATGTTTTTGGTGTGCGTGCGTGTGTATGAGGATAGTTGGTATAATGTTTCTGCGTGTGTGCGTGGTGCGCGTGCGGTACGTGGGTAGCGGCGGGCGCGTTTGGGGGCGTGCCCTCACAGCGTTTCTCGTCCAGCTGGTTGAGCACCTCCAGCAGCTGGGGGTGCATGTTGTTGATGGACTGGAAGAGAGAGAGCACGGCGCTGTCGTTGGTGATGCTGCGACCGCGCATGTGGTTGCTCTTCACGCGGTTGAGGAAGGTGGTGACCGCATTCTGCAGCGCCTTCAGGAACTGCTCGTGGTTCTCCTCCGACTCCCCGTTCTGGTACTGCTGCTGAGGGCAGAGAGGCACTGTCAATCAAGGAGGCCTCACCCAATCACTGGGAAGGGTAGGGGAACGCAGTCAGTCAAGGGTACTGTCAGTCAATGAGCCCTCAACCAATCACATAGAGGGATAGGCAGATACATCAGAGAGAAGTGTATGCAGTATATACCTCCACCACGCTGACAGGAGGGGCCGGAGCCTGGCTTTCCACTGGTTGGCTGATCTGGCTGATCTCTCTGATCTCTCTGATCTGGCTGACTGGCTGGGGCTCGGCCAATGGGACTGGGGCAGGGGCGGAAGGGGTGGGGCTCCTGCGGACCTCTTCCTGTTTCTTCTCCCAGTAAGTCCTGTTCAGGTAGCGTGCCAACTGTGGAGAGAAGGCATCCATGTATCAGTTAGCAACTGAGCCTTACATATGCACCAGACTTACACTTACTTTGAGTCAATGAGTTTAGCAAACCCTTGCACCGACAGTGACTATCAAAGCTTGTTTTTTTACGTGCTATTCTATTACACAGCTGAAGGCTTTATTTAAGCAATTCACGTTAAGTAATTTTGCTCAGGGACACAACGGCAGTCAGGAATCAAACCTGCAACCCCCGAGTCACAAGCCCAGGTCCCTGCGCTTTGCTCCAATGTACCCCAGCTAAAGGCAGCTAAGTGACGTTAAAGAGCGTGGACATGCCTGAACACTGCCTGTAATAAACCCCAGCAGGCATTTCTGCCAGCACACATGCCTGCTCCTACACGCCACACTGGACGACACATTACATATGACAGTGCGTCAGACGCACCAGAATGCACCAGTTATTTAAGAAAACCACATGAAAGCAAGACTTATCCACACTAGGGGCAAGGCCGTTTAATTGAATGAATTCATGAAGCATTCAGAAAAAAGTGAAAACGGAAATAATTTTTTGCATAGAGAGTTAGAACGTTGGAACTCAGGTAGACTGCTGTCAGAACACAGGTAGACGGCTGACAGAACACAGGTAGAACACTGACAGAACACAGGTAGAACGCTAACAGAACTCAGGTAGACCGCTGACAGAACTCAGGTAGACCGCTGACAGAACACAGGTAGAACGCTAACAGAACACAGGTAGACCGCTGACAGAACACTGACAGAACACAGGTAGAAAACTTACAGAACACAGGTAGAATGCTGACAGAACACAGGGAGAACGCCAACAGAACACAGGTAGAACACTGACAGAACACTGACAGAACACAGGGAGAACACTGACAGAACACAGGTAGAATGCTGACAAAACACAGGTAGAACGCTAACAGAACACTGATAGAACACAGGTAGAACGCTGACAGAACACAGGTAGAACGCTGACAGAACACAGGTAGAATGCTGACAGAACATTAGCAGAACTGAAGACCAGACGGCAGCCTTACCTCTGGGTCCACGTCTTCAGCCAGGGGTGCGGAGGAGTTCTGGGAAGCGCAGAAAGGGGTGTGTTACAGTGACGGGTGGGGGGGGGGTGTCATGTGTAAACCTCCACTGCTGTTAACAGCTGCTGTACCAGCCCCAACATCCCCTCTTAGGTTTTCTGCCAAAATCTCGCACAGATTTATAACCAACGGAAGACAGCCAAAACAGCACTCCTGAATATGCAAACCCTGCTACTACAGATCATGTCTGTGTCGCTAGGTAACCTTAGGATCCTATGACTGCTCGACAGAAAGACAGCAACACATTTAAAATGTATAAGGAAGGCTGGCTATGAGATTACTTTGGGGTAGAAGATGTGGGGTGATTTTGGGTGTGCAGGATGTGGGGGGATTTTGGGGGTGCAGGACGCGGGGTGATTTTGGACGTACGAGGGGTGCGGTGATTTTGGGGGACCACAGGACTCACCACAGGGGAGGAGTACAGGGAGCTGACAGGGGGCGCCGATGAGGTCACAGGGGTGGGCTCGGCTTTTGGGTACAGCGTATAGGAGGTCTTCTGTCTCTGAAAACACAGGGATTCTGGTCAGTGTTTCTCAGAACACACACACACGCACGCACGCACGCACGCACGCACGCACGCACGCACACAACAGCGCCCCATTTTAGCGAGATGTGGATGGAAATGGAGGAAAGAGCAAGGAGAGGCTGAAAGACAGAGATACGTGGAGAAAAGCAATTAAACGAGAGGGATGGAGACAAAGAGAAATGGTGGGGTAGAGACTGAAAGAGACAGAAGGAGAGACAGAAAGAAGGGGATGAATGAAAGAACGGTGGGAGAGAGGGAAAGAAAGAGTGAAAGAGTCTTTTTTGTGTGAGTCGCACCATCCTCGCCTTCTCCTCCGCCTCGCTCTGTGATAGGGCGATGGCCAGCTGTAGCTCCTCCTCCTCCTGCAGGGCCGCCTCGTCTCTCTTGGGGGGAGTCTGAGAAGAGAGAGCAGTTAGCCTGGGGGGGCTGAGTGGAGGAGTGCATAGGAGCTGTTAGTCTGGGGGGGGGGAGGGAGGGGGGGGTGGCAAAACATACCCAATATCCCCCACCTCCTTATCATCTAACCCAGGGATTCCAAACTGCAGTCCTGGGGGCCCATGCGTTTGCAGCTATTTGCATTTCACCCCGCCAATCAGCACGCACGCACAAACATGGAACACCTGGCCAAAGTTGCCAGATTGGCAGGATACCTGCCCCAACTGGGCAAATTTTTATGTTACTGTGGGGGGTAAAATGGCTTGTGGCGGGTTCACCATTTTCAAATATGGCAACACTGCACCCCGCGATCCAAACTTATCTGCAGAGCTCACAGTTTGTCACCAGAGGTATAAAGGGCCAAACAATCCAGGTCTGGCCCACAGACCATAATAAACAGTACAAAACAACAAGCCCCTCGCTACAAACCCCATCAATCATTCATTCATCTTAAATGACAAAATCCTTTAAATGTATAGGGAGGCTGGGAGTTTTACATGATCACTGGGTGCGTGGAGTACAGGCTGCTAGCCTACCAGATGAGGAGGAAATTACTTCCCGGCTGAGAACATGACACAAAACTACAATGCCCACAATGCACAGTGTGAGGCCTGCTGGCCTGGGAGCGGGATGCACGGAGTCTGTATCTGAAGTGTAGCTACTTACTGTTCCACCGACCACTACCTGAGACTGCTGGGACAGGGGGCTGGTCAGGTACTCCGGGGGGAGCTCTGATGAGCCAGTGGAGGCTGCTTTACCCTCTGCTTTCCTGCAGAGAGGGAGGGGGAGTGGAGGGAGAGAGAGAGGGGGAGGGGGGGAGGAGAGAGAGAGAGGGAGGGGGAGGGAGAGAGGGAGGGAGAGAGAGAGGGTGGGGGGGCAGAGGGGGACAGATAGGGAGGGATACAGGGATTCTCAGTCAGGGATGGAGTAAACCCGCACAGTGAATCCCAGAATCCCCTGAGAGAGCGGCAGCTCCACTCACTTGTTGAGGAACTCGAAGCAGGGCTCACACACGCGCACCTCCTTCTCTATGCCGAACTTGGGGATGGTGGAGCACTTAGAGGAGCACTTCCCACAGAAGATCTGCCCGCACGCCCGGCAGTGATGCTGCCACACAGAGAGAGAGAGAGTGAGGGAGAGCAAGCTTCTCTAACACACACTCATTCAGAGAGACGCACACACGCATGCACACATCTCACATACAAACTCTCCCACAGAGAGACGCACACACGCACACACACATCTCACATACAAACTCTCCCACAGAGAGACGCACACACGCATGCACACATCTCGCATACAAACTCTCCCACAGAGAGACGCACACACGCACGCACACACACACACACACACCAATATACATTGTCTGTATCAAGCATAAACTGCGTATCTCCAAAATATGACATTTGCAGGAGCAGCAAAACCGCTTCTATTTCCAATTAGGAAAGGGCATCATGGTTTTATCGTACGGCGGTTTGACCCAACTCCAGGTCTTGAGTTTTGAGTCTTGTACAGCACACAGAGCCAGATGAGAACTTTGAGCGTGTGTTTAAAAATACCAACCTTCCGGGTCATGACCCCAAACTGAACCCTACACCGATGACACTCCTCGGCATCCACCCAATCAGGAGCCTGGACAGAAAGACAGAGGGGATTATTATCTCTGTGATAAAGGCAAGATTTGGGGAATAACTCACAAAGGCAGAGACAGAGAGAAAGAGCGAGAAAGCATAAGAGAGAGGGAAAAGATAGAGAGAGGGAAAAGATGGAGAGAGGAGAAAAGGAGGAGCAGACTGACCCTCTCAGCTGCAAACATGGCATCACTCTCCTTGAGCTCAGGGAAGGCGTGGCCTGCAGAGATGAACGAGAGAGAACATTATTCATCTCTTTACTGCTCAAAGAAGAAAAGTAGTTTCATACACACACACACACACACACACACACACTGACATTCTGACATTGAACACCTCAGAACAATAAAAAGAAACAAGAACTAAAGTGAAAATAGGAGGGGGGGAGAGAGGAGAAAAAAGATGACAAAAACAGACATCAGGGAGAGAGAGGAAAGAGAAAGAAACAAACAAAGTGTGTGTGAGAAAGAGAGAGGGAGGGAGGGAGTGGGAGAGGGTGGGAGAGAGAGAAAGAGAGGGGGAAGGAGGGAGAGAAAGAGAGGGCAGAGGGAGGCAAGAAGAGAAAGACAGGGGAGGGAGGGAGAGGGAGAGAGTGAAAGAGAGGGGGAGGGAAAGAGAGAAAGACCACTCACCTTCCACCTTCATGATCTGGTAGGTGTCCTGCACCACCTTGTATTTGGGCTCGTTGCGGAAGGCGTGGGCCCAGGCCTGGATCAGGTAGAGGATCTTATTCCGCACGTTCGGCTCCGTCTGCTTCTGGGGGAAAGAGCGGAGTTAGGCCACACCCACTCCTCACATTACAACCCTACCTGTACCATTATAGCGCTTAGCACAGCCCACTCCACACACTACAGCTCTACCTGTACCATTATAACGCTTAGCATACCCCACTCCGCACACTACAGCCCTACCTGTACCATTACAGTGCTTAGCATACCCCACTCCACACACTACAGTCCTACCTGTACCATTACAGCGCTTAGCACACCCCACTCCACACGCTACAACCCTACCAGTACCATTACAGTGCTTAGCACACCCCACTCCACACACTACAGCCCTACCTGTACCATTACAGCACTCAGCACACCCCACTCCACACACTACAGCCCTACCTGTACCATTATAGCGCTTAGCACACCCACTACAGACACTATAGTGCTATCTGTACCATTATAGCGCTTAGCTCACCCCACTCCACACACTATAGTGCTATCTGTACCATTATAGCGCTTAGCACACCCACTACAGACACTATAGTGCTATCTGTACCATTATAGCGCTTAGCTCACCCCACTCCACACACTACAGCCCTACCTGTACCATTACTGCGCTTAGCATAGCCTACTCCACATCCCACAGTGGGGACATTTCTATGTTCCCAGGGTCCTATGTTCCCCAGATTTATATGGCACATACTGGGAACATGACAAAGGGTCCTATTTTCCCAGGGTCCTATGTTCCCCAGCCCTACATGAAATCTTATCTGTGTTCAGTAGATAGAGACAGAGACAGTAAATCAATGATTTTCTGTCTTACTCCAGATAACGATGTCAGCTAGGTCTATCAGCAAACAAATGGCTTAGCTATGCTCAGAAGTCCTCAATAATAATAATATTTCCAAGAAATTATGAAAAATTGTTCACAACGTTTCATCAGGAGCAGTAGAACATAGAACCCTGGGAACATAGGACCCTGGGAACATAGATACGCCCCCCCCCCCCCCCCTTTACAGTGCTACCTGTACCATAACAGCACTTAGCACACCCCACTCCACACACTACAGCCCTACCTGTACCATTATAACGCTTAGCACACCCCACTCCACACACTACAGCCCTACCTGTACCATTACAGTGCTTAGCATACCCCACTCCACACACTACAGTCCTACCTGTACCATTATAACGCTTAGCATACCCCACTCCACACACTACAGCCCTACCTGTACCATTACAGTGCTTAGCACAGCCCACTCCACACACTACAGCCCTACCTGTACCATTACAGTGCTTAGCACACCCCACTCCACACACTACAGCCCTACCTGTACCATTACAGTGCTTAGCACAGCCCACTCCACACACTACAGCCCTACCTGTACCATTACAGTGCTTAGCACACCCCACTCCACACACTACAGTCCTACCTGTACCATTACAGTGCTTAGCACACCCCACTCCACACACTACAGCCCTACCTGTACCATTACAGTGCTTAGCACAGCCCACTCCACACACTACAGCCCTACCTGTACCATTACAGTGCTTAGCACACCCCACTCCACACACTACAGTCCTACCGGTACCATTATAACGCTTAGCATACCCCACTCCACACACTACAGCCCTACCTGTACCATTACAGTGCTTAGCATACCCCACTCCACACACTACAGTCCTACCTGTACCATTACAGCGCTTAGCACACCCCACTCCACACGCTACAACCCTACCAGTACCATTACAGTGCTTAGCATACCCCACTCCACACACTACAGTCCTACCTGTACCATTATAACGCTTAGCATACCCAACTCCACACACTACAGTCCTACCTGTACCATTATAGCGTTTAGCACCACTTAGCACACTAGTCCTACCTGTACTATTATAGCGCTGAGCACACCCACTCCACACACTACAGCCCAACCTAAAACATTACAGTGCTTAGCACACCCCACTCCACACACTACAGCCCTACCAGTACCATTACAGTGCTTAGCACATCCACTCCACATGCTACAGTGCTACATGTACCATTATAGCACTTAGCATACCCCACTCCATATGCTAGAGTGCTACCTGTACCTTTATGTCATTAAGCACACCCCTCTCCATTCATTTCAGCCTTACATCAATATTACCATTACAGCATATCCCACTCCCAATCCCAGGTGAGACAAAGCAGGTGTACCTTTCAGCAGAATACTTAACACGGGTGGTTTAGTATATACCCCAGGGCTCTACGCTAACATTGTTTCCATGGAGCACACATGCTCTTAAGTCGACAAATTTAAGAGCATCCCAATAAGTAGATGTGCTCCTAAATAATTTCTCCAGTTTGCGGACATCAATTTTCAGGTGCAAATGCTCTTAAAATGGGACCACTGTAGGGCCTTGAATAACCTATCAGTAAAAACCAGTAACACAGTACATTAAGAAATCCATGTTATAAAAGTTCCTGTGGTGCCTGTTAAGATTTCATAATTTTATTTATTTTGCTTTATCATGCTGAAACAGCAGCCCCACACTCTCCACACGAGCATGTCTTTGCCTGGGCAGCACAGAGCGGAGACAAAGCACCTCTCACACCCGACTCATTCTGACCCGACTCAAACCAAAACCAACTTATCCACACGGCCAGGCGTTTCCGCAGCGACCGAGGGCCCGTTTTAGACCCGACAGGTCGGGGAAAAGAAAAAAAAAGGGAAAAAAAAAGAAAAAAAACGATTTTCTGGAGATTAACCGTGTGAAACTGAAAGACAACTAGGCCTGCAACAACAGCGACTGCAATAATAAACTGAAATTACAGTCCGGAAAGGTACAAAGGTCCGACTCAAAAGACACTATAGAAAAAAAACTTAGACTAGTTTAATTTTTTGCCCAAAATCAAAATAAGACTAAATGTAGCCACAGCGTTTATGGTAATGACATGTACATTAACAAAATATTCACATTTTTTGAAAACTACATGAACAGCAACTGAGACAAGAACCAGTTTCCCCTGCCCTTAACATGTGAGTTTGTACCGCACAATGTCACCAAGAATTACATGGATTCTTGTGCATCTGTAAACACCCTCACTGAATCAGCTCAGTTGTTCTGACCCACATATTCTCCAAAGAGTGTTATAATTCTCCATTAACCCTTCAAGATGTAAGATCAAAATGTGCGATTAGAATGTTCCGGACTGAACATTCTAATGCCACAATCACTACTGGTAACTGAAGGCAATGGAGTTCTAAAACACTGCCTTTGAATATTGAAAAACATTCCAAAAACCTACTCTTCAAATAGTTAAGAGCAAGTATGTAAAAGAGCAAGTATGTAAAAGTCAACATTAGCCTTGTTTCCATTCCCTGAAGGACACTATAAAAACATGATTACCGTTCCTGGAATCTGGAGAAGACTGGCTGTGTTGATCTCTCTCACTGTTTTTCTCCTGTAAGAATCAGATCCAGGAAGTCCCCTAAACCACAGGCCTAGCTGACTGCCTGATCATGTGAGCAAGTGACACCACCAGGAACGCAAAGCAGCCAGCTCTCTGAGTCACCTGACCTAGCCTCAGCCAATCAGGTGACAGTAAATGGCCTGCAGCCAGAATGAGCTACAGGCACAGGGCTCTGTGTTTACAACAGAAGTAGCTGCAACCAATCACAAGCCAAAGATGGGTTTGACCGACACGGACTCTCACAGACACCAGGTTCCTCATTTAAGGCACCATATAAACAGTGCAAACAGAAGTTTTGGAGCATAAAAGGGAGGGAACACATGCTACAAACCTGCTCCCTCATTGGTGCCCTACGATGCCCTAGTTCTGCAATTACTCCCATAACCCCACCTCCTTTAACAAGGCACAGACTTTCATCACTTGATAGTCTTGATAACTCACACAAGCATGACAACAGCTCCAAGCACAGGAACAGGGGAGAGGGGGAAGAGAGAAGGGAGAGTAGAAGATGGGGAGGAGAAGTGAGAGAAGGGATAGGAGAAAAAAGGGCGAGGGGGAGGAGAGAGAAGAAACAGGGGGTGTGGGAGGAGAGGACAGGGAGAAAACACAGAGGGAATAAGCTGAAAAAAGCACTGTCACCTTAAGAAGGTCCTTCAGCTCCTCCATGGTCTGCTTGCAGGCCACCTCATCATGAACCGTCTGACCGCAGTTCTTCACCACCGACTCCAACACCTGCAGGAGAGCAGACCGCACACTGCACACTCACAGAGCCAATGCACACTACCTGCTCTACTAATACACTCACAGAGCCAAAACACACTACCTGCTCCACTAATACACTCACAGAGCCAATACACACTACCTGCTCCACCTATACATTCACAGAGCCAATACACACTACCTGCTCCACCTATACATTCACAGAGCCAATACACACTACCTGCTCCACCTATACACTCACAGCCAATACACACTACCTGCTCCACCTATACACTCACAGCCAATACACACTACCTGCTCCACCTATACATTCACAGAGCCTATGCATACTACCTGCTCCACCTATACACTCACAGAGCCAATACACACTACCTGCTCCACTAATACACTCACAGAGCCAAAACACACTACCTGCTCTACTAATACACTCACAGAGCCAATACACACTACCTGCTCCACCTATACATTCAGAGCCAATACACACTACCTGCTCCACCTATACATTCACAGAGCCAATACACACTACCTGCTCCACCTATACACTCACAGAGCCAATGCACACTACCTGCTCCACCTATACATTCACAGAGCCTATGCATACTACCTGCTCCACCTATACACTCACAGAGCCAATGCACACTACCTGCTCCACTAATACATTTGCGGAGCCAACACACATTGCATGCTCCACGAATACACTCTATACATGTATGTGTCACATTACACTAACACACAGGTGATATATACCCCCTTTCCTGATACTTTTACAAAATAGCCTCAGTTGTCCAACACACACTAATATTACAGGTGACTGATTTCTTTGCTCACAGAGGAACTACACATGTACCCTGTTTCAGCGGTTTGAGGTCTCAGTCATTTATCCCAGTACCCACAACTGTGACAGAGAAAATACAAGTGCCCAATCACTGTTCTCCATTTGCAGTGCTCTGAAACATGTCACACAAATCAAAATGTCCTGATAGTTCCTAACTGTCCTTACCGAGTCATTACCAACAATGATTTGTTAAATTTAATACACTATTGAATAAGTAAAGGCTTGTGTGAACGTGTGTATGTGTGTGTGTGCTAAAAACCTCAATGCTCGAGGACTCAGAACGGTCTGATTTGTTACCCTTGAACTTTGACCTCTGACCCACCTCAAGCGCATATAGCGCCACATGCGGGTTCTTATCGTTCAGCTTCTTCTTGATGGCGCCGATGGCGTACTTCGCCCTGAGAGGAACAGGAGGAGGCTTTCACACAGAGTCCACACCACTTCCCCTGAATGAGCTGACACGATTACCAAGACCGAGTGTTGGCACACACATGCACAGTAACACACACACGCGCATATGCCCGTACACTCACATACACGTGCACACACACAAGCAGAGACACACATTCATATACCCACAGGACTGCACTACCTGCAGAGCTCCTAAATTCAGCATGTCCTCACTGTGCTGCCCTTCCGAATTCCACAGCATTACACAAGGCGATACTGTGACTGGACTGTGTGCAAACACCACTGCGCTGTGATGTCTGAATATAGAATCAGCTCTGAAACAACATGCCCATCCCTGTGAGCTGTGGGACTTACAGCACACTATAATACTGTTAGGATGAGGTACAGTATTAGTTATTCAGGCTGGAGCATTGTTTATCAGAAAGGTCAGGTTGGTGTACAGCGGTATGGTCAGGGTGTGGTACAGAGTTAGCAGTATGGTCAGGGTGTAGTATGGAGTAGGCGGTATGGTCAGGGTGTGGTATTGAGTAGGCAGTATGGTCAGGGTGTGGTATAGAGTTAGCAGTATGGTCAGGGTGTAGTATGGAGTAGGCGGTATGGTCAGGGTGTGGTATGGAGTAGGCGGTATGGTCAGGGTGTGGTATGGAGTAGGCGGTATGGTCAGGGTGTGGTATTGAGTAGGCGGTATGGTCAGGGCGGGTTCCAGTGCTAGGTACTCACTGAGCATCACCCTGGCGGATGAGGTCACAGATTTGCAGGATTGACTCCCAGTCAGTCTCCAGCAGCAGCTGACTGGTTGCTTTATCTGATGAAGAGAGGAGAGAACTTATTAGCAATTTTAATAACCAGAATGTTTTTTTTTTTTTTTAACACCAACTTGCTTGGAAGACATTACATTTATGCATTTCGCAGACACTTTCCAGAGTGACTGACACAGATTACATGTTCAAAATACATTTATACATTTATCAAGGGTACAACAGTAGTGCCCGACCTGGGAATCAAGACCACACTACCTCCCTAACTATTACGCTACACTGCTGCCCCACGCAGTCATTAGCTAAGTAGATGCCCGTTCCCTTGGCAACTAACAGATACAGTTTTAACATGTTCCACTGCTGTTCGCGGCCGCTTAGGAAATTCATGGTTAAGTAAGTAGCCTACATTACTGAAGGATATGGCAGTAATACTCCACGTGATTACTGGGACTGAATTTTGCAATCGTCCAGTTACAAATCCGATTCCTTACCCATTACGGCACAGCGTATCTTCTAAAAATCAGCGGTACACGTCTTTGCGTACCTAATCATCCGCTGCATATAAATCGAGGGCCATAATGTACATGCAAATTGGAGATATTGACGATTGCAACTAAAATGCAAAAATATGTACAATTATAAAGGGCAAGCACGAATCGTATAACCTGAATAGCGGTAAAACACACCCATGTGCTGCAGGCCAAATTACACGCTCCATAAGAATGCATTAGCGATTCACTGCGCAGCTAACCAGGATATGGACCATTACAGGGAATACCGTGTGCATGCGAACGGGAATCAGCACCTCTATTTATGGACACTGGAAAGAACGCACCTACGATGAAAGTGTCCCCATCACTGTTCTGCTGTCCATGCGGACAACTTGTCCTTGCAAACCGACTGTTAATCTTAAGTATAACGTACCGAAACCCACTTTCTCTCCCATCTACTGACGGTAGGCTATACATTCGGCTACTAATTCAAAGCAATGCCAAGTTATTGTTCTGGACCAAGGCTACCCAACCCTGTTCCTGGAGATCCTACTATCCTGTAGGTTGTCATTTCAGTCCTAATTTGGCACACATATTTAGCAACTCAGTGAGATCTATAGCTGCTGAATGAGGTGTGTTTTGTTAGGGTTGAAGAAAGAACCTACACCTGATCTCCAGAAACAGGGTTGGGCAGCTCTGTTCTGGGCAATTCACACATATAAAACTTTCTTTCATGCCATTTTAGGCTAATTATATATCTAATTTGATCAAAAATGATTAGCTAATCTTAGTTTCAAGATGCGGACATTCATTCATTAACAAGAACGAGTATATGTAAATAGCTAGCTGTCTGGCGGAACACCGCTTCAAACATATCGCAAAAGCTAGCATAGACCGAGAAGAACTAGCCTATATTTCTCAGCCAAATATCAACTGACAGACATCATTGGTTAGAGTCTTACGACTGGATCCTCAGAATAGTAACGTAACGTCAGACAAGAATTTAATAACAAACGGCGGAGGATGAACGATGTAAAGGCCTTGACTGAACTCAACAGATCCAGACAATACAATGTAACCGGGACTGGGGCGGATGACTGTCGAGACAACAACAAAACGTTAAACGAAAAACACTAGCCTATCTGCTCATGCCGAAAGGTTTTATTAATTAATTAATTATTATTATTATTATTAAAAACGGTCTTACCCAGTAGCCTCTCAAATGCACCCCCTCCTTTACCCATTTTTACAAACAGATTTCAGGGACTTGATGGCGAAATCGTACGTTGGCTTCTATTTCTTCTGCACTTCCTGCTTTTTTGTGGCATAGAGTTGACGAGGCTCCCTCACGTGATACGGGTGCTAACTCATACGAATAAAAAGTATACCGCCCCCTGGATATGAACATAAAATCGCTGCCTGCATTTCACACCCATGAATCGCTAGAAATTTCGACTGCCCAACCCTGCTAGTGAATTTGTAATGTTATGAATGTTTACGGTTATTGCATTCAACTGAGGAATTACCTTTTGACTTTTCTGTCCGTGTATGTATTGCATATAATTAAGGAGACAAAGTCCTTCTGTGTTAATTAGATTTATTCAGTCACTGGAAAGCTATTCATTTATTTTTTGGGTCCCACTGTAAGTTCATGCACCACTTTAGTCGGCAGTATAGTTGGAAATATTCATATAATTTGACCTGCATAGAACTAGATCGGCCAAAACTACCTAGATGGGCAATAACAAATATGTGTGATGGTTCTGTCATGCTAAACGGGTAGACCACCTTGAACCACCCGTGCGGGCACCTGTGGTCTTGGAGCCTTTGGTCATTTACGAAGTATGTGCTATTTCCTTAGTTGCCACTAGGTGCCAGAATTGTACAGGAAATCCTGTAAAAACAACTGCCTGGTCAACAGCAGTGTAGTTCATTTCACTTCTAGTAAACATCAACTCCCTTGTAGAGAAAAATTTTAGCATGGAGAAAGTTGAAGGAATTGACAGGCTGTGTCTTTGTAAGAATATCAAGGTTACACTGTAAATTAAATTACAAATAAATTTGTATTTATTTAGTCACCACATGCACAAAACCTTCCACCTTCTCCCAAAACTACATCCAGTATCCCTGCTCCATATGGATCACAGTAGCTCCGTTTTAAGTCATGACACAACACTTATCTGTGTATATTCTAATGTTTTGAGACAGAGAATAATAGAAATGGTGGAAAATGTAAGAGTTCTGCAGAGGCAGAAAATATCTCACAATTAAAAACTTCATGGTAGTTAGCAGTTCAGTAATATTGACATTACGTTTCTGCTTTTAGCAACAGCACTTTCCCCCAGCAGTTTAATTTGGTTATTACATTTTTTTTCCAGAAATAATTCATGTGTATTTATTATTTACCTAAGCAAAGCAGGTTGAGCACATTGTTACAGAGGCCCAGTGATGGCAGCAATGATGGATTCATCTTCTTTTCTGAAATACTACTGTTCTCGTAAACCTACTGAGTGCACTTATGTGCTTTGCTTTGTAATATCGTCTGCCAGATTAAAGTAATGCATGGTCATAATGCAATGCACAATACCCTGGCACAGCAACAGATTGGAGTGCCGAGACCCATTATAGCTCAGCAGAGTGAGGCCAAAGATCCCCTGTCTCCATATAAATTCATAAACAAACATTACAGCAATGTCAGGGCACAGAATGGCAACATCAGGCTTAATTTGTGATGAGTGATTGATTGGTTTTATTTGATAATTAAAATACAAATGAAATCACACACATCTCTGAAGACATTTGGCATAATGACTGCACTTTAATTTAATGAATGATAACACAATAAGACAATAAAGTAATGAAACTTATTTTTGTTTGCGGTCCTTCCTGTCACAAGCACAAATAAATGGTAAAAATGCTAGTGACCAACACAGGTATGTGCATCACAACATTTTGTGATATTAGGCATGAGATTAATTAACACTGGTGAAAATGAATGTGGACACAATGACTGCTGAACAGAGGCATGGACATGCTCATGCATATGCTATGTACTGGCCAGAGTGGACAGAGGCTGTGAGGAATGAGAGAGATCCCAGCTATTTCTCATTAATAAAACATTGAGTGATTAACTTTCCCAGAACTGCACCCACCATGTGGTCTAGCGCCTACACACACAATGGCAACACACAGACAGTACTTTATTACACACACACACACTCACGCGCACACAAACGCGCACACACACTCACACACACACACACATTCATGCATGCTCTCTCAGACACACACACACACACACACTCACTCACACATTACTAATAATGCAAACACTAGTATTTCTAGTGCACCCACATACAGGCATGCCTCCACTAAGAGATGTGGGTGGATTGAGGAGAACAGTTCACAGAGACTCATACACACAGATTTTCCTTTGTTTTCTGTCCATAGTCCCCAATTCCTACAATCCTACAGAGCCTTCTGACCATTCTCATCTAGTGCTTGATTAATGCACTCAGGGAATTACACGGACAGCAAAATGAAAAAGTCAAAGCAGGACATCACAATGTGTAACATGTGAACATCCATTTTCCCCCAAAAAAGCAAAAAGTTCACCACCCCCCCCCCCCCCCCCCCCCCCCCTCCCTCAGTCCCACCTATACAGCCATGTGAGAACTGCATGCAAAATACAATTTAAAACATAAAAAACGAAAAAAAATCTTCTGTTAAATGAAAAAAGTCTCCTCTTTGATTTCAGGTACAATAGAATTCAGTCTCTTAATTTCTCCATATTAGCATAAGAATCATTCTGAACAAAGTTCTGGGGTTGCAATATAAATAAACTGACCGATAAGCCAAGTAAGCTTAAGCTTTTATAAACAGTTATTTTGCCAACATGGATCTCTGGGTAATATCGTTTCAACATCAGCTAGAAAGGTCTGGATTGGATGAGAAAGCATGTTGCATGGAACATGTCTGCCTGAATAAAATGCATGCACTTACACTGCTGCATGTCCAGCCTACATGTTTGGACCCAGAGCTTGAGGCTGGATGAAGCTCTGCTCGAGAACAGTAACATGGCGCAGATTGTGTGATGAGTCACGAAGCTGAGATAACAAGGGCATCAGTGCATTCCTCTTCAAAACCTTCTCAAACTATACACTACAACCTACAATTGATTACAATAATAATAATAATAATAATAATAATAATAATAATTATAATAAAATACTGTGATAGATTGGTTGCCTGTCTAGGGTGTATTCCTGCCTATGGTAAATGGTAAATGGACTGCATTTATATAGCGCTTTTATCCAAAGCGCTTTACAATTGATGCCTCTCATTCGCCAGAGCAGTTAGGGGTTAGGTGTCTTGCTCAAGGACACTTCGACATGCCCAGGGCAGGGTTTGAACCGGCAACCCTCCAACTACCAGACAATCGGTCTTACCTCCTGAGCTACGTCGCCCCACATGGCCCTATGCACGCTGGAATAGGCACCAGCACCTCCCTGCCCAGGATAAGCGAGTGTAGATAATGGATGGATGGGTAATAATCAAAAATAAAAATTTTAAATAATAACAATAATGAGAAATATAACTATGTAAAGAAAGATCACTGACTAGCTGAAGACTGTCAGCAGAGGGAAATCCCATTATTCTGAAGGAGTCACACTCAGTAATGAAAGGTGGGTCACCAGGTGGTGAGGGGGTTCAGACGTACGCCTTGGCAGGTTCCTCGCCCTCGGCCGGCTTGCTGGGGTTGTTCTTTGCCCTGCCGCCGCTGAAACTGAGGGAGGAGCCGGGCCCCGGGGAGGCGGAGCCCAAGGCGAGCAGCGCCCCGCCGATCAGCAGGAGCGCCGACATCCCCCAGCCCAGGAAGAGGGCGGGGCCCAGCTCCCGCTTGTGCGGGTCGGCCACGGCGGGGTCGTAGAAGTCGCGGATGATGGCGTGGGCCGTCCAGCAGATGGGGATCAGGTAGAGGAAGCCCGCCAGGAGGAAGAGGGCCCCCGCCACCTGCGCCACGCGGGCCTTGAGCGACGGCCGGCCCAGGCAGCGGGTGCACTTGGCCCCCAGCACCCCCAGCGCCAGGGCCAGGGCGCACAGCATCAGCGCCAGCATGCAGAGCCCGCGCGCGGCCTGCATGTCGCCCGGCAGCGCCAGCACGCTGTCGTACGTCTTGCACTGGATCTCGCCCGTGCTCTGGATGATGCAGCTCATCCACAGCCCCTCCCACACCACCTGAGCGCGCACCAGGCTGTTCCCGATGAAGGCGGTCACTCGCCACAAGGGGGCGGCGCACACCATGGCTCCGCCCGCCCAGCCCAGCAGGGACAGGACCAGGCCCAGCAGCTGCAGGCCGGTGGACGCCATGATGGCGGGAAAGGGAGTGGGGAGGGGGAGGAGGGAGGAGGGAGGGAGGCGGGGCTGTGGCTCGGCTGGGGATCTGCTGCTGGCCTCTCTTGAACCCTGGCGCCTCACGGAGTCTTCAGACCTGTCTGGTTCTCCTCAGAGCCTCTCCCTGGGGTCCACCAACTGTTCACCAGTGCCCACTGTTTAGAAAACAAGCAATGAGATGGAGAGAAATGACAACACTACCAACAGGCTTCTCCCCTTTGTCTTTCTCCAACAGTGATAATTGGTTGATTGGTGGTTATGACAAAATAAATTTCCATTGGGAGCTTTTCTTAAAAATATTGATTAATCATTAAGTGGCGACCTGCAATTCTCAGCAGTCAAAATATTGATATATGACAACTACTGAGGATACAAATTAAAACATGCTCCTTCACCCAACTGATTATGTTTCAGAGGAATGATTATTAATCACGGGAACTAAATACAGTGCATTAATAATGTTGCTTAACTTGAATTCAAGAGTACATAATAGATCCCTCTTGGGTTCGTCTAGTGGAGTGAAAGATGCGTTCAGTGCAGCGGTGTAGTATAATGGGTAAGGATGGGTAAGGTCACCAGTTCAATTCTCATGTTGGACACTGCCGTTGTACCCTTAAGCAAGTTACTTAACCTGCATTGCTTCAGTATATATCCAGCTGTATAAATGGATGCAATGTAAATGCTATGCAAAAAGTTGAGTAAGTCGCTCTGGATAAGAGCGTCTGCTAAACGCCTGTAATGTAATGTAATGCAGTCCAGTGTTATTGTGGGGCACGGTGTCTTACACAAGCTGTGGGTGCCAAACTACGGCGTAGCAGTTGAATGAATCATCCCATGAGAAGACAAGAGGCTAATACAGGGGACCAGCAGCGTGGGCTAAATGCTCATATTGTTTCCAGTCCACTCTTCCAAATTATTTTGCATATAGAAATGTGCACATACATATTTTTATACAAGTGTATACATATGCCCTCACTTATATAAACACTTTTTTCTACAATACCGATTAAATAAATAGGAAAGTTAAGAAATCAATCATTAAAGACGATTATAATGTAAATCACATTTAAATAGTAGTACCAGATCACGGGAAATGTACATAATTGCAGTCTGCTTGTGTGGCAGACCTTCCGCTAACTGTGTTGTTGTCTCAACAGCTGATTCCCATCTCAGCGGTCTGGCCTCCACTGTCTGCCAGCAGACCAATTTGCCGCCAAACTGCACAATGCCGACGGAGCCACATCTGTGCCGCCGGCGAGCCGCTGGTGGGCCGCCGTATGCTCGCTGTGCTGGGGAGCAGATGTCCCTGCCCTGTGCAGTGACCGCGGCCGATCGCTTATATGGCTAGCGTCATAGCGTCATAGGGGTGTCAGATGCTCAGCTTTGGACCAGAATATCCGGCTATCATATTAGTCTGGTTTGTGGTCCCCACTGGACAACATAAACGTCCGGTTCTGAATAACTGATTTAAATTTGCCCATATTTGAATTCCATCTTCCATTCCCACTTCTCCTTATTCCCCCACCATTCCCCCTTCTCCTTATTACCCTTCCCCTTGCTTCCCAAGCTTCAAGCTGCCCTATGCCACCTAGGAGTGCATGTACACAGTGACCGCTTTTCATAAATTCCAAATCTGGCAACACTAAACGCTCAGTCCGGTGCAGCTCAAGCTAAGCTACTTCATCGTAGGTAAAACATTGCTGCCCCACCTAAGACTACAAACCCAGAAGTCATAACCTTGATCTCCTGACCCCTCTGTCACCAGTGCCCATGTTACCTTGGCCGTGCTGACGCAGAGTCTCTCAGCTGCAAGGTGACCTGGGGCTCTGCTTCTCTGGTTTGGTTCACAGATGGCTTGTGTTTTTCCACCCCCGATGCAGCTCCTGTTGGATGTTTGTTCTTGTCCTTGCGAGCCTTCTGATTGGTCCAGAGAGGGACACGAAGACCGTACGCCAGGGCTGTCTGTTTTCGGCGAAGTTCAGATGACAGGTTACGAGCCGAGGGAAGCCCTGCTAGCGTTAGCTCAGTCCTGGAGGAATAGCCACACTGGAGTCCGGAGCGTCCGACTGCGAGTGACTGTGTGTATATGTGCGTCTGCACGCGTGTGTGTTTGCCAAAGATTTTACACCCCTGTCTCACATTCACACACAACAGTCCACTGTTCTCTCCTCCTCCTCTTTATCCCCCTTTTCCACCCATTCTTTGTCTTCTTTTCCGTCTTCTGCTTTCTGGAGACAGAATGTGCCTCTTGTGCTTGGAAGCCTTAATGTTTTAGGTTTCGCTTTCGGTGATGACTTCTCTACCATATTTTATGAGTTTGACTGAAGATTGGACTCTTCACTCAGCACCTTCATCATTTACCTTTCATACAGTATGATTTGTAGTTGCTAGATTCATACTCACACTCATAAAGCATGTCCAGCTACACAAGATTATCTGCTGATTTCTCATTAATGATGGCAGTTTTATATTTTTGTAATGAGATGACCAGGTTTGTTGTCGAAATGTCACATTCACTACATGGCCAAAAGTATGTGGACACCTGAACATCACACTCATACGTCCTTGTTGAACATCTCATTCCAAAACCATGGGCATTAATATGGAGATGGCCCCCCCTTTGTAGCTATATCAACCTCCACGCTTGTGCTGCCGTTGCTTCCAGAGACAGCCTGGAACTCTGTAGTGCTGCAGCTGAGGACAGAGGATTCTTACACGCGCTTCAGCGGTCAGCGGTCCCGTTCTGAGACCGTGAGAGCTGGTGCAGCCTACCGCTTTGTGGCTGAGCCGCGGTTTCTCCCAAACGTTCCCACTTCACAATAACAGCACTTACAGTTGACCCGGGGCAGCTCTAAATTTGACAAACTGATTTGTTGGAAAGGTGGCATCTTCAAACAGCACCGTGTTGAAAGTCACTGAGCTCGTCAGTACAACCCAGTCCACCTCCAATGTTTGTCGATGGAGATTGCCTGGCTGTGTATGCTTGATTTTATGCACCTGTTAGCAATCGGCATGGCTGAAGCAGCTAAACTCACAAAGTAGCAGGGGTGTCCACATACGTCTGGTCATGCGTTACATTATATTAGCGGTGTGTTTAATAGACTTACATTTACACTTACATATTACAATCTGTCAGCATAATGGGGAATACACTATGGTTCTACGTTGGCCTTATGATATGTGAAAACATGGGGTATGCAACTGATGGAAATATTTCTGATTCGGTGATGTCATGGTACCAAGAGTTATTTTCAAAAAACTGGAAAATGTACACGGCACTGAAATCCATTCTATGCTTCACAACACCTTCTGTTTTCATCAACAATGAAGTGAACATCCCTGTAAGGCAGCACTTTGACAATGCAGAAATAACCAGACAGGCCTTCAAATTAGTGAAAACCTTGGCTAAAAAAGGAATATGTCATTATTGCTTACGCAATTCCAAACATTAAAATAAGTTTCCTTTAAAAGTCAAAAATGATAAAGAAACAGAAACATAGAAAAAGCTCATTTCAACATATCTGATAAAAATACAAACTTTCTTCAAAGCAACAAAACCCATTGTATTAAAATTCTAAATCGCCAAATGCATATACATCACACACCAACCAAAATGTTTAAAAAGCTTGTTTGGTTTAACTCTGAGGCAGCTGCAGCTCTCCAGGACCAGGGTTGGTGACCCCTACCTTCAATAAGCGAGCAGTGTAGTAAAAATAAAATAAACACTTCTAATATCTTTATGTCACTGAAAGGTTTCTACTCTCAATAAAGGCCTTTTATTTGAGTAATTTGTTTTCTTAACGCTTTACTATGTGAGTAACATTTGCAGCTGCAACAAATGGCTTTAGAGTGCCATCTGCTGGTGGCAGTGTTCTGTGAAAAGAACTTTTTTTGTGACAAGGACCCTATTTTGTGTGCTTCGGTGTCTCTGTATTCTGTGTGTACAGGTTTGTGTGTGTGTGTGTATGCGTGTGTATGCGTGTATGTTTGTGTTTGTGTATGTGTGCATTTGTATGTTTGGGAGTGTGTGTGTGCGCATTTGTATGTTTGTGCGTGTGTGTGTGTGTGCGTATGTGTGTGTATGTTCGTGTGCATGTGTATTCGTGTGTGTGAGTGTGTGTGTGTGTATGTTTATTTGTGTGTGTGCATTCATGCATATGTGCACACACTTGAGCAATCTAACACGTATGTTTTACAGTTTTTCACAATTGCTAAGACACATTTCTTGAAACCTTCACCCATTTTCTCAAAACTTTAAACACAAAACCAAATATTCAAACTACATTCACAAAACCCCTGACTCTCCTGGCAAAATCAAACAATCGCCTCAAAACCATTTAATCTGTGCTCAAAATCAAACAATACTTTCAGACCATACACACTGCCAGTCAATATATGAACACTACAGAGCACTCATTAGACACTACATCAAAAAATTGAGAACACAGCATCCAGGGCATGTAGTTATAGAAAAAATGTTTATTTTATATAGTAAATGCATTTTGCAATAAAAAAAGTATAGTAATCACAATTTAGTACAATGAATATATTGTATACTGTAAGTACTGCAAGTAATACAGTATTGAATGCCTGTATATTCAGCACTTGCATAAAAATACAGTAAGCCCAAAGAACAAAGAAAACTGTAAATGAAAAGCACAATGCAGTACACTCAAAAGTCAATGGGAGATTCATTCTGCCTCAGCATCACGTCTTTGTGCTGGGTCCAGCCAGAGGACTTCGTCCACATCACATGCAACGTTGTCCCTTGCCAGGCAACGGGGGAATAACCCTCTGGTGTGCTGGATCCAGCCTTGACACCACTCCACACCTATATCCCCACAGGGCAATTCCATTGCCTGTAAGAGATTTTCCCTGGTATATGGGTTTTGGTCATAGACCTTTCACTGCCACGCAGAGAAAAACTCTTCTATTGGGTTGAGGAAAGGGCTGTATGCTGGAAGGCAAACATTTATGAATCGCTGGTTGATGTTCAACCACTCGTGTATACGGACACCACGGTGAAAGCTGACATTGTCCCAAACCACGACATAGACAGGACATCACAGTTGCCCGAATTTCATCTGAAATTACTGTTCTTGGTCTTGCTCTTCCTCATCCTCATACTCTTCCTCCTCGTCCACCACCTCTTACACATACTCTTCCTCCTCTCAGATTGTTTCCATCCATTGTTGGTATCAACATTCAACGCACATGTGCCACCTGTGCACTCTGAACTGGCTTATATTCTGTACAATTGGTTTGATTACATCATTAGAAACAAGTGTGAACAATTTTGAGTTGTTGTGTGTAAACGATGACAACTGTGTTGTAGTTGTGTTTAACTTTTGCCGCCCGTGTTTACCATTTTGCAACACAAGTGCATCACAGTGTGAAATGTGCTTTAATGAGTGAGAATGTGTTTGGAGTTTTGCCAAAAGAGTGATTGATTCGACAAATGGGTTTAGGCCACTGAGCATTTGATTCAGAGAATGGGGTTTAGTGTTTTAGCAATTCAGAAAAACTGTAAGCTGCTTGGATGAGTATGCATTGCTGCTAGTTTCCCAATTTGGCAACAGAGAAAATATGCTCCTACACACAAGTAACAGGTAATTAGGATTGGAACCTTCAGGAAGGAGGTTTACTGTAAGGAAAGAGACAGAGTGAGCGAACAACGAGACAGATGGTGATTAGCAAGCTGCTGTACTAGAAATAGAGTTGCTGGCTAGTATGCTCAAAGGAAACAACCTAAAGTTAATCCTTTATTATCAGTTTCATCAAACTGCTATTTTTAATTAAATCTAAATTCATTTCTCACCGAAAATGACTTGAACATCATGAAAAATCTTTACTGTCACTTTCCTCAGCTTTGATCAAACAAAAACAGATTTTGAAAAAATAAATGGGCTATTTTGGAATTAGGTTCGGCGTAATCAACGTCGCTCTGGGCGCCGTGTGTGCACACGTTGGGGTTGAGAGGGGCAGCGGGGGAAGTCACCCGCCCTTGTGGCCCCTCCAATCAGAAGCCTTCCCATCACTCATCTCTCTGCGTGGCTCGGTCCCCGGCGCTTCGTCACGCTCCACGTCCCCTCCAAGGGCTGATTGGAACGCGGAGAGCCGATTCGCCGACGCCAGCTCTGTCGTCGCCCCGAAGCCAAGCCTCGCGTGCGAGTCCTCCGGCGGTCGGTACCTCCCCGCTCTCGCCACGGCCGCAGCCACCTGCCGGTCTGACGGGCGCGCCTTCGCCGCTGTGCCCGATAAGGCAGGCCGTCCGTCAGCGGCGCCGCGGTTTCGCGTAGCTATAAGCCGTTTGTTTTTTTAACTGACGTAGAAGGTTGTAGTTCACCTCCGCTGGCGCAGTTTTGGTGCTTCGTCCCGCGGGAGGAGCAGAATGGAATGCCGCTGGCGAGGGGCAGCGATCGGAGTCGTGACGGGGCGCGCGCTGTAGCGCCGCTGGCGAGGGGCAGCGGTCGGAGTCGTGACGGGGCGGCGCGCTGTAGCGCTGCGTGCGTAACTGTATCTACGAGGCGGGATCGAGCAGACGTGACAGTGAAACAGGGACGCTTACTTACCATGAACAGTGACAAAAACAACAACAGCATCACATGGTATATAAATATACACACTCCAAAGGATATATGGGCAAGGGCTTGTGGGATCTGGGCCACATGTAGTTAACAGTGTTTGATCTCGAATACGCTGCACGGCGGGTCGCACGCAACTTTCTTTCTCTTAACGCTGACTCCGTTGTGTCCCTCTGCATACGGAGCGTGCGTTCGCGCGTGGGCTAAAGATGCAGGGTTTAGCCTGCGCCGCGGATTCGAAATGAGAGGAGCCTGCGGCTTTGTGCCGGGGCTTGTGTTCCTGGGCTGTTTCTCCGCGGCGGGCTCACGTGTCGAGCCGCGCTGGCCTCTGGCCCGGCGCTGGATAGGGGGTAATTCCTGTTGTTGTCGCTGCCGCCTCGGAACGGAGAGTGATTTCCGCGGGCCGAGGCAGAGGGCGCCGGCCGCGCGGCTCTCGCTCGGGGACTTCCTGCCTCGTGGCGCCGCGTCACGTGAGGCCTGGCGGACGAGGGGGCAAACCTGACGCCGGTGTGAGGAGAGCACCTGCTCACCTCCTGACGCGCCACGCGCTCGCCTGCTCTCGCTAAACACACTTTCGCACGCAGACGCTAATTCACACGCACACACTCACATAGGCGCACACACACACGCTCGCTCAAGCAAAGCATTCACGCACGTCTAGACAAAAACACAAACACATGCACACACACACACACACAAAAACACGCACACACTCATATATGCACACACACACACGCTCGCTCAAGCAAAGCATTCACGCACGTCTAGACAAAAACACAAACACATGCACACACACACACACACAAAAACACGCACACACTCATATATGCACACACACACACGCTCGCTCAAGCAAAGCATTCACGCACGTCTAGACAAAAACACAAACGCATGTACACACACACAAACACGCACACACTCATATATGCGCACACACACACTCGCTCAAGCAAAGCATTCACGCACGTCTAGACAAAAACACAAACGCATGCACACACACACACACACAAACAGGCACACACTCATATATGCGCACACACACACTCGCTCAAGCAAAGCATTCACGCACGTCTAGACAAAAACACAAACGCATGCACACACACACACACAAACAGGCACACACTCATATATGCGCACACACACACTCGCTCAAGCAAAGCATTCACGCACGTCTAGACAAAAACACAAACACATGCACACACACACACACAAACACGCACACACTCATATGTGCGCACACACACGCTCGTTCAAGCAAAGCATTCACGCACGTCTAGACAAAAACACAAACACGTGCACACACACACAAACACGCACACACTCATATATGCACACACACACACGCTCGCTCAAGCAAAGCATTCACGCACGTCTAGACAAAAACACAAACACATGCACACACACACACACACAAAAACACGCACACACTCATATATGCACACACACACACGCTCGCTCAAGCAAAGCATTCACGCACGTCTAGACAAAAACACAAACGCATGTACACACACACAAACACGCACACACTCATATATGCGCACACACACGCTCGCTCAAGCAAAGCATTCACGCACGTCTAGACAAAAACACAAACGCATGCACACACACACACACAAACAGGCACACACTCATATGTGCGCACACACACACACTCGCTCAAGCAAAGCATTCACGCACGTCTAGACAAAAACACAAACACATGCACACACACACACACACAAACACGCACACACTCATATGTGCGCACACACACACGCTCGCTCAAGCAAAGCATTCACGCACGTCTAGACAAAAACACAAACACATGCACACACACACACACACACACACACAAATACGCACACACTCATATATGCGCACACACACACTCGCTCAAGCAAAGCATTCACGCACGTCTAGACAAAAACACAAACACACACACACACACACACACACACAGGAGTCCATGATTAGCACTGGGAAACCATATTCACTCAGTTCAGACACCTACACAAACCCCAGCACCACTGAAAGTTAGTGTTTGTACTGACACAGACAGCTCACAGCAGCTGCCCCAACCCCTACCCCACCCCACCCCACCCCCCCAGTATTTCACAGAGAAACGTGTCGGCCGCTCAGCTGTCGCTGCAGAATGACCCGGCGAGCGTGTTGAGCACCGCCAGGCTGTCCTTTCTGTTAGAAGAAAATAAAAGAAAAACAGAGTAACAAAAAAAACAAAGAATGATGGCACATTCAGCAGGGTTTGTTTCCCGGGCGGGAGTACTCCGTGCGTGGGCGCCAACAAAAGAAGCCTTTCTGAAGAGGCGCGAAATGAAGGCTGCTAAGGGGAGCGAGTTCACAGCTGTCCGGGGGTCACGTCTGCTTTTTGCGGCTCGTTCATTTGAAAAGAAGACCTCGAGCGCCGCACACTTTGTTGGGGGCGGGGGGCTGTGGCACAGGCCTCAGATGAGCTCCGGGCCGGCTCCATTCAAAAGCAAAAAAGCGATAGCGAAAGTGAAAAGCCCTCCCGCCTTCGCGCAACAATAGCCGTGCCCCCGGGGCCATTTTGTCCCGCTCACAATTTGTGTCAAACGAGGTGTTTTTTTTTTTGTTGTTGTTGTTGGGCTGGAGTCACGTTTTTCCTCCTGTTCACGCTCTGCAGGCCCCTGCAATGTGTTTCCACGGCACACGCTCGTCTCTCTCCGGCTGGCTCGCCCTTAACCAGCGGCGTACAACCAGACGGCCCGCCAGCTTTTTGCTCTTAATCGTTTAATTAGCTCAATCGTGTCTTCACCTGACATTTGCATAAGCACCAGCTACAGCTGCAGACCGCAGGGTGCATCCTAGAGATTTTACTCTGCTCAAGTACAGGAGTGGACCAGCGTAGTTTATGGAGCTGTCAGAAAACTAAAATCTGAGGTTACAGGTCGGAAGACAAATCAGCATGCAGACCACATGCTCTGGTCCAGGGTGTTCCTGGAGATCTACCATCCTGTAGGTTTTCATTTGAACCCTAATTTGGCCTGACACCAGACTCTAATAATTAGCAGCTCAGCATGATATCTAGCTGTTGAATTAGGTGCACTTTGTTAGAGTCGAAATGAAAACATAAAGGATGGTAGACCCCCAGTAACAGGGTTGGGCAGCCCTGCTTTGGCCTGTCTGTGGGTTTCAGCATGTGAACACAGAAACGCACTGAAAACCAGAAGCCACTGCAGTGCTGCAGACCTTGAGTTTGAGATCCCTGATCTAAATGGACAACCAGGCCAATGTCTTGGGCCTGTGGAAATTTTGGCGCCTGTGCAAACGCAGTCTCTGTGGGCCCCCTTCTTCTTCCCATGCCGTGTGCTTCTTCCACCCATGAACTCACAAAGCTGATTTCACTAATTAGTTCTGCTTCCTGACTGATTAATTGTTCTAATTAGCAAATTTATGTAATTGGAGAAATATACTGGGGAGGAGTTTTTCTTTCTGAACCTGGATTTTCCCCCTCTGTATTCATCCCACTATGACACCGCGTCTTCCCTCTATCGCTAAGATGGCCAGTTCTGCTGCTGGAGGGCTGGTGTACATGCAGGCGTTTGTTTGTCTCCATTTGTTAGTTACCTACATAGACCGACACTGATATAACTGTATTAGCCTGAATAAATAATTAAAACCAGAGCTTTATGGGAAAATGTAGAAACAGATAGAACCCCCCCCCCCCGTACCCACCCTTGCTGAACCCCTGTCTGAATGCTGAATGCCCCCCCCCCCCCCCACCCCACACACACACACACACACACACACACACACTCTAAATAGATACTGGCCAGCTCCCCCTGTCCCACCCTGCTGCGTGAGCCAGAAATAGAACAACAAAAAGCTAACTATAGAGCTCCTGATGTGATTAACTGCCTCTGTTTGTAATTATGACTGTGGCTGGGCAGAAACGTGGCAGGTGGATGGGAGTTTTTTTTTTTTTTTTTTTTGAACTGTTTAAGTGTCTGCAGGTCTGTGAGAGAGAGTCGTGATATTTTTCTGCAATGTTGGAAGGGCATGGTTTTAAAACCTCTGGTGTAGCTAGTCGCAAGTGTAAAAAAAAATAGGATGATCACCATTATCTGATCCTTTTATTCATTAGAAAAGTAAATCACTGCAAATCACAAGTAGATGAGGTTTCTCTCTGGTTCTCAGAATTTTACCTGTAGAACTCTTCGCGGTTGGTAATCTAAACCAATGTCAACATATCAGGTATTCAAATATGGGCAAAACAGTCTAGACCAGGGACCCCACTCAGGCTGAAAGGCAACCAGTTACCCCCATGCAGGCTTAAAGGCAATCAGGGACCCCCATCATAAGTTAAGAATGGTTGTATTTCAAATCAAATCAAATCAAATCAAAATGTATTTATATAGCGCATTTCACAAATAATTATCGCAATTCACAGATAACCCTGGCCAAAACCCCCACAGGAGCAAGCTTAAGGCAACAGTGGCAAGGAAAAACTCATTGTAACAGATAGAAAGAAACCTCAGAAGGAACCAGAACCCATACTCCTATGGTCGGCCCGAAAATGTATTTTATAAAATGATCTCTATTTAAAAAAAAAGGTTTTATATTTTTAAACAGTTTTCCAAATCTATATATAGTCTCTGCATATCTGGCTAGGGACCCTTCGCTGTACCCTCAAGAACCCCCGGAAGTCTGCGGACACCCCCCCCCCAAAACCCAGGGTCTCAACTGTTAGTCTAGTTCTGGTACGGCTCTAGACCTTTCTTTTTATGTGGAACTGTGGATTATATTATTTCTGTTCAAACTTCTACTGGATAAGTTGTTTGCTTCTCTCTCAGACATAATTAAAAGCTTTAAAGGCAAGGCATAATATGCAGGATTTTTAGCTTGAACATATAAAATAACCATATTCAGTCATACCTATGGTGTATTGGCAGTTGCGCACATTGGCTGAATCCGACGTGTTCGGGACTTCTCTGAGCGTGACACTTCTCTACGTGGGGGAAGGGTGGGTGTGGTCACAGGTTTCAGCAGAGTGTTTGTAGCTAGCTAGCTACTGCAATGGTGGAAATGAAGAAGCACAAATGCAGCTCTGCTACAGTGAAGTGAAATGACTGTCCGACAGGGATCGTTCAAAAAACTGGAGTCAACCTTGAAATTGCTTTACCTCAATGCCGACAGCTATCGAACATTTGCAATGTAATAAATTGAAACAGATAAATGGTAAATGATATAAAACAGATAAAAATCTAAAAGTGGAGATGAGTGGTCAGGGTTATGGATGGAGAAGGATGCTTCTTTGATTGTAAACACAGGACCACTGCAAGGAGAAAAATCTTGCATAGTACACCAAAGCCCATTCCATCATAACGGTTTTGCATTTCTCTTATACAAAAAAGATTAAATATAAAAAGTATATCAGTGTGTGAATCAATACCCAGTCCTAGGTTGATATCAGGGTTATTTTAATTAATAGATTATTATCATTATACTCATAATAGTCATGATTAAACACCTCAGAGCACTAAAACACTGAAATCGTGTTCCTGAGAGAGCTGTTGTTCGACGTGTCAAAAATAAAAGGCATGTTTTCGATGTTGGCCACGGCGACCTGGTGGATATCTCTTTGAGGTTTATTTTTTGTTCTGGCATAGCATGAGGCAGGATGAGAGGACATCTGCAAAGTTCAAACTTTTTAGTTCCAGTTGAATGCACCTCACAAAGCATATCATTCTGTGACTCAGCCACTGGACCGATTGTAAAGGAAGGAAGGACACTGAACAGAGCAATAAATGAAGGGCGGAATGGATAAAATCTACCCACTTTTTATGTAGAAAGAAGGACACCTGAAACAGCTGTCAGCCTCCATCCTAGATTTTAAACACTTAATGCTGAGCTGTGAATGGTTGCTATGGAAGTGTTCCGAAGGTAATTTTGTGCAGTACCTCTTACAAAGATGGAGCATAACAAGGAAAAAAGAAAAGAAAATGTTCCATCTGTGGGAGATGGTGATGAATACCCATCAAGTAAGCAAGGACAAATTGCTATTCACTGTGAGCCTCAGTGAAATCAAATCAGCAAGCATCCTCACACAATGGCCAGGTTTGAATACCTGCCAAAGAAGAGATGATATCAGACCTTAACTCCTAGATGTATGAGATTACCTATTTCTGTCTAATTACGGAGAAGGCCATTAGTAAATATTGAAATTACTTTTTCATCACTGTGTGTGTGTAGATGCGTGTGTGTGTGTTCATGTGGGTGAGTGTGAGTGCATGTATATATGTGTGTGAATATATGTGTGCTTGTGCATGTGTATGTGTGTGTGTGTGAGTGTGTGTGAGAGTGAGGGTGTGTGTGTGTGCATGTGTGTATGTTTGTGTGAGTGAGAGTGTGTGTGTTTGTGTGTGTGAGAGTGAGTGTGTATGAGTGAATGTGCGTGTGTGTGAGAGAGTATGTATGAGTGAGTGTGTGTGTGTGCGCCAGTGAGTGTGTGTGCTTGTGTGTACGTTTGTGTGAGTGAGAGTGAGTGTGTATGAGTGAATGTGCGTGTGTGTGAGAGAGTATGTATGAGTGAGTGTGTGTGTGTGCGCGAGTGAGTGTGTATGAGTGAATGAGCGTGTGTGTGAGAGAGTATGTATGAGTGAGTGTGTGTGTGTGCGCGAGTGAGTGAGTGTGTGTGCTTGCCATGTTGAATAAACCCCTCTTAATATAAAAACTCTCTGAATAAAAACCCACTTAATGTGGCAATTAACAGGGTAAAATCCTCCAGCATTAGCAAGGCCTGTGATTGCAATCACCTCGTCCACAATGACAACTACTGCTTTCCCCAGTTCACCCCCACCAAGTTTAATGTACACTCGGTGGGGGTGGTTACCCCCCCAACCCTAACGCCCAGACAATACCTCATGATCTTCTATTCAGCCATGCCAAATTACAGAAAAGCCTTGCTAAATTTTGAATTAAGTTCGCCCTCTAGGTGTCAGTATAGTGCAAGGCTCACCCTTATGATGTTGTTTCTGTTGCCATGTAGGGCACAAAAGTTCCGCCTTTGTTTAAAGAAATGTCTTCTTTTTCTCAATTTCTGGACAGCATTTTAGTACAGAAATTCAAGAAAGTGAACTTTGATGGAGGATCTGTTAAAGACCTCACGCGGATATGATAGATACATGAACCAATCACAATTTCTTCTGCAAAAAAAAGTGTTGAGTCTCACCAAGATTATTTTATTTTCTACCATGTGCATGTATCATGTTTTTTTGCTCACTAATCTAATGAAATGTTTAACAAACCTTTTGTACTAATACAACCAAGCAGCGTTATATGGATATTTCATTTCATTTAAGCCTCCGAGAAAGGGGTTGTCATTAAATGTCCTGTCGTTAGCCCCTAGCTATGTCCAACTGCACACCTGCTCTTGCCTGGAGTGTACCCCAACCAGTTCCTAGCCAACACAACCTACTAGTCTGTCATCCCAGCTGACAAAAAAAAAATCAATTAGAAATAGTCTATCATCACCATACATCAAACTTTTCAGAGAAAAATAAACGACAGTTTATTCAAACTAAAATGAAGGTTGGTTTAAGGTAGTTCAGAAACCATATGCCAACCATTATTCCACTCAAGCTTTTGCAGGGAGAAGCGCGAGGTAACGCTACTTTACGCGTATACCTGTTGCGCATTCTAGTCTGCAGGCGTGTGTTACGCAACAGAAAGCGCACAGGTTTGAATGCTTGACTCAACAAACACCCACTTGTTTCCTGTCTCCATGAATGGCTTGAATTTGCTGAGGAAAGAGATTCAGCGTTTTTTTTTTTTTCATTTAAATTCTCTATGAGGAGTCGGGAAGGTTACCAAAATAGGTAGTAAGTTTGTAAAAGGATTCAACAAATAAAAATAATAATTATAAATTCACAGACACACGCACTGAATTGTTTGTTTTTTATTTTAAAAATCGGAAATACTATATGAATCTAACATTTACACCGCCGAAGTCATTCGATTAGTAGCCTATTTACATTGAAGGCTATTTACAATGCACTGGTCCAGCCAGCAGCCTTGACATAAATATTTTGCATGTTTTATTTAATTCTTTCTTCACCTTTTAATGTCAAACGATGCTTGATTAATCCGTGCGAAATTCTGCTATCTCAAGGCTAAACGCTGTGGAAATAAACATATCAACATTCGTTTTGCTTTTACAGACTATACACGGATTATTAAGAATAAAGTATACTCCTATCATTGAATCTGACATTTCTCAAGAGATTTCCCCCCTTTCCGCGAAGTGCTGGGTCCGAGTACTTTGCGGAGATCTGTACTGAAGCTAGGCCGACGAGCCAGCGGGTACAACGCGCCGCAGGGAATCTCGTGTGTGACTCCTCTATTTGCAGTCCGATCGGAGCGCAACGCTTGGTACGAGCGGATGGAGATCTTGCGGTGCTGGGATGGCCCGGTCTCCGTCGGCAGTCCACCTCGCTTCGCCAGGGCTTCGAAAACCTCTTCCAGATTGATGCTGTCTTTGGCGGAGGTCTCGAAAAAAGGACATTCTTCCCCGAACTCTTGACGAACCTCCGCCCGACTGACGGCTCTCTCCTCCGGTGCCAAGTCCACTTTGTTCGCGCAGATTACGGTGGGCACGCGGGCGTTCTCTTTGGATTTCAGGAGTTTACTTTTGGCCGCGATGATCTCTTTGCGCAGCGCGCGCACTTCGTCGAAAGAGCCTCTGTCATCCACGCTGAAAACCAGGAGAAAAATGTCGCCTGCAAAACACAATCTGAGTTTAGAATAAACCGACATCCGTGCAATAGGTGAATTATCACAGTCTGGGACTCATGCATTACATATATCGTTTTAACAAACAATTTTCAATATCCAGAATATGTATACATACTATATAGGCCTAGTACTCGAATTTGAAAAGCAAAATTGTTCAAATGTATCTCTTTTTTTTAAAAGAGAGAAACATGTCCTTGCTAAACGCAAATTACAGTGAGAGTGTACTCTCCATAAAATGAGACGCGCTCGCACTGCACACCTGTTAAGATCGATAGTCTGCGTTTGGCAGGGAAAGCTCGTTCCCCGGACGCATCCAGGATGTCTATCTGGTAGGTCTCCCCCCGAATCTGGTAGAGTTTCCTGTGGAAGTCCTCAGAAGTTGGCTGATACTGCTCCTCAAACCCGTCCCGCAGGAACCGCCGAAGGATGGATGTCTTCCCCACTTTCGGAGCGCCCAGCACCACTATGCGCCTGCAGTTCTGCGGTTTGGTGGAGCACAACTTATCCTGGCCGGTCTCCTGTGCCATATGGCTGGAGCACGTCTGGCCGTGAAGTACCAGAGCCGCGAGCTGATCAAGGGGAGACCTTTTGCAGGGGAACCGGTCGGACGAAGAGTGCCGATTCCCGGCGCTTGAGGACCGCACCACCCGTGCCTTCTTTTCCTGTAGTCTCCAGTGCGACGTGGCCATTTTTAAGATACCCATGCCCGCTTTGGATATAGTGGAGACCTTAACTCCGGACGATGCCAGATGTTGAGTGGCGCTTTTATATTCCAGGAGAACCTGGGAGGAGCCGCTGCATACGGCTCTCCCGCCGGAGAGCTGCCCAGCGCTGTAAGCGCAACCGCGGCGCACAACCGGATCCACGCAAGAGCACGACATATCTGCGGTGCCTTTCACAGAAAAGTTATTTTGCTCGGGTCTTTTCGCCTCCATTATCTTTTCTGCTACTACTGTTAGTTCGAGTGTGACTAAGTGTAGCCTATAACTTATCTCCCCTGTAGCCGAGCGAAAGGTGCGGTACTCCACCGCATATGTGTCCCAGCCTCTGCAAACCTGAGATTGTTTCAGCAGCTGCTAGCCGAGCGAATACTGCGTACACGCTGGAAGGCTATATATATTCCCCACGATGAGACTCGCCCCTCACGTCACCAGCCGGTTCTGCGAATAAGAACCCGAGTATTGATTGGCGGGGCTGTAGAGCTTGTTGTGTTCTAAGAAGGGGAACATAACGTTTTTGCTGACTCTTGAACAGTGTAATGGAAATACATATTCAAGATTTTATACTGCATACAGGACCTAGGCCAATATTAGTGAATTACAATTAACGTGGGTAATTATAACTGTAGCCTACATTTGAACTGCGCTTGCATCAACCTGCCAAAAGACATTTGGCTAAAAGTGACGTGTGGGGTACTGGTTAAAACAGAAGGTTGCGGGTCAGTTCCCTGACGGGGCATAGCCATGCGAAGCCAATTGCGTCAATAATATAAAGCTGATAATATAGGTCAAATGTAGGCTGTTATGTTTGTCTTAAATTGTATGAAACGTATGTTATGATTTCCATAATTTAAGCAACATAAAAAGGTTATTTTCACCTGTTATTTTCACCTGTTTTACGCACCTTAAGAAATTAAATAAGTTATAGCCAAGTAACTGTGTAAGTAACTGTGAGTAGGCTAGCTCAGTTCATGCAGTTGACTCATTCTAACAAATGAAAGCTACAACAAAGTGATATCCTATTCTATTTAAAACATTCAACACTGTATTTCAGGAAACGGATTTACTTCGCCGCGGCGTGGGCCAGTGGGCTCACCATGCCACGGAAAACCCAGGGTACTGTAGGCGTCATTAGTCATAGGTGCATGGTGTTTTCTCACTCCTCGTATGCTTCATTATTTATTAATATATATTTTTTTGTATATAGGGTATAGCCTAGGGCCTAAGCTACATTTATTTCAGCGGATAGACTGCAAATTCAACGACGATAAGCTATTCTCTAACCGATGTCTGATTTTCTGTCGGTGAAGGGAAATAAATTCCCTTTAATAGGTCTCACATATGCGGAAGTCATGCCGTTGTCATGGACACGACCAAGCGGAGAGGACACGCTAGCAGAGTGGGGGGCTGAAGTAAATTAAATGTAAATGTACTGGGCCTTAAAGTGCATTTGTAAGCGCTTGTTTATAACGTTACGTTTAATCACGAAAGCGTCTAGTTTTTTTTTTTTTAGAATGGACAGCTCTAACAAATCGCTCGGCAAAATCGCGAAGAAAGAGGCGAGGTGCCGGACCCCTCAAGGTGTGTGGAAAGTTAACGAGCGATACGAAAGTATATCACAACAATTTTGCCATCGTTTTTTTTTATGGATATGCCATAAGTTCCCTAAGCTAAACTCTACCTACCGTTTTTTTTTTTTTTTTTTTTTACCAGGCACGGATATGAACGCTTACAACCCGGTGCAAATGTCCTCCGAGCGGGTTGAAAGCATTCGGTGATGCAAGCAATCTCTTTATGCCATATAAAATAAAACCAAAACCTTCCGGGCAGTTGTGGCGGATCTGTCAAACCTGACGTTGTAATGTTGCTGTCTTTCCAATCGAATGACATCAGTTACTCCTAGGCTGAATGCAAGAGTGAGAGCGCTTTTTCTTCTTTAAAATGATTGCGATTCACAGTTCTTCATGTTATAGGGATCACTGTGGTTCACAGGTTCACTATGGAACGCTGCTTTGATGTGTACCATCTGCGTACTTTGTCATGCTCAAACGCTAGAGAAAGGTAATGTTGACTCTGATCCGTTTTTCATTCTTGTCATTTAGTCTTTCAGTTATGTGCAATTTTGCATTGGGACATTGGCTCTGAAACTTTTAGCTGGCAAAGGCCAATCTCTTTTCACCAAACCCAATTCTTATGTATTTTGCCTAATATAATTTATTGCCCTTCAGTGACCTTGAGTCCTCTTTCTTTTTATTCTTTTCAGGTTCTCAATCTGGAATGAGAACAGCTTCTCTGGGAAAAGTCCTTTACTGTCATCTTAAGTATTTTCTATAGTCATATTATACATAAAGCACAAAATAACACAAAAATGGCCCCAACAGGGGTAATGGTCTTTTGGAAAACATGTTACACAAGAAACATGAGGTTTACATTTTTAATTTGCGGTGCGTCCATTTTCTGAGCAATCAGAACTTTTTTCTTAGAAATTCTAAATTGGCCTTCGGTGCCCTTTTGGTGATATTGCACTTTTGTATTCCTGAGACCAACAGGAATGTCACTGAGTGTTGTTAGTCACTCTGGATCTGCTAAGTGATTGTGATATAGTGTAGTATACTGGCTGTGATGCATATCGAGATTTGGAGTGCAGATTCTGTGCACGAGTAGAATGTTCTGGCGCGCGTTTAAATGTTTCCTGCATCAGCGAATGGCAGCGCGGAGGTGTGGGTGAGAAGGGCGAAATGGTTGTGGATTCTCTTCTCATTTCCTCAGCCTTTTGTGGTGGGCTAGATAATCGCGCCTGGGTTGTTCGTGTTCATGACACGATCCATGCATGTACGTGTAATGGTGGGTGTCGGGCTGTTTTTAAAACATCGTTGGAACAGACCCTTTGCTTGAACATTCAAGAAGCATCAGATATGAATCCCCTTGAGTACACGCAAGCAATGAGGATTAGTACATCCGAACACGTTGTGGTGGGCCGGAGGGATTGAGAATCAGAGGACGGACCTTAGCGCATGTGGAACAGGCAGTTCTATGCTTCCTGTTCAAAGAGATTGGTCCTGACACAGCACGGTTTATACAGCCACAGCAAGCCTCCCTCTCCTAATACCAAACAGCCCCGGGAACATTTTGTGAGGTAGCCTCTGTGTTGAGCTTAAAACTGACGAAACGTTCAGAAGCTGCCGGTTGGTGGTGGACAGACCATAATGACTCAGGGGAGTAATGAATATAATATCGAGGCACAGCAGAGTGAGGGGAACACAGTGACTTTCCGGATCGTGATACTCTCAAAAAGCTTTTGAGGTGAAGGTGGGGGGTGGTGGTGGTGGTGGGGGGGTTGCATTGATGGTTGGAAAGACCAGCCGGGCTGCAGGTGTGCTTGTCAAACCCTGCCCGCATTCAATTTACTTTTCTCTCTTTCCCCCTCGCCTTTTACTGTTCTCTGCTTCTCTATCACCCTCTTTCTCCCTCTCTATCTCCCTCTCTACCCCTATCAACCTCTACTTCTCCTTCACCCTTATTCTCCCTTTCTGTCTCTATTTCACTTTTCCTGTTCCCGTCTGTCTCTATGCGTGTAGATTATGAAACAAACAAAAAAAATTGATATAAAAATTGTTCTGTTTGTGTGTAACTGCGGGCTCTCTCTCTCTCTCTCTCTCTCTCTCTCTCTCTCTCTCTCTCAGTTGCATAAGTGCCAGTGTTTGGATGTGGATCCTGGTGATTTATGCTCAACCACAGACTCCGGGGTTAGAGGTGGCGCCGGGGCCCGTAATGGCTGCAGTGATGTAACAGCGTTCATTATTGCGCCGCTATTTTATAACATCTGTGGGGGCTGCGCTCGCAATTTCCATACCGTGTTTTTTTCCTCTTTTCAATCTGAACGGAGGTCCTTTTGTCATGATACTGTTACTTAATTTAATCAGCATGTAATTAAACTCATGGCTGGGGGCGAGCTCTCCACAGAATTTATGTCGTTGTTGTTGTTGTTGTCAGTCCTCTAGGTTTGTGCGGCTTTACCAGGGTGTGGAAATAGTATTTTGTCTTTAGCTTCCTGTAGTTCCACCAGGGAGTTGAAATATTGTTACCAGCCCTGTAGTTTCCTGGAGTCCTACTTGAAAGTCAATACATTGCTTCCAGTTCTGGAGCTTCCGGTAGACTCGCCAGGAAGTGAACACATTGGAGTCTTTCCTATCGCTTGTTTTATCCATCCTTGTCTCCTCGGTCTTCGACTGACCCAGAAATCGATTGAGGTCCGCCATTTTTAAGGACATTCCAACCCTGCATTTTGTTTATATATAAGGCCCTTATCATGAAAATTCCCCCTTACCTCTCGACATTAATCACACTGAAGGTCAAAAACTATTCCACAAGATCTGACTGTTTGATTTTCGACACCACGTGTGAAAACCAAGTTTGGTCAGTCCTGTTTTAAATTCTTTGCCCCTTTTATCTGGAATTATTTTCAAGACGCACAAGCGCATTTCATCCTTTGTCCAATGAGCCCATTGTTTCTTGGCACACAACTTCCTGTAGTCTCACCATGAAGCAATGTGTTTCTGTGGACCTCCCAGGAAGTAAAAACATCACTTATTGGCCTGCAACTTCCTGTAGACTTTCCAGGCAGTGAAAACATCGCTTCCTGGCCTGCAACTTCCTGTAGACTTCCTAGGAAGTGAACACATTATTTCCCGACCTGCAGTTTCCTGTAGCCTAACCAGGAAGTGAATGTGTATTTTCAAGCCCAGCACTATAACAGGATGAGATTGAGATTGAGATGTCATGGTCTGGCTCAGAACATCACATGGTCTGCAGCTTAAAGGGATCCTGGCAATATGATCAGAAAGTATCCATCGGTTACAACTATCTCTGTTCTCCTTCTTCCTCATGAACGTGTGCTGTGATTGGTGGAGCTCCTCTCTCCTTTCAGTGCAAACTGTGATGATGTCATTCCTATCCCTCCATTTTGTACTATCCACGGTGTTCAGCTGTCTGATCAATCTGGGTGCGTGAATCCAGAGCAGAGCTTTTCTCGGCTAAACCCCCCCAAGGCTGACCGCTGGGTCTTTGGTTTTGGCAGCCGCTTCAGGTGGTGGGGCAATGAGAGGCAGACTGCGGAAAGCCCTGAGGGAACGCGTTGATTTTATTTGATAATAAAGTACAGCAAATAAGGCAATAAATTCTGGAGACAGTTGGAAGAAATGCTAAAGGTCTTTGATGTGTGTAGGTGTGTAAGGACAGGTGTAGCTGTGTGAGGACACATGTAGATGTGTAAGGACAGGTGTAGCTCTGTATTTGTGTGGCTACCTTTACTCTTACTGACTATAAATGGATCTTCTGTGCTTTCTTGTCGTTATCACACGTTCACTCCTGTAAGTTGCGCTGAATGTACTTCAATGCAATGTGATGTAATGTAATGTAATGTGATGTACTGCAATGTGATGTAATGTAATGGCTGCCTCTTTGCCCTGTATTTTTAGAAAAGAAGCGCCTGAAGGAGTTCTCCTTTGTCTCAGAGGCGCCCTCCCAGAGCCCCGCCCTTCAAGGGGAGGACATCCAGGCGCTGGCTATTCGTCGGGAGGACCTGGAGAAGGTGAGGAGGAGAATGCCCTGGGGTTTCCCCCCCATATGGATCCATGTGAATGTGTTTCCCTGTTCTTGGAATCGTGTCTGAACGCTATTCTGTATCCAGTATGTTTACTGCCCGGGACACCGTCTTTTGAGCCTAAGATGTGAAGACTAGGGTTAGAAAAAAAGTATATTTAAGGAACACCTTATCACTGGAAAATTTGTTTTAAATAATGAATATTTGAAATTTGAACCCAACCCAGTTGTAGATGGAATGGCTGAAATGTACCTACGTAATGTTTGAACATACACCAGTACTATTATTATACTAACAATACTGTGTCTGCTTGACTGTGTGTTTATGTATCTGTGTGTGTGCGTATGTGTGTGCGTGTGTGCGTGTGTGCGTGTGTATGTGTGCGTGTGTGTGTGTGTGTGCGTGTATGTGTGTGTATGTGTGTGTGTACATGTTTGTGTGCAGTTATGGGTACCCCAGCCTCCTAAGGACTCCCAGAAGCCCCAGACAGTGACCCGGGTTCTGGTACGGAAGACCCGCCCCCTGGAGGAGGAGCGGAAGACAGTCAGGGTGGTTGTGGCACGGCCCCTCCCACAGGATGCTGCCGTACTGCCGCTGGAGTACACAGGTGTGACAGACAGGGGGCACCATAGAGTAAATCAGTCAATCTCTGAGATATAAGATGAAATGTAAATAACTTTTGTAAGTCTATAAAAGTCCTCTTACCTCTTACCTCAGACGTGTCTTCAGGCCGCTTACAGTCAGCGGCCTGAAGACAGGTCTGAAGGAATTTAAGAAAGCTCATTTAGCTTTCACCCCAGGTGCTCTTATCCAGAATTACTTTTTAGATGTTTGAAGGGACATTTCCTTATATTTGTTTGTCTGGACTCAATTTGCAATCAGCCCGCTCCTGATACACTATATGGTACCTTGCCAGCTGAATGAACCTTGAGGGGTGAACAATGCTAGTTTACCACCAGAACATAGTGTTACTTTTGCCCTTATGTGACAGGTCCTGGGGGGCCTCGCTTTGATGACCAGGGTATGGTCCTGCCACATAGCATTCTGGGAAGCCTGGAGGACTTTAAGAGAGAGATGGAGACCAGGGGTGAAACCCAGGTCAGTTACCATGGCTACAGTGACTGGAGTTTTAGCTTGGCATCACACCCAGCCAATGAGAAAGAGCCGAGGGACTGTGTCTTTTTTTTCCCCCAGCTGGTGAAACGTGTGCCGGACTGCCCAAAGTTACACGGCCCAGTAGCGGTAGAGCACAGCTGTGAGGAGAAGCCAAAGCCCCGCCCCAGAGGACAGCCCCACCCCCCAGAACTGCAGAGCCACGCCCTCCAGCACTGGAGGAGTCACATGAGAGAGAGGAGGCGTCAGCTGGACTTCATCTCCGGTGAGTGCTGGCCGTAGTCGTTAAACTGTGGACTAGATTCACTCAACAAGCCATTAGTAGGGCCCATGGAAATTCCTGACTTGTGCTGATTGTTATATGCTGTAGTTCTTTCCTCCCAGCCCTAGATGGTGCTATAGTTTAATCTAATTCCCACAAGTGAAGCATCTAGCCATGTGGGTGACCTTTGGAGTAAATGTGCAACTATATAAGTTAAATTTACAAGGTACCATTATTATGTCTTTGTTTATCTTTGTTGACGGTTCCCTTAAACTGCATGATAATACAGACTTGTTCTGACAAGCCTTTCCTAATGAGTCTAGCAGTGCTGTTTTCATGTTCCCATGGTACAATATCATATTTGGGAAAAGAAATGTGACTCCCAGCCCTGTGTGTCTCAGATCTGCTGCAGAAACCGGTCGGCACCCTGCTGATGAGCCAGTCCAGCGGCTTCCGCAAGACGCAGGAGCAGAGAGAGCTCATATCCCGCCAACTGCCCGCCCTGCACCCCGGCCATGTGAGACCCCCCCCCCCCCCAACACCTCCAGTGTGTGTCTGTCTGTCTGTCTGTCTGCCTGCCTGCCTGTCTACCTGTCTACCTGTCTGTCTGTCTGTCTGCCTGTCTGCCTGCCTGCCTGTCTGCCTGTGTCTGCCTGTCTGCCTGTTTGTCTGTCTGTCTGTCTGCTTGAGTTTATGTCTGTCTGTCTTCCTGTCTGTCTGTCTGTCTGTGTGTCTCTGTCTGTATATCAGTTTGGCTCTTTGCAAGTGCCTGTTTGTGTGCGTGTGTCTGCCCAAACGCCTGTGTCTGAAATGTGTCTGATTTGGTGACCAGGGTTACCGTGTGGGCAGTGAGTTCTGGAACGTTCCCCGGCGCATTGGAGACGAGCTGAGCGGGATCACAGCCACCCTGACCCAGACTGAGAGAGGCTACCCTGAGCCCATCACCCATATCGGCCAACCGCAATGCATACTACAGGAGACAGGTATTGCTGAGAGAGAGGGAGAGTGAGAGCAGAGAAAGGTACAGGGTTGGGGGGTAGAGAGTAAGAAAGAGGGTGATAGAGAAGCGGAGAACAGGAGAAGGTGAGGGTGACTGAGGGAGAAAGACATTGCACTATAGTTTATATGCAATGTAATGTCTTTCACAATGCTTTAGCAACACATACTGAAATATGTCCTGCCAATAAAGCATTTTGAATTGAATTGAATTGAATTGAATTGAACTGAATTGAACTGAATTGAAAGAGGGTGATAGTGAAGCAGAGAACAGTAGCATTATCAGGTGAGGGGGAAAGAGAGAAAAGTAAATTGAATGAGGGCAGGGTTTGACAAGCATACCTGCACCCTGGCTCGTCTTTCCGACTGTCAATGGCAATGACTGTCACCCCCCACCTTCGCCTCAGAAGCTTTTTGGAGACCATCACGATCTGGCAAGTCACTGTGTTCCCATCACTTTTCTGTGCGGAAATATTATTTTCATTACTTGAAATTACTGCTCATCCTTTCGTCAGTTTGAACTCACCTACCTGAGCGTCATGGTATATGACAGGAAACAGGTACTGCTGAGAGAGAGAGAGAGAGAGATAGAGGGAGAGATAAAGTGAGGGCGAGAGACAAAGACAGAGAGAGAGAGAATGTGCATCTCTTCCTTGCCAGAGATGAAAGGAAGTGACAGGTCCAGACAGAACACAGGTCCAGTCCGCACAGCCTGTTTCGTGACAAAAGGTCATGTGCAATGCCCTGTTAACGATTGGAGGAAACACGGTGATGTCACTGTGAGGAAGGCGAGGCTGTGACAGAGATGAGCTTCGTCTAACATTGTGTGGAAACCTCTCGATTAAAGAAAAATGCATATAAGGCTGAACATCCCTTACCTCTGATGGTAGTGAATTATCTTTTGTTGATTAAAATTCTTTGTATCATAGCAACGAGAATTTTGTTTAAGTGTTCACTTGCACTGTGAAAGTGTCTGCCAGGAATGGATGGAATTGACAGTGTGTATCAGTGCGTGTATGCTGAGCGTGTAGTGATACCAGTGGGTCCCTGTGACTCTCAGTGTCCTGACTGGACCTGAGCTGGACAGGCAGACTGTGCAGGTGCATTAGAGAGGCGCAGGTAGATCAGGGGGGGATTGGGTCTAACCCCCAGCTGCGGTCGTGTTCAGGCAACGCGCTGGACGGGCGCTCGAGCGGCCGGACCTGGGACCGCAGCCTGTACCTGCAGCAGTGCCGGCAGGAGCTCAGAGAGGTTCTGATGGACCTGGACTTCAGCCAGCCTGTGAGTGACCGCCTGTCTGCACCGGGCTGGACCGGGCCTCTGCGGTCCAGAACCCCTGCTTCAATCAGCCCACAGTACAGGCTACACTTATTACATAACACAGTACAGGCTACACTTATTACATACAGTACAGGCTACACTTATTACATCACACAGTACAGGCTACACGTATTACATACAGTACAGGCTACACTTATTACATAACACAGTACAGGCTACACTTATTACATACAGTACAGGCTACACTTATTACATAACACAGTACAGGCTACACTTATTACATACAGTACAGGGCTCACTTATTATGTCACACAGTACAGGCTACACTTATTACATCACACAGTACAGGCTACACTTATTACATACAGTACAGGCTATACTTATTACATCACACAATACAGGCTACACTTATTACATACAGTACAGGCTATACTTATTACATCACACAATACAGGCTACACTTATTACATAACACAGTACAGGCTACACTTATTACATACAGTACAGGCTATACTTATTACATCACACAATACAGGCTACACTTATTACATCATGCAGTGTAGTCCTCACTTACAGTATTACATCACTTTACAGTATTACATACAGTACAGGGCTCACTTATTATGTCACATAGTACAGGCTACACTTATTATGTCACACAGTACAGGCTACACTTATTACATCATGCAGGACTGGCTTTACTTTCATTTTTTAAATTATAAAATTTTTTTTTGGTGCACAATACTAAACACAAATATTGCCAGATTTAGCTTACAGATCCCACGCAATATTTCACTGTCATATACCACAACTAATCTTCTGGAGCCTACTCCATTGCACTTGCATAGTGTGAATATCTGAGACCTTTTGAAGTTAGTACTGCACTGCCTGGCCAAAAAAAAGTCGCTGTTCAGATTTTTTTGAACAGTGCATACTTTACAAGTTTCTGGAGGCAGTGTTATGATCTGGGGTTGCTTCAATTGGTCAGGTCTAGGCTCAGCAACGTTATGCGGCAATAAAATGAAGTCAGCTGAGTACCTGAATGTACTGAATGACCAGGTTATCCCATCAATGGATTCTTTCTTCCCTGACGGCACGGACATATTCCAGGACGACAATGCCAAGATTCATCGGGCTCAAATTGTGAAAGAGTGGATCTGGGAGCACGAGGAATCATTTTCACACATGAATTGGCCACCACAGAGTCCTGACCTTAACCCCATTGAAAGACTTTGGGATGTGCTGGAGAGGACTTTACGGAGTGGTTTGACTCATCTCGTCATCAGTACAAGATAATGCAGTTCTGGACGGAAATAAATGTTGTGACGTTGCATGAGGTTGTTGAAACAATGCCACGACGAATGCGTGCCATAATCAAGGCTAAAGGCGGTCCAGCGAAATATTAGAGTGTGCAACTTTTTTTTGGCCAGGCAGTGTATCTTTTATAGATCTATTATCCTCCATGGTTAGTTTGTGCTTTAAAACTATTCATTTAGGCAAGGTCCGGAAAATGAATGGGAGTGAATTGGGAGCCGGACAACCAGGAGGAACGGCAATGCCGTTAACAGTCAGCAAGGACAGCTGATGTTCCTTGTAGTCACGCTATGCAAATATGGGGTAAGCTCCATAAAATTACTTGTTATACCAAAGTGAAATATCCCTTTAAGAATTTAGGCCCAGCTCTCAGACTGTAGCTCCGCCTCTCTTATTTCTGGGGACATTGTGCAACCCGTGTCCTACAACATTGTCCTCTACCTGGATATCAGTCCCTTTGAGTTTTTATGTTATTACACAATTTCTTTCATTATATCGCATTAATTACATCATACAATCGAGGTCTGGCTGTAATTACATTATACAACCGAGGTCTGGCTCTAATTACATCATACAGTGGAGGTCTTGCTTTCATTTTACCACACAAACAAGGTCTCGCTAAAATTACATTGTGCAATCAAGGTCTTGCTTTCATTTCACTATACAATACAGGTCTGTAATTACATCATAGTTTAATTCCATGACACAGTACGTTCCCCGCCTTTGTGACATCATAGCATCTGCTCAGGCTGTTTTCCACGATGTGCAGCACTGCGATTACCTGCTTTGAAGCACCAGGCTCAGTAAGTCAGCACAGCAGAGCAGTATGGCTGTGTTTTAGTTTTGGGCGGTGGCCCAAATAATGGTAAGAAACCTGGGCTTGTAGCTCAGAGGTTGCAGGTTAGATTCCCAGGTACATCACTGCTGTTGAGGCACTTGACCTGAATGACATAGCTGACCTGAATTGCTTCGATCACATTCAGCTCCATAAAATGTACAGTGTGATAGAAATGTTGGATGAAATGCCCATGATGTAAACCATCGCTGTCTCAGGGATATGGAGGGACATTTCGGCTCTTCCTCAGTGGAGCCTGTCATCTTGCGTAAAGCCCTCCGTGTTCCACATCACCGATTCCGCACAAGACATTTGTGAATGTTCTATTCAGAGGTGCAGAGAGCTTACTGCACGTACGCACACACACACTACTCTCTCTCTCACACACATACACACACTCTTTCTCTCACACACATACATATCACGCACACACGCACTCTCTCACACGCACGCACACACACACACACACACACATAGTACAGCACTATACTGCCATAAATATGCTGTGGCTTCCATAAATGTAAAATATGCTAATGTGAGAGGGACACTTGGGCAGGGGGTAATGGCACTATGGGCATGATCAGACACGCCGCCGTGATCGGAGTGTTCTAACGGAGGCATCATCCATCGCCGTGGCGCCGGCACAGAGCCACAACGGCCATGCCAATCGCGGCGGGGCAGAGGCCTCCGTGCATCCCTCGCTCCAATTACCGCTACTAATTAGCAGCTAAAGGAGCTAACGGCCTTATGGAACAGTTAGCCCCGCTGTCAGCCCCCTGACACAGCCTAGCACACGGGCTCTCTAATGAACTTGTTCCTGTTTTTCTTTTTTAAAAATGTTTTTATTTTAAATTTTTTGTTCTGTTCCAAGAACCAAAGCAGATCAGACATTGGGTCGGGAAGTGTTCTTTTCTGGACTTGGCATGGTCCGCACACCAGCCTGTCCTCGTTGCAGATATGGGGGCGGTGGGCGTCAGTGATGGGGGATGAGTGGGAGGGGGGGGTGGTGCTGTGGGAGGAGGGGAAGAGGAGGACATAGATAGAGACAGAGGGGACTGTTTGTTCCAGTAGTCCTCGCACCTGGACACCTGGTGAGGGCGGGGCGAGTAACCAGACAGGTGTATTTCCCGGTTGGGAGGGGGTCACTGCCCTGTGGCCTAAATCAGATGGTTGTGCCTGGATTCCTTCCTTCAGCAAGGAGGGGTACTGGAGGAAAGTGCTCGTCCCACTGGTTCAGGTTCGAGCTGTGAGACAGCACTGCTGCCACACCGGCCCAGGAGTCAGGTGTCTCCTCCCCACCTCAATTACCAGGAAGCTGGAAAACATACATTTGGGACAATAAGCCATTTAGTCGATTCCCTTGTTCCAGAGCTAGTTGAACTGTGTACTTTCCTTATGCAGTTATATATCTGAATTATGTACTGAAGCAGTTGGGCAAGGAACATTGCTCTGTTGTGGATTTGAACCTGCAACCTCTGACGCACAACAGTGGAGCCTTAACAGGTACGCCACACTCTACCAGGAGAGCGCTGACTCACGGCTGTGCCACGTGTGTCTGTGCGGAGTAGATGTCAGGTTCGCCGCTGGCGAGTGTTCATCAGTGCGGAGCTCCATTAATCATGCCTCAGGCTCCAGAGCGGGAGGGACGGATCACCCAGAGAGCCCTGAACAGAGTCCGCCTGGCTGCGGTTTAGAAAGGCACTGCAAGGCTTCATGTGGTCATACAGCGGCAACAAAACCCTGTTCCTGGAAATCTATCATCCTATAGGTTTTCACTCCAGCCCTAACTTGACACACCTGACTCTGCTAATTAGCATCTCAACAAGATCCCTAGCTGTTGAATGAGGTGTGCTTTGTTAGGGCTGGAGTGAAAACCTACAGGACGGTAGATCTCCAGGAAGAAGAGTTGGTTACCACTGCTGTTGTGGATGTGCTGTAGTGCTGTATAGGAGCTGTACATTCAGTGTTTTTAAAGACATTGCTGCATGCTGGTCTAGATGCGCTGCACTGCTTCATGGTGTCTAAGGATCTGTACCATTCATGTTTATAGGTGCACTGCAGTGGTCCATGGTGTTTAAGCTGTATTTTCAGTGTTGATAAGTTCACTACAGCGCTGTGTGGTGTTACAGATGCACTGCAGTTCTTCATAGTGTTATAAGTGCATTGCAGTGCTTCATGGTGTTATAAGTGCATTGCAGTGCCCTCTTTGTTCCTCTCTGACCTCAATGGTGTGTGCAGGAGATCGATGGCCTTGCAGTGATAGGGACTGGGCGGCCCTTCACCTCTGTCACCGCTGAGTGCTGCCCCCTGCTGGAGGAAGAGGAGAATGACAGCGAGGCTGAGCACAAGGAGAACCAGTGAGACGCCTTCACTTTTTTTCCACAAACACAATAACATCAGGCACACAGGCAAACCGCACCTCCCAGATCCAGATACCATTTGTTTGTGCAGCCGTCCAAAATACACCCACCCTCTTTCCAGTATGAAAAAGCCCACAGTGGGAACCACTCCCATCTCCTTCACCACCGCACGGGGGTGGAGCTTGTTTCTGTCTCTTTCCTTTGCAGAGACCCACTGGTGCACGGCGATGATGCGATCGCGGAGGCAGTATCGGTTCCGGCGCTACGCTTCTGTGGCCAGCCGGCCCGGTGGATTGGGAGTCCGTCCTCGCACAAGGTGACAGCGCTCGAGGGAGGCCGTCACGGTGAAAGCTAATTGGCCCAGCCAGTCTCAGACTCACCACTGCGCCCCCTGTGGAGCTAGAGCTGTTTGTGTAGGGGGTGGCAGTGTGGTATAATCATTAGGGAACTGTATGTGGGTGCTGGTAAAAATCCCAGGCAGGGCGCAAAATTTGTAGCCTTGAGCAAAGTACCTATCAGGGAATGGGTTCATTTGCAGCTCAGCCAGTCGTGAAATGAAGTACGCCCACAATGTCCTGTGAAGTGAAATTTTAATTAATTTCCTGTACTGCGTTGAAATGGAATTGTCCTCAAACCCTGGTGCTTACCTTGAATTGCTTCAATGAAATATCTGAGATCCAGCTCTGCGAGTGGACTGAATGTGATAAAGAAGAACTGTAAGCTGTGTAGGTCACTCTTGATAAGAGTGTCTGCTAAATTCCTAAATATAAATGTACCAACGATCCCCCCAGGGATACTGGTGCTGGGCATCATCCCACCAGCTACCGAATTAAAGAGATGATTTAAACCCAGAGATCACCATGTACTGCGTCACATGAGTCACAGTATTTGGGATTTCACTGTAATAATAATAATAATTATTATTATTATTATGTTTATTTTTATAGCACATTTTCATAAAATGAACGGCAGCCCAAAGTGCTTTATCATAAAAAGAAATAAATACAGTAATTAACAAGACAAGAAAAACTAAGAATATTGATTCAGTCTGAGGCTGTTCCCAGAAAGTTATGTCCATCCTTAACCTGACCTAGGGAACACTGACAGGTGAAAGCAAGAAGCCTCATCTAGCCAATCAGCAGTCTCTTCAGAACCTCACCCAGCCTATCAGCAGTCATTCAGAACCTCACCTAGCCAATCAGCAGTCACTTCAGATCAGTGTAGTGACAGGGAGGGAGGGAGTGTTCTGTTGATAACTGAAAGGAAGGTTCTCTAGTGTCTCTCTGGCACTCTGTCCCCCTGCAGGGGGAAGTGGGCATTGCAGTTCGCCTGACCTTCGAGGCGTTGGAGGGGGAGCAGGCCTCCTCGTACCTGGAGCTGCAGAACGAGGGGAGCACTGCGCTGTACTACACCTGGCAACGCCTGCCCCAGGAGCACAGCTTCCTGGAGACCCAGCCCCATGTACACACTCAGCACTTCTACTTCAACACCAGTACAGGTACGCACACAGCATTTCTACTTCAACACCAGTACAGGTACACAACACATGCACACACATACGCTCAGACACACAGCACTTCTACTGCACACCAAAGATAGCTTATTGCAAGAGGAAATTGAGAAAGTGCTTTACCTACAGTACTCTACTGTTCTATGGGCTAAACATTCTAGACTGAAAGAGCTGAAGGAAGTAATGACCTTTAGCACGTTTGCCCCTCTCTCTCCCCTCTCTCTCATCCCCCCCCCCCCCACCCCCACACCCCCACACCCCCACACTCCCACACCCCCACCCCAGCGGTGATCTTGCCGGGGGAAACTCAGCGGGTGGTGTTCATCTTTAAGTCGGCGACGGCGGGAATCGTGAGTGAGGTGTGGTGCCTCAACACACACCCTGTCCTGCTGGGGGGGGCCGCTCTACAGGTGACCCTGCGTGGGGTGGCTCTCTACCAGGATAAGACTGCTCAGCAGAGGGAGGCACTGCAGGTGTGTGTGTGTATGTGTGTATGTGTGTGTGTGTGTGTGTGTGTGTGTGTGTATTGTAGAAACAGCTTCAGCAGAAGGAGGCTGAGTTGGTGTGTGTGTGTGTGTGTGTGTGTATTGTAGAAACAGCTTCAGCAGAAGGAGGCTGAGTCGGTGTGTGTGTGTGTGTGTGTGTATTGTAGAAACAGCTTCAGCAGAAGGAGGCTGAGTCGGTGTGTGTGTGTGCGTGTGCGTGTGTATTGTAGAAACAGCTTCAGCAGAAGGAGGCTGAGTCGGTGTGTGTGTGTGTGTGTGTGTGTGTGTTGTAGAAACGGCTTCAGCAGAGGGAGGCTGAGTCGGTGTGTGTGTTGTAGAAACAGCTTCAGCAGAGGGAGGCTGAGTCAGTGTGTGTGTATTGCAGAAACAGCTTCAGCAGAAAGAAGCTGAGTCAGTGTGTGCACTGCTGATTTGGGAGCTCCTGCAGGGAGTGCGCACTCCAGACAGACCCTGCTCACCCGCTGAACTCTACCTCACTGAGGAGGACCGCTTCCACATGATCAACCCCCAGGTACATCCCACAATCCCACCTCACCTGTAGTTAAACCCACAGTGCACTTCACCCACAGTACATTCTACAATGCTGCTCACCTGCAGTTAATCCCACAGTGCTCCTCACTTAGACCCCACAATGCACCTCACCCATGTACATCCTACAATGCTCTTTACCCACAGTACATCCCACAATTCACTTCACCTGCAGTTAATCCCACAGCGCACCTCACCCAGATCTCACAGTGTACCTCACCACTCTGGTACATCCCACAATGCACCTCACCCACAATACATCCTACAATGCACTTCGTCCACAGTACATCCCACAGTGCACCTCACCCACATCCCACAATGCACCTTACCACTCAGGTACATTCCACAATGCAACTCACCCACAGGTACATCCCACAATGCACCTCATCCCCAGCTTATCCCACAATGCATCTCCCACCACAGGTGCAGCCACCCCTCTCGTCAGGGACTTTCGATAGTACACCTCGGCCTTTCCGTGACAAAGCCCGGCCTCACTGACACACAAGGGTTTGCGTGTGCTCGTCTGCCCACAGATCCCCTCAGGACCTGATCTGATAGTGCCAGCCAGTCCTGACAGGAACCATGGTGACAGGGAGGGCAGCTAGCCCTAAATTTAGAGCTGTCCTCAGATTGTGCCGTCTCACCCGCTTTAGCTAATCAGCGGCCCCTGAATCGATACTGGGGTTGGGAAGGGAGACTCTCAGACAGATAAGTTTCCTCCAACCAGCCAATCAAATGGGCGGATCAGTGCCTGTGTCACACGTCATTCAGATACGATAGCCCTACCCCCTCCATGGGTGCCACGGCTTCTCATTACTGTGGCGACACACAGGAGACTGATCTAATTGGGTCCATTAGCCGGTTAATTGGATCCGCTTCGTGTTTCTAGGTCCCTCTGGGACTGTCACTGCTGCTCCCATTAGTCACTCATTCAGGTTAAAAAATAATTAAATCTGCAGAATATATTAATGGGTGTGGAGGAAATGGGTTTGTAATCTGTTAGCGTGTCCCACAATAGACAGAGGGAAACAAAGGGCAGGGGAGTAGAGTGAGACCCCACACATACACACAAATACACCCACACACGCACACAGACACAGACACGCACACACACACACACATGTAAACGGACCCACACACACACTGCCATGTACACTCACAAAATCCCACTCACAGAGTGAATGGTGTGTGTGTGTGCATGGATTGTATGCGGTGTGTGTGTGTATGTGTGTGTGTGTGTGATTGGTATGTGCGTGTCTCTAACCCCTCTTTGGATGTCCCACAGCTGTATTACCGGCTGGGGGTGGTGGAGGAGCTGAGGAGACTCTGGGAGCAGGTGAGAGATTCAGGGGAGACCAGGGAAACGCCCACAGTGCCCTCGAGCTGGGACCTCTGTGTGCCCAGTCTCAGACAGGTAAATCACACGGATGCACACAGGTAAATCCCACAGTCTCACACAGGTACATCACACAGTCTCAGACAGGTAAATCACACGGATGCACACAGGTAAATCCCACAGTCTCACACAGGTACATCACACAGTCTCAGACAGGTAAATCCCACAGTCTTACACAGGTACATCACACAGTCTCAGACAGGTAAATCCCACAGTCTTACACAGGTATATCACACAGTCTTCGACAGGTAAATCACACAGTCTTACACAGGTAGATCACACAGTCTCAGACAGGTAAATCACACAGTCTCGCACAAGTAAATCACACAGACTCACACAAGTACATGACACAGACTTAGACAGGTAAATCACACAGGTAAATCACACAGTCTCACATAGGTAAATCACACAGACTTAGACAGGTAAATCACACAGACTCACACAGGTAAATCACGCAGTGGTAAATCACAGTCTCACACAGGGAAATCACACAGACTCACACAGGTAAATCTTAATATACCATCATATAGTCTCGTACAGTTGAATCACACTGCATGTTTATGCTTTCACACTAGTCAATGACCCTTGTCACTGTGAACCACTCTAAATCTGTGTACTGCCTCATTGAGGTTGAATTCTGTTGGTCCCTGCTGTAAGGTTTTAGGGCCAAAAATGCACCTACTTGCACGGAAGTGGCTCTGTGAGTGACAGTGTCCAGCGTGAGTCACCGAGGGAGTGGCGTGAAAACGAGAGCAGTTCCAGCAGTGCCGCGACCAGGACCATTTGATTTTAGGCTTTAGTCCTTTACCGAACAGTTAACCAGGCTTATTTGCACTTTAAAATCCCTTGTTTTTAGCTGGTTATGAGCTAGAATATTACGTATTACTGTGCTTCCTTGAAATGTTACTGTGCTGTACTGTGTCACTGTCATAACCATTGCCATTGTGCAAGTGACCTCATTGACGGTAATCTTTCTGTCGTGGGTCAACGGCGAAATGGATATTGTGTGCGTTTGTTTGGCAGCAGGGAAGAAATATGACATTTCATGTTGATACAGTTCTCTTGTTCCCGTCGACCGCCCTCTCAAATGAAGCACTCTGTCTGCGTCTCCTCCGCCTGTCTTCCTGCCCCCTGGTGCTAATGTGGTTATGAAACATGGTGGCAGAAGGTGAAAGGTCTTGGTGTGAATTACAAGTCTGTAGCTGTGCTGTGTGTCAGACAGGCAGTGTTCCACTGGTGTTCCCACTCTAAGCCCTGCAGCCCCAGCCTTTGGGTCCCTCACAGTTCCCCATAAGTCACTCACACAGACTCCAACATGACAGGAGAGACATGATATAGATCAGTAGGGAATCAGCTTGTTATAGCTGTTTTTCAGTCGCTTTGTCACGATGTGTGTTTGTCTGGTTTTATGTGTGCGTGTGTTTGTGTGTGTATGTGTGCATGCGTGGCTGTATGTGTGTGTGTGTGTGTGTGTGTATGCGTGGCTGTATGTGTGTGTGTGTGTGTATGTGTGCATGCGTGGCTGTATGCGTGCATGTGTGTGTATGTGTGCATGCGTGGCTGTATGTGTGTGTGTGTGTGTGTGTGTGTGTGTGTGCATGGGTGTATGTGTGGGTGTATGCGTGTGCATGTGTATGTGTGCATGTGTGTGTATGCGCGCGCGTGAGTGTGTATGCGTATGTATGTGTGTGTGTGCGTGTGTGTGTGTGTATGTGTGTGTGTGTATGTGTGTGTGTGTGCGCGTGTCTGTGTCTGTGTGTGTACGTGTCACCCAACCCCCTGGTGCTTATGTGGTTATGAAACATGGTGGCAGAAGGTGAAAGGTCTCGGTGTGAATTACAAGTCTGTAGCTGTGCTGTGTGTCAGACAGGCACTCTAAGCCCTTCAGCCCCGCCTGTAGATCCCTCACAGGACCCCGAAAGTCACTCACAGGGACTCCAACATGACAGGAGAAACATTATATACAGCATAAGTGTTTTTAGCTAATCAGGTTGTTATTGCTGTTTTTGTTGCTTTATCATAATGTGTGTGTGTGTGTGCGTGTGTTTATGTGTGTGTGTGTGTGTGTGTGTGTGTGTGTGTGTGTGTGTCCTGTCTGTTCCAGGCCGTGTTGGCCCTGCCAGAGGGGGATGGAGAGGGACAGAGGGATCAGGCTCTCTCCCGCCTAAACAGCCTGGTGCTGGAGCTCCACCAGCCCCAGCAACCCCCACCACCACTGCTGCTGCACTGCATCGGGTAAAAGAGAGCGGAGAGAGCGAGAAAGACAGAGTCAGAAATGGAGAGAGAGAGAGATAAAGAGAGAGAGAGAGAGAGAGAGAAACAAAACCAGAGACAGAGTGAGAGGAGAAGAAAGGGAGGTGGGATGCAGAATAAAAGAAAGAGGAAAACACCATTTTGCTCTCCCCCGTCGCCCCTGTGCTCTGACCCATTTCTGACCTCATGGTTGGTGTTTAGCTCAGCAGTAACTTGGCTGTTCAGTAGGGTGATCTACAGCAGTAATGTACAATCACAGCTGTGTTCTCTGTGTTGTTGCTTTATGACAGCGCTGTTTCTGTGTGTTGTTGCTGTATGACAGCGCTGTTTCTGTGTGTTGTTGCTGTATGACAGCGCTGTTTCTGTGTGTTGTTGCTGTATGATAGTGCTGTTGCTCTACACTGTCTCTGTGGTTCAGGCTGCAGTTGTGGAGGGAGCTGTTGGATGGGCTGGTCAGTGAGGCAGTGTGGCTGAAGCAGGTAATGAGCCTGTCAGAGAATGAGACCCAGGGACAGACCCAGCTGGAGGAGACGTGTAAGTCCACACAAACGCATACACTTACATACATGTAATCATATACTCACAAACACATAAACTTACATAAATGTACTCATACACACACACTAACACATACACTTACATACATGTACCCATACACACACATAAACGCATACACTGATATGCACGTGGCCATGCATACGCTAATATGTACACTTATATGTACCAATACACACACACATATATCCAGTACACAGGCACACACGCATACATACAGGCACAAAATCATACTTACCCAAACATATGCATGCGCACAGGCACGCGTGCAAGCACACACACACACACACACACACACATATATCTAATACACAGGCTCACATACATACAGACAGACACAAACTCATACATACTCAGACGTATGTATGCGCGTGCGCACGCACACACACAAACAGTCCATCTTCATCTTTTTTGCTGTGGGTGTTGTCTGGGCTTTTTTTTTTCGTAAAATGAAACCCTGAAAAAAATCTTCTGGTGAAAGCAGGGAAAGCAAAGAAGGAGGAAAAGAAAGGAGGACCAGTCTCTAAGGATGAGAAGAAAGGGGGGAACGGCAAAGAGGAAGAGAAAAAAGGGCCAGTTAAACAGACAAGCAAAGACAAACTGATGGAGGTGAGCATCCCCTACCATGACCGTGGAAAACCACAAGGGGGCAGCAAACACTTCACGGTAACCATGCTGGAGAAAAACAGGGTTTCAAGATTTATTTCTGCTGGGACATGCATTTCCTCAAGTGGTCAAAGCCCTTTTTTGGCCTCATTTCAGACTTTGTAGTTGTTGGTTTTGTACTGGTCTTCGTTACTACATAACGCTAGTGACAAAGAAAAGGTTCATCAACACAGCCAGCTGTCTGAATTAACTCCCAGGTGGATATTCCAGCTTGGGTCCAGCCTGGCTGTAAGCTGGTCCAGCTGGCTTGAAGCTGGTTTGGAGATAGTGGAGTTGGAAACAAGATGGTTGAGATGGCAACCATGCTGGCTAAGACCATGTCCAGCCGGTGGGCCAGCTTGGTACAGACAGCAGACCATCGCCAAATTCCAGATGGGATCCAGCTGGAGCAGAAACTGAAATATTCTATCTTTGGCTCGCAGCTGGAATTTCCACCAGGGCAGAGTTACAATCTCTTTCTGTTTCACATTTCTATATTCCTTCACTTTTTTGATGGTAGTGTAAAAGAATAATTTATTATTCCCATTTTGAGTCAATGTTGCCAACTCTAGGTTATTATCAGGATAGCTGACCTTCTTTGAGACCAGGTAAGAGGTTGCATAGGCAGACTTGCTCGATAAACTAATCAGAAAGGTTGTTGCTCACGAAGCCAACTGAGCGTTCTAACCTGAGAGCAGATATTGGACAACATGAAAGAACTGAAGCTAGGACCAGCATTACAGTTAGCCTTACAGGCTAAACAGAGCATTACAGTTAGCCTTGCAGGCTAAACAGAGCATTACAGTTAGCCTTACAGGCTAAACAGAGCATTACAGTTAGCCTTGCAAGCTAAACAGAGCATTACAGTTAGCCTTACAGTCTGTACAGAGCATTACAGTTAGCCTTACAGGCTAAACAGAGCATTACAGTTAGCCTTGCAAGCCAAACAGAGCATTACAGTTAGCCTTACAGGCTAAACAGAGCATTACAGTTAGCCTTTCAGGCTAAACAGTGCATTACAGTTAGCCTTGCAAGCTGAACAGAGCATTACAGTTAGCCTTTCAGGCTGAACAGAGCATTGCTGCTGCTATTGAATGATGTATTTGAGATTAAAATGAGCAAAAAGCCCTGCTGCGATCAGGAAAGCAAGTTAAATAAAAAAGCACACACATCAAAATGGAGAGGCAAGGACATATTTAAACTGGAGTCTAATGCACACAAAAGGCAGATTTTACCTGGCACACTGGGACCAGGGATAGGCAGTGTTTCAGCTAAATTTATCTGAAGGATGTGTAGACATTAATTCGTTTTGTGTGTAATATGGGCTGCTTGCTTTTATTTGATTTGGTTTATACCTATGTGCCACATGCACCATCTTGATTTTAACTTATAGATGTGTTTATTAGGACGGTATTTACTATTTTTGTATTTTGTAACACAATATGTTTCACCCAGCCTGGCAGAATTTAAAAAAACAGATGGAGAACAATCTGATTGGTTAAAAGAAAACTAAACTACAACAGACCTCACACCACACACACACACACACAAAGTGGGACAATCTCTGAGTCATTGTTATGAACACAAACACCTCCATTCCATCTCTCTGGAGTGGATCTGATCACAGCAGAGAGTGTGTGTGTACGTGTGTCTCTGTGCGTGAGTGTAGGCATGTGGGTATGTGTGAGCGCATGTGTGTATTTTTCTACGTGTGTGTGTTTTTGTTTGTGTGTGTATGTGTGTGTGTGTGTGTGTCTGTGAGAGTTACAGAGAGAGAGAGAAAGAGAGAGGGAGAGAAAGTGAGAGAGAGAGAGAGAGATAGAGAGAGAGAGACTTTAGAAACCAGTTTCCAGGCCCTCTGTAATGACCCAGTTACAGAACTCGGTTATGACATCACTCTCTATGATCACTGGCTTTCTCTCAGCCCATGTGCCCACTGTACAGTGACGTCACCTGCTGCCTGTGTGCCAATGTTTCTCCTGCAGCCCAATCTGTATAACAGCACAGGCGAGCAGTCAGAGGAGACGGTCAAAAACAGAGCAGGTGAGCGGTCAGAGGAGATGGTCAGAAACAGAGCAGGTGAGCTCCCAGAGGAGACGGTCAGATACAGAGCAGGTGAGCAGTCAGAGGAGACGGTCAGAAACAGAGCAGATGAGCAGTCAGAGGAGACGGTCAGAAACAGAGCAGGTGAGCAGTCAGAGGAGACGGTCAGAAACAGAGCAGATGAGCAGTCAGAGGAGACGGTCAGGAACAGAGCAGGTGAGCAGTCAGAGGAGACGGTCAGAAACAGAGCAGGTGAGCTCCCAGAGGAGACGGTCAGAAACAGAGCAGGTGAGCAGTCAGAGGAGACGGTCAGAAACAGAGCAGGTGAGCAGTCAGAGGAGACGGTCAGGAACAGAGCAGGTGAGCAGTCAGAGGAGACGGTCAGAAACAGAGCAGGTGAGTTCCCAGAGGAGACGGTCAGAAACAGAGCAGCTGTTCTGGTTGCGCAGCTGGGAGATCAGGGCTTCAGGTGATTCGGGCCGGTGGCGGTAGCCTCTGAGCCTGTTGTTGAGCGCTGGTTATTTGAGCTGGGAGCCATGGAAACGGGGGCTGTGTGCAGAAACGTCCACCTGCTCTCCGAGCGGCTTCTTCTCTGCGTGAATTCTGACACATGCACAGCACAACCCCCGTCCAAAGTCCATCTGGGCTGTAGCAGCATGTTAGAGGGATGTACACCTACACACACCTACGCACACACACACACACACATACACACGCACACGCACATACACACACACCGAGTGAGCACACATGCACACACTCCATCAGCACACACAAGATCCCCGTGGGCTGTTTTCAGCTCGCTAAGCCACGCCGCACACCGCGGTTAGACTGGAGTAATTGTATGTGTATGGTTTGTGTGTGTGTGTGTGTGCGTGCGTGCGTGTGTGCATGTGTGTGTGTGTGTGTGTGTTCTCCCCCAGGAGGGCACGTCCAGTAAGAGGAAGTTTCGAGAGGAGAGGCGCACTGGACGGACAGGGAAGCCTCTCAGTCGGGCTCCGCCCTCTGCCCCCGCCAGCCCGGACAACCTCAGCCCTGAGCTGCAGGAGAGATACCGCCAACACCTGCACAAGCGAGTGAGTGCACTGCACAGCACTGCATTACAAAACACTGTGTTACAGAACACAGCACTGCATTACAGAACACGGCACTGCACAGCACTGCATGACAAAACACTGCACTGCATTACAGAACACAGCACTGCACAGCACTGCATGACAAAACACTGCGTTACAGAACACAGCACTGCATTACAGAACACGGCACTGCACAGCACTGCATGACAAAACACTGCATTACAGAACATAGCACTGCATTACAGAACACTGCATTACAAAACACTGTGTTACAGAACACAGCACTGCATTACAAAACTGCATCACATTACAGAACACTGCACTGCATTACAAAACACTGTGATACAGAACACTGCACTGCATAACAGAACACAGCATTACAGAACTCTGCTTTACAGAACTCTGCATCACATTACAGAACACTGCACTGCATTACAAAACACTGCGTTACAGAATGCTGCACTGCATTACAGAACACGGCACTGCACAGCACTGCGTTACAGAACACTGCATTACAAAACACTGCGTTACAGTACACTGCACTGCATTACAGAACACGGCACTGCACAGCACTGCGTTACAGAACACTGCACTGCATAACAGAACACAGCATTACAGAACTCTGCTTTACAGAACTCTGCATCACATTACAGAACACTGCACTGCATTACAGAACACGGCACTGCACAGCACTGCGTTACAGAACACAGCACTGCATTACAGAACTCTGCTTTACAGAACTCTGCATCACATTACAGAACACTGCACTGCATTACAAAACACTGTGTTACAGAACACTGCACTGCATAACAGAACACAGCATTACAGAACACTGCACTGCATTACAGAACACTGCGTCACAGTACACTGCACTGCATTACTCTGCGTAGCAGCAGTGGCAGCTGGGTGACTGACAGGTGCTTAGCAGCCAGTCAGAGCTCATTAAATGTGAGCGTACGCCGCGATCTGAGACGAGCACACCGTTCATGACCAATTACTCCAGGCTGACCACAGTGTGCGGGGAAGTTCAGCGAGCGGAAAACAGCCCACGGGCTCTTAGTCAGGCTGAGTGTGTGTGGGAGCACGCACCTGTGTGAACACGTGTGGGGGCACGCACGTATGAGAAAACAGACGCTCCTGGCCCCTTCCTCTCTTCCTGTGCTTTAACTACCACTCTTGCCCCTGTTTTCTTCAGTAATTGCCCCTCCTACTGCTGTCCTCTATATGATTTGCTCCTCACTTCTGTTCTCTTGATTAGTTACCACTTCTTCCCTTGACTCTGATACTGACTACCCATCCTGTCTCAGTCTCCAGTACTACTTGCTCCTCCTGTCTCTGTCTTCATTATTTATTGCCCCTTTTACCCCTGTCTCCAGGTGTGTGTGCTGATGGAGTCCATGGTGGACTCTCTGTGTGACCTGCTGGAGGAGGTTCAGAGTGAGCAGCTGGACCAATCGAGTGCATTCATCTGAATCCAGAGACAACATCCCCCTCCTTGAAGCCACACCTCCTCTCTGTTTGACCACACCTTCACCCTGCTTCTATGGAAAATCCATTATCATGAATGTAAATGTGTTTAATAAGCCTCTCCTCATACCCCAGTGAGAAAAAGCCGGAGACTAGATGTCTAGATGGGTGGAGATCTCGGTCGTGAGATGGATTAGGCTGGGAGATGGGCACAAACGGACTAGGTTATCCCCACCATAGCTCAGGTTTTACCCAGATATAGCCTGGCTAACTCTCACTTTTCAATCGAACGTAGCCGTTTTTTTTTACCTGAGCGCCTAGATGCCGTTTCACCAACTTTTCACCAGAAAACTGTTCCCTGGGACTCGTTAACCGCCGAGGTAATTGCGAAACGTGGGGTGTGGAGTAAGAGAAACGCACTGAGCAAATACACCTTCGGTTACGCAGCGCTCGCGCGGCTCTGAGGGTTCTCCTTCGCCTCTCCGCTGTGACAGAGACCAGCCTTCTTCCTGCTTCTTCCGGATTCTTCGTTTCAGCACCATTTTGTCTTCAGATAAAAATGCGACGTGTGGCTTTTTAACGCTCAGCACAATGATCCGCATAATGCTGCCTGCTCGGCCAGGAACCCACACGGGTCCCATTTACAAACGAGAACGATGACATCAGCGCACTCCAAGAAGAAAACGGTGTAATAAATTGTCTTGTTATATTGACCGTGGAGCTCGTCCGTTCTGGGGTGGGGGGCTTCTATGTTTCTGGGCTCTTTTCCGGCCTGTTTAGCACAAAGCCAGAGGTGATGAAGGTGAGGGAACACGCGTTCCAGAATGTTCCCCACAATGTTCCATCTCCGCTGGTTGCAGGTACTGAGCGCGGGGGCCGCCACAGCCAATCATGGCTGAGGGCCTCCAGGGCGTCAGGTGGTAGTTCGTGGTCCCCCGGCCACATCTGATGCGGGCGGCTGTGGTGCGGTCACAGACACGGAATGTTCCGGTGGCTTCTGCTGCTGTTTCATGTCTGTAGTGCTGAGGCCCTGGGGCCTCTTCATTAAAATTCTGTCTCTCACTCTTCCTTTAATTACCAGTTTGTCTTTATACTACGTAGAGCCTGAGGAAAGGACAGCTGCTGCTCAATGAATATACACTCACTGCACCACAGGCGGGTAAAGCGCTCAGATATCTCCCACCACACTCTGCAGTACAGACAGATATCTCATACCACACTCTGCAGTACAGACAGATATCTCATACCACACTCTGCAGTACAGACAGATATCTCACACCACACTCTGCACTACAGACAGATATCTCATACCACACTCTGCAGTACAGACAGATATCTCAGACCACACACATTGCAGCACTGAAAGATATCTCCCACCACACTCTGCAATACAGACAGATATCTCAGACCACACTCACTGCAGTACAGACAGATATCTCACACCACACTCTGCAGTACAGACAGATATCTCAGACCACACTCTGCAGTACAGACAGATATCTCAGACCACACTCACTGCAGTACAGACAGATATCTCACACACCACACTCTGCAGTACAGACAGATATCTCAGACCACACACATTGCAGCACTGACAGATACCTCACACCACACTCTGCAGTACAGACAGATATCTCAGATCGCACACATTGCAGGACTGACAGATATTTCACACCGCACTCACTGCAGTACAGACATATATCTGACACCGCACTCACTGCAGTACAGACAGATATCTGACACCACACTCACTGCAGTACAGACAGATATCTGACATTGTTCTCACTGCGATACCGACAGATATCTCAGACCACACCCACACGTACTGCAGCACTGACAGATATCTCACACCTACACACGCTGCAGTAAGGACACAGGCAGCACAGTTATGTGCCTGACTGCGCTCACACTGCAGCGGAAGCAAGGCCTGCGCAGTTTAACTGCCTAGTAGCGCACAGCCTTAGGTGAAGGCGTGTAAGCTGAGGTCTCTTTCTCCCTCCCTCCCTCATATTCCTCACTCGCGTGTCGTTCAGTTGTGCTCTGAAAACCCTTAGAAAAGCGCTCTGCATTAAATCTGTCTGTATTAGCTGCCCTTCAGGCATGAGTCACACCTGTCCCATTGTAGACATTTTCGCTTCTTTTGGTTTTTGCAGCTTGCGGGGTGAGTTTGGGTTGGGTGGGGTACGACAGGGCGGGGCAGGGTGGGGTCACGTGTATGTTAATGAGGTGGTGCGTTTGCGTGTTATAAGGGGCAGGGGCTTGGGGGGTGGGAGGGGCTCTGCACTGATGTTTCCATAACTGGGAAATTCCTGAGAATTCTGCTCTGTTTTCAGTGTGGAAGAGCTGCTGGTCTGACGTCTCTCTCACAGACTGCACAGGCATTCACACAAGTGCACAGCACACGCACAAGGGAAACACGCACACATATAGACATGCATACACAGACACACACACGCCCTGTCACACATACACACACACATACTCAAACATGCATGCCTGCACTCACTCATGTGATCCCACATATTGGACACACTCACACACACACTCTAAACACACACACACACACACATACAACCCTCAGCCCTCATCTCACTAATGCTGTGATGAGGGCCCTGTACTCTGGACCTGAAGGTACCAGGCCCCCTACAGTGGGGTCCTGCTTCTGTGGCCTTGGGATAAGATATGCAGACATGTGGCTACCAGCACACGCACCACACAAACATGCGTCTGGATAAGGACTGTGTGCTGAGTAAACACACACACAATGTGCACACAGTCTCTGTGGCTAAGTGTCTCAGGAGTCCCTTACGCTGTGAAGCTCAGCTTGTGTTTACATTTTGAAATGAAGGTTTGACGTGTGGAGTCACAGGGACCACAGCGGGCGTGGTGAGACGCGGTAGCTCGCCCTCACCAACACATTCATTCTTCTGAGCGTGCTCTAAAACGGTCTCGCCCTTCTGAGTGCATTCTGATCCGCAGTAGCGTAGCCGATGAAGTTCTGTCCCGGGTGAGAGTGGGGGCTACTGCAGGCGGGGTGACGGTGCTATGCCCCCCCCCCACCCCAACACACACACACAGGGGGTGTGTTTTTTTGAGCCCCCCGTTACAGAGGGCCCCACCAAAACGTCTGACACCAACGCCCCCCCTCCGGAGCACAGTATTTGCATCACTGCCTGTCCTTACATAAGACCTGTCTGGGGCCCTGTCTGCTCCCTGCTGCCCCCCACCCCCACCCTCCGTACACCTCACATACCTGCGGAACTCCCCACCCCCATTCTGCAGCTCCACACTCCAGCATAACTCCCCCAACCTGCCCCCAAGCCCCCCGTCATCGTCTTTTTCTTCGTCTTCTTCTGTGCACAGGAATTTTTCAGTGTTTTTTTTTGTGTGATTCAGTATAGTCGTTTTATAATGTGGCAATGCGACACCGCCGTAAAAGAAAGACGAAAAACAGAGAAATCTCGATTTCTCGCATTTCACATACCGAGTTCATGGGTAGTTCCCTCAGGGGTAGAACCAAGAAAGGTATGTTGTAACGTGTAAACCCTGAGAATGCAGCTCATAAGAGATTTAGCAAAAAATGTGATGTTTCAGTAGTCAAGGTTATGTGAGATTTTGTGAAGTGATGTCAGAGAATGTAGTACTTTATATGAGTGTTTGTCAAATGTAGGCTGTACGTTCTACGACATGACTTAAATGCGATGTTTGAGAGCATAGTTTTTGTGAGGATTTAGTAATACCAGATCTTCTGGGACATTCTGATAAAGGAACGAATGCTGCCTCTGTCTCGCCACTTCATCCTCGCTGTCTCACCCAAATATAAACACCCCTTGTGTGGAAGCGCGAGGGGCAGGGGGAGCTAATCCTCTAATGAGATTAGACTCCGCCTGCTCTTACAGTCACACCATTGACAACACAGAAACGCACCGTTCATTGCTGTTTTGAGTAATGAGTCAGATTCCGATCTTAACACCGACGGCCATCTGTGTATAAATAAATACACGAATAAAGAGATGAAGAGATGGTGGCATGAAGTACCAACACGACGGTGGAGGAGGTGCAGAAACTGACGCCCACCCCCCACCACCTCCAAAAAAGAAAAAAAAACCTCTATAAAATTATTAATGAACAGTGAACAGCAGCGCGCGTCTCTGGTCAGATTGTGGCTCTCTCTCCTTAAGTAGGCAAAATGCATATACGGTATGGTAGTCCACACAACAGGTCATCCTCCTTATGAACACCTGGATAAACTAGTGTTCGTTCGCATGACGCAATGTTCACCAGCAGCAATGATTAAGAGAATACTGATAGTAACCACAACATTCCATGTGTTCATATTAGTAATTTATATCGCCTAGCTTGTAGCCCGAGGCATACTAGCTACTAACGGCATGTTAGAGCGTGGATCAAGATTGATTTTTTTTTTTTCAGAAGGGAAGTAGGCTACAGACAAACTTCCATTGGAGGTCTACAATAGATTGCATAAGAAAAGTGGTTGGTGTAGTGCTTCGCGTTATTGTTTTCAGCCACTCCATCTGAAGCATATAGGCCCCTAGCTGCAATATTATCAAGGGAGCTTGTATGGCTTTGAAAAACACGTCTGTGTCGTGTTTCTAGGCACCAGAGCGGTCGGGAAACTCCGGTTTTCATGTAATTCCAAAGGTCAGTCACTTTTTTGCTGGAAGACGTGCCCTAACAACAGAGAAAGGCAAAAAGTATAGCCTACTATACATCGACTTAAAATACAAAAATAAACGCTATTTTATTTCATGAAAGAGCGAGGTGGAGGGGAAAAGTGCGTGTTAAATAAAGAGTAACCACCTGCGGTTGACACGCCACTTCTGTCCTCGCTCTCTCAAATGCGGTTTAGCTGCGCTTTGGGAGAGAGTGGGTTAAATCCTGACTCGGCAGGCAGGCAGCGCGCACCCCTCCCCGCCCCCATCTCCCCGTTTCTGTGCGTCTGCTTTGGAGTTTTCCCTGTTATATGCGGGCTCGGCGGCTGTTTTTACATTGTGACACACAAGGATAGGCAACTTTGCCCGGACCCCGAACGTCGGAACACAACGGGGGGGATCGCGTATCGATTCGGGACCCAAAGCACAAATCGTAAGGCCCCGCTTTAAATTTCTCCTGGCGACATTTTTTAGGCCATTTTCGTAGCCTTTATCGGACTCTTTTGTTGCTGAGAACTGAGTCGGGCTATTGAAAAGGGAACGAAAGCTGCAATGGGGAAGACGGCCGCTGCGATGGAACCGAAGTTTGGAGGCAAATGATCGGCGATGCGCGAGGTAAGGGAAATGCTGGTCCTGCAACTGGATCAACCCGATTTATGCTGGTGGAAAAGAATAATTTTAAAGAAGGTTTCTATTTGGAAATCATGTGTCCAAAGCCGAGTCACAGTGTTACACTTGCTCTGGCTCGCTAGGTTTGATTTGCCGCAAGATTCTGCACGATGCGGATAAATATCGGTGCTTGTTTTATGGGTGGTGTCCTCAGGCACAGCGAAAGGGATCAATGAGCTGGCTACGCTGTTGGAAGTTTGCATTGTGTAACCGTTTCTGTAGCTTCCCCGAGCTTGCGCTGGATATCTACTTGAGCTACCTGGGTTTGAGATTTGTCCGCTTGAAGTTGGTGGGGAATCAAAGTGGGTCGTACGGAGGCTGCTACTAGAAACACCGGGGACGATTTCACCGCAGAGTTGTGTTATAATTACTGCTAGATCTGTAAACTTGACTTACTGTGAATCGACCCGTCTACCCTCTCCCCACCCCCCGCCAATCGCCAGTTATTAGATGCCTCGAAAAGTGATGCCGAACGTAGTCGTTTTAGCGTACTGTAGCCAACAGTTTTGGTAGATAATCTGTAAGAAAAAATACAAATAAAAATACATCCTTTAAAAAACGGAACATTAATTGTATTGACGGTTAGTCTATTTGGCATAGTTGTGACTTGTGGCAGTTGTCTCGAGATTCAGTCCGTTTCTGATTTGTAGATTTGGAAGTGCATTGTAAATAGTCCATTATAGGCTTTCTTTAAGAAGTCTTAGAAATAATTTAATTTAAAAATAACTCTTTGTAAGCTGTTTGTTTGTTAAAGTTACTTTATCCTTCAATGGCGAAAAAGGCAACAATTTGTAGCGTGGGTGTATTTGTGTTGTTACAGTAACAAATACGTTGGCTAATAAGCTCGCGCACACACACACACACACACACACACACATCACCATTCAATAGAGGTTTCCTAATCAAACCACAGGAAGATTGGTTTCGTTTCCTGTAACTTTGAATGGAGCGTCGTCAATATAACAATATAACCTAATAGGCTAAAGCTGAAAGACGATTAAAAGTAAAACTTTGGTAATTTCCTTTTATTACAGTCGGTAGCTCGTTCTTTGCGTATGGCCAGCACTCTATAAAACTTGTATGTGCAGGCGCCTCTTGTTTGTTTGGGTCAGTTGGTGATGCCAGATACCAGCGACGTAGGACACTGGTACATCTGTAAACGCGTCCTTTACTGCTCTCTGTATCAAGGTCAGAACTGTCTCCACCCCCCACCCCCACTGCATCCAGACTCCTTTTCGTGTCTAGTTCACGGGACAATGGCCGTTTGTGACCGATAGTTAATTCACCATGTTAATGAGAACTGGAACTGCCTTTTGGTTGCAGCTTTCCAGGTGCCAGGTGGTGCATTGCTTGTGGGTGACTTTACAGTATTTCTTTATTTTTTAAGGACTATCCCTGTCACGGGGTTACAGGAGGAGGGGGTTATGCCCGGTCATAAACAAATTTATTTAACATTTGAAGGAAAGAAATAAATAATTGGTGACCACTGGTTCTTTATACTTCATTAGAAGTGGGGCAAGATTAGGACTTGTTCAGAAAACAATTGCATTTAGCCAACAGTTCCTAGCCCTACCCAGGGGGAAAAAAGACTTATTCTCTAAACCAGTGATGCTTAAACTCTGCCCTTCGGGCCAAGCTTGGTCTGCCCAGGCCTTTAGATTGGTGCCTGAAATGAGTGTCAATTAACAAGCATTGTGCAACAGGGGTGGCAAACTGAAGTCCTGGAGGGCTGCAGTGTCATTAGGTGTTTTGTGGTTTCATTTCAATCAGCTGCCACTTTAGGCCTAGGAAACCAGATGCACTGACTCTTTAGCCAGTCGGTGGCTTAGATTAAGTTTGTAAGTGCAAAAACGCACCACGAAACCAGCAGACACTGTGGCCCTCCAGGACTGGAGTCCAACATGAATAAAAAGAACTCTAGTCTTTATTTTTTGGCTGATTCCATGTTTCAGTATGATAGACGTACCCTTTGTGTCTGGGAGTTGTAATGTTTTGGCCAGTGGGCCATTACTGAGATTCTGGTTAGGTCCTCTAAGCTCAAAACTGTGGACTCACCTGCTCTTAACCCTGTGAGGGAAAGAAGACAAATTCCTGGGTTTTAGATTCAGCTAGAGAAAAGGTTCATAACCCTGGTCACAGCGTGCCACAGACCAAATCGGCAAAAAACAATCAGACCGTAGAAAACAGTTGAAGTGAGTTAATTGCATAATTGGCTGCATTAATTGGTAAATTAAGTTCTGAGTAGTGGACAGCAACATGTAGCAGACTCTATGGGCCTCCTGGATCGGGGCCGAGGTTTCTAAAGGTAGAGCGTGTGCCTATAATGCTTTCTGATTGGGTCACTGAATGATTGACTGAGAAACTACTGGGAACTTAATGGCTGGCTTGTGACTGAAGGAAAGACCTATCACTGACCTGGATCCAGTTAACATCTCTGGAAACTGTAAGGGAACTCGAGAGGTTACTGCTGAAAAGTGGACATTTCCTGATGTTGCGCTTGTACGCCAGTGCAAGACTGTGCATATATTCCCTCTCTCCTCTGAGCTGCCTATGGGTTTTTCCTCCTGTAGGGTCATCTCATTAGCCAGACGCAGCATATTCACCGATCTGAACAATAAGTGGATGGGCTCATCTAGTGGTCACACTGAATCGGAGGATCCATCTAGGGTTTGTTCAGATCCGCGAATCGGTGGCTTGACCGTGCAGCATCGAGCACAAAAAAAGAAGAAAAACAAGCCCAGCTTTGCATGATTAAGGGCTTTGTGACAGATGGATGGTGTCTTTTACAACACAACGGCCCCAGTTCTTATCAAAATGTGAAGGACAAGATGCAGTATATCAATCACTGGCGATGTAAAATACCTTGGCTGTTTTAGAACTACTGATCTGAACCACAGTCGTACAAACGGAACCCTGACTGGTCAGTATAGGGTTCTTTGAAAGGAATGGAACTTCACATGACCCAGGATTCTACACATGGAATTCTTCTGAGCCAATCAGAGATCTGTGGGAAATATGTGTGACCACCGGCGGGGGAATGTTTGGGATGTGTGGTATCATTAGAACTGTGTAAACTGCTGAACACAGAAAGGTGGTGTAGTTAGACATTCACATATTTTATGTCTTCAGTTTCACTCGCTTTGGTTTGACTTGTGAAAAAAATTGAGTGGCTTTTGGAAAATAAAGATGTTGATGATGGACAAAATTGTGAAAAATCTTGGGCTGTTAAACACAAAAAGGAGTTATTTGAATAGAATCCCAAATTCTAGTGCTTGTTCGGGTATGGTAGAACGTCCTGTAACAAGGACAAGTGATTAAATCCTTTCATCTGAAGTCTACTGTTGGGGAAATGAAAGGAAGCAAGCAATCATGAAACTAATTTCAAGAAAATCAATGTTGGCTTTCCAGTGCCTCGGTTTTGTTCTTTTCGGAAGACTTTAAGTGGGCGGACCCATTGGGACCGTGTGGGTGGATGTAATAAGTGTGTCATGAGTGCTACAATAATGCTTATTTTGCCCAAGAAAACTGGCAGTCCACCCAGTTTGCACTCGTTCGTTTGAAGTGATGGACCCAGCAGTGGAGCGGCGGTCATCGGAATTGCAAATGACAGAATGACAGTTGTGGCTTTGGTGTTTTACTCACGGCCGCGGGGCAGTCATGTTCCCGTGACTGTTTACGTGACTGCCAAGTGGTCTTACAAGTTACGGTTAGGAGATGTGGATGTCAAAAAAATAAAAAATAAAATAAATCAGTGTTTGGAATCGAATGCTTGGAGTCCGCTATAGGGTTCTGTCAGACAGTTTTGACAAAAATGATTTATTAACAGGGAAATGTTGTTTGTTGTTTCTCTTTGCTGTGCAATGGAAGAAACATGTGAAATTACTTCATTTAAAAAAGAAAAAAAAGAAAGACATGCTAAAGCTAGCTTGATGTAATACAGGGAAGTCTTATGATCTGCCATTTGAAAATGCTGAAAGTGTCTGACTGTTATCTTTCCAAAGGTAAAACAAGGACAGTTACATCCAAATACGATATGATATGAGTCATGTAAGATCAGCAACACTTTTGAATCGAGGGAAGCATATTTCATGCTTACACATGCATGAAGCAAGTTTGTATTTTCATGTACAAGACTTTCATGGTTGTGTGCAGTGGGTACAGCTTCATTAAGAAACTTAAACATTTAGGAGTTGTGCGTTTTATCTGAGACATGTACGTAAATTGGAGGGGGGGGGGTGGGCTACATAAGATATAGTACATAACATAAAACAAAATAAAAAGACTGGTCACTGCAGAACAGAAACGTTGCAAAACATATTGCAGAAAGGCATCATTTTAAAGGTTCCTACTGTGGAAAGTTCCAGTGTGTTCACTGGCTTGGTGAAAATCCAGCGTTGGATTTCATTAGAATACCTATACCCACATAACCATGCATCGCAGTATCTTTCAGTGGAACCTCTCTGTCGAATTAGGTTTGGGTCTTTAAATTTGGTCAGCTGGTCCTGGACAGGCCGGGGGCATGTATTTTGTGTCAGCCCAAACCCTGGATTTACTAAATGAAGTCTGACCCCTCCCCGTAAATATTCGGGAAAACGTGGCGCGGATTTGCATGACTGTAGGACATTGAACGGGCTGCTCCGGCCTGTTTTCTGGGGTAAGTTTCCCCTTCAGGGTGAAATTCATTCCACCAGCAAATTCAATTAATTCTCATCTTTGAACTGAAAAGTTTAGCTCTGCTAAGTGATTTTTGCATTTTTTTTATTCGTTGCTGCTCTCCAAAATGACTTTTTTTATGGACTTTTAAACTATTAGTCTGGCACTTTGGCTTGAATTTTCCTCATCCTACAGGCCGGCTGAAATCAACTCATTTTTGACTTCTTATATCCTTATTTATTAATGTCATCTTCATGTAAATAAATATTCATTGGGTCCATGCGGTTGCGCTTTCCTGTTAAGTTGTCACATTGCTGAAGCCTGAGACTTGTGTGTAATTATTTTTATATGAGCCTATCTGGTTTTCTGGATGGCGAGTCCAAGGCTGGTTACTCATTCGGCCAGAATTGACTTCACACAGTGAATCATCTGGGCACACGGGCTCCATTTGCGGACGAGGAGCGGGATTTACTGTTATTCTGTCGGCGGGTGAAGAGTCATCTGTGACCCCCTCTGTGCTGCCCGGGCCTTCCAGTTTTAGCATTCCGTGAGCAAACAGAACCATTCCCTCATGCTGCTGTGGAAAAGGTGTGTTTGTTTAAGTGTGTGTAAGTTTATACAGTACGTGTGTGTGTGTGTGTACATACGTTTCTGTGAATATGTGTGTGTACACGCATGGACATGTGTGTTCATTCATTTGTGTGTGTGTGTGTGTACATTTCTGTGAATATGTGTGTACATGCATGGGCGTGTGTGTTCATTCATTTGTGTGTGTGTGAGTGTGTGTGTGTGTGTGTGTGTGTGTGTGTGTACGTTTATGTGCCTGTGTGGGCGTGCATATATCCGTGCAGCCACGTGTGTAATCAGTCAGTGGATGTGTCCAGTAACAGGGGCGTCCCGGGGCTGGCGTCCCGGGGCTGGCTTCCCTGCAGAAGGAGCTCTTTGGCGGGGAGTGAAAGTGTGGCTGGAGGAGCCGAGTCTGCTGAGCTCAGCACGTTTCCCTCCACTTTCTCTGGAGCGCACAACGGGGCTCCTGGGAAACGGCTCTGATACAGAGAAGCCTGACCTCCGGGATCACGCTGACATCAGCAGTGTGTGAGTGTGCGTTAGTGTGTGGGTGGGTGTGTGTGTGTTTGTGTGTGTGTGTGTGTGTGTGTGTGTGTATCAGTGTTCTCAACACAGAATTCTTTGAGTTTCAGTTTTTTAAAAATGGAAAAAAATGCAGAAAACATACGTGTGCTACATTTTGAAAGTGCAGATGTATTCGTCGCTGCATGCAGTTTAGTTTTTATTTGACAGATGTCTGTATTGATTCAGAAAACCTGCAGATTTGCAACTTTGTGCACTATCACAATATGCAGTTAGATGGGAAACAGACATGATGACATGATGTGGTGGAAACAAACGTCTCCTAAACACACCCAAAATATGAGGTCTGGCCACCCACAACAACAGCAACAGTGCTGATTGTTCAGCTGATTTTGTGTTGCAGGCGTTTGTATGGGGAGTGTGTGGACAAAACAGGCCCTCCAATCAAAGGAAAGCTGAAGATCTGGGCAGCTTCGGGGGCAGTCTGATTTAGTGAGCCCGTGAAGGCCACGCCTGTATGAGCGCTAGCTAGTTACCGCATTTAAATGAGGAATTACCTACTAACCAATTTACAGCTTAAGACAGGGGGGCTCAAATCTGGCCCTCAAAGTCAGTAGTGTTGGCTTTCATTCCTCCCGTCTACTCAGGACTGATTTAAACCTGGGACACCAGGCGAGTTCAGTCTCTGGCCAATCAGTGACATTAGTCAAGCAATTAACTATCCAGAAGTAAAACTAGCAACCTCGGTGGCCCTGGTTTGGGGACTGTGCAAAATGTGGACCTCCACATCACTGTCACTCATCACATAAATCTTACACCGGTACTTCTTGTTACTAATGTAAAAACACAAGGAGATGGGTGCCACTCTCAGCCATTCCATAAATCTTCCAGCTAAGATGAACAAGGTGCAAAAGCTAGCAAACTCATTTTTAAAATGAGCAGTCTACCCAAGTTTAGTGAATGATTAGCGATTATAATTCAGTGCAACATTACTGAGTAAATAATAACGCTGTGAATACAGATTAGAAGCATCATTTAAAAGATGCAGTATACCAGCCATTAGCTGATTAGGCTCCATTATGCATTTTCCATTTTTGCCTAATTTAAAGTCTTTCACATTTAACAGTTTTGTAATCTGAGCAGTTAAAGGGCAGTTATTGAGCTAACAGTGCCAGAGTCTGCTTTTCTTTCTTTCTTTTATGTTTAGCACATTAGTTCATCACACTGTATTTTATTTATAGCTCAAGGCTTCAGATTTTGAATAAGTACAAGGTGTCAATGTAAACATGGCTTGTAGTTTGGCAACAACCTGGCCAAGCAAGTTATTTTTGTATTTGACCTGTATTGAAATTACTGAACATGCACTCATCAAAAAGGTGTTATTAAATGTTTTGTTGAACCACATTGCATGTTTGATTTATTTATTTATCAGTTTGTTCAAAATGCAGGTGAAATTGGTCAAAATAAAGAATTATTCAGGGCTGGTGTGTGTGTGTGTGTGTGTGTGTGCCTGAAAGAGAATGTTTGTGTGTAAGAGAGATGCAAAGTACTCCAAAAAAAGGAATGTCTGGATGTAATGATGTATGTATTTATGCTAACCTGAATATTTTCTGTGGTGTTGAAGTAACTCTGACCCCAAATGCTGTCAAACCATGCAAGGCTGGGTTGCCCAATGCACATTTAAGGTCCCTGGTGAGGTGCTGCGGGTGTCATAGTTACATAATGAGTTTGAACAGACTTGTGAGGACATTGTATTCACCAGCTGAGCCCCCCCCCCCCCCCGCCCCCCCCCCCCCATTAGCGGTGCACATGGGGGGCTGGTTTGCCTCTGGCTTCACCCCTGTGCTCTGGAGGTGAAGAGAGAGCTGTTAAAAAAACACACGCGCAGGATCAGGGGTTTCACTTTACAAACACGCGCCTGAAGGCCATTGTGCACCCTGCTAATGGTGTTATCCTCCCTGGCCCCGCCCAAACACCTCTTCATGGTACACCCCAATGGCAGGTTCCACCGGATTCAGCGTAACGTACCTGCAGTGCAGACTACTAACCGGCTGCTAATTCCGTGAGTTAAAGTATCTCAAATAAGATTTTGACCCAGGTGTGATATGGTGTAGACCGGGGGTTTTCTGTCTTATCTGAAAGGGGCCAGTGGGGCTGCAGATTTGTGTTTTAACCCAACACTAAAATACCTGATCCTGCTCATCAAGGTCTTTATTGACGAATGCCACAATTGGACACGCCCCCTGAGCAAACACCTCTGACAGATAATCGACTGTTTTTGGAAACAGATGTCCACGTTCTGTGAGTTTGGGTCCTCACAGTGACACATCCTGATGGGAGGAAGGGGGTGAGTGGGAGAGAGGTAACTTAGCTGTGCCCTTGAGCAAAAAGGACTACACCCGTGTATGTGAGTTTTAAATTTTATCGACCGTAGATTGTAAAAGTGGCCAGATTAGGTCACCTGGTTTGATGGATTATGTTGTTATTGCTGTTAAAAAAGCAATAAAGATAGCATTCAGGGTTATTTATTGGTTATTTTTAATGGGTTCGAACACTGAAAACCCCAGAGAGGATTACGCAGCATTTAGGTGCGAAGAGGCAATATCCCCTGTATTTGGGGTGGACTTTTGAGAGTCCTCTTGCGGTGTGATTGCGCAAGAGTGTGAAATGTAATCCTGTCGTGCATAAGACCAAGTTCTTTGGTCACTGAAATCAAGTGAATATATTTTGTGGCAGTGAGGTGTAATTGTTTGCCATTTCATGAAAGTTAAAGACGAAAAAACCTTGGTACCTGCAGAGAATGCCACACTACTAGGCTTGGAAGCTGCCTTTCATGGAAACGTTAAAAATAATGAGATTGCTCCCAGTTGTGTACCTCTGTAGGGTCCACAACACCCATTACCTTAAAATTGTTCATTTTCAGTGGTGAGAGTTTCAGAGCCTGAATTAACTGCACCTTGACTGCACCTCGATTAACTGCACTTAGGACTCCTTCATAATGTGGTCTAGGACCATCCAGATTTCTACCCGCTTGAGTTTTTCCAGAGTTTTCAGACCCGGCCCATTTAACCCTTGACCCCGTGGCTAGCGGAGCGGCAGAAGTTTTCCGCTTCTTTCGCCGTGTTATTTCACCAGCCACGTCCTGCCGGCAATTGGCTTTCCGGAGCAGAACCAGGAAAAACCCAGGGAGGGTTACATAACCGGCTTAAATATGAAATGCGAGCAGCATGTAGCTTGTCTTCCAGGACTGAACTTGCCTTTGAGGGCAAATGAATAATGTAATGTTACCTCACATGGATCAAATCACGGGAGTTTTTTTTCACTGGAAGGCAAAACCTGCAAGCTAAGGTCAGGCCAGGGGTCTGTGGGGGCCTGTGTCACCTTGATAAAGGTGCCTGCAAGGTCTGCTCTACCCTAGTCCTGGAGGACCACAGTGCCTGCAAGGTCTACTCTACCCTAGTCCTGGAGGACCACAGTGCCTGCATGGCCTGCTCTTTTCTAGTCCCGGAGGACCATAGGGCCTGCAAGGTCTGTTCTACCCTGGTCCTGGAGGGTCACAGTGCCTGCAAGCTTACTGAACCCTGGACCTGGAGGGTCACAGTGCCTGCAAGCTGACTGAACCTTGCACTCTCTAGGGGTTTCGTCATACTTGTTCCTGGTTATGGTTATACACTTTGTTGTACGTCGCTCTGGATAAGAGCGTCTGCCAAATGCCTGTAATGTAATGTAATGTAATGAACCCTATTTATTTTATTTTATAATACGTATTTATTTTGTATTCAGAATTTTCTACGCTGATCTTGTCTGGTGTATTGGAACCAATGGAATACTCTCAAAAAGTGCAAACCCTACCTTCTGGTCATATTGGCAGGCTCAGTCACACCAGGCAAGATCAATAGAGCTCAGAAAAGTATTTGAATCCAAAACAAATAAGTATTTGACCCAGGTCTGAACCGTAGACCTGGAGGGTCGGAGGGCCACAGTGTCTGCCGGCAAACTCAACCTTAGTCATGGGGTGCCTCAGCCTTTTCAAGTTCACACAAGCTATTAGAGGGCCTGCACTGTATACTTTTTTTAAACTTGCAAGCTGTGTGATTGGACACTGAGACTTCTGTACAATGGGATAACTGCTACTGTACACTGTCAATATGGCACTGATTTAGATTTTTTTGTTCTGTGGTGAAGAGTCAGCGATTGACAGCTCATTGAAGCACCACCTATGAAGCAGTTCATGAGACTTTGAGGGCAGCCAAGGCCACATTAGCCAAACTGGGCCCCCTCGGGTCCTGATACGGGCGTCCTATTCCTATGCCCGCAGAGCTGTCCACTGACTTGCTGCTCTGGGGTTGTTTTCCAGCACTGAGCATCCTCCGTGTTAATGCACCCTAGAGAAATGTTCCCAGCCACAAAATGCCAGAGTGGTAGGTGGGATGTTTGCAGAAATCTCTAGCTTGCTTTTTGAAGGAGGGACTGCCGGTAATATGGTTGAGTGCACCTACGGTAATGCTGCTCTGGCTTGTTTTTTCTATTTTGTTTTCCATCCTGCCTGCTTTAGGAGCCTTCTGGGGGAGGGGGGGGGGGTTGTGGTGGAGAGGGAGGGGTGGTTTATCATCCCATTGATCTTTTCTCAACCACATGCTCATGTCCCAGATTAGACTCCCAATAGATATTTTTCTTCCTTGTTTTTAAAAATGTATTTCTATAACAAATAAATCTGATGCTTCTAATAGGATTTGCAAGAGTGGTGGTGGTTAAAATTGCCAGGGTCATGGCGAATTACGACTGTGAGGGTGATAGCAGGACTGTGAGGGTGATGGCAGGACTGTGAGGGTGATAGCAGGACTGTGAGGGTGATGGCAGGACTGTGAGGGTGATGGTCAGGACTGTGAGGGTGATGGCAGGACTGTGAGGGTCAGGACTGTGAGGGTGATGGCAGGACTGTGAGGGTGATAGCAGGACTGTGAGGGTGATGGCAGGACTGTGAGGGTGATGCAGGGTGAGGGTGGTGGCGGTTAGGACTGTGAGGGTGATGGCAGGACTGTGAGGGTGATGGCAGGACTGTGAGGGTGATGGCGGTTAGAACTGTGAGGGTGATGGCAGGACTGTCAGGGTGATGGCGGTTAGGACTGTGAGGGTGATGGCAGGACTGTGAGGGTGATGGCAGGACTGTGAGGGTGATGCAGGACTGTGAGGGTGATGGCGGTTAGGACTGTGAGGGTGATGCAGGACTGTGAGGGTGATGGCGGTTAGGACTGTGAGGGTGATGGCAGGACTGTGAGGGTGATAGCAGGACTGTGAGGGTGATGGCAGGACTGTGAGGGTGATGGCAGGACTGAGGGTGATGGCAGGACTGTGAGGGTGATGCAGGACTGTGAGGGTGATGGCGGTTAGGACTGTGAGGGTGATGGCAGGACTGTGAGGGTGATGGCAGGACTGAGGGTGATGGCGGTTAGGACTGTGAGGGTGATGGCAGGACTGTGAGGGTGATAGCAGGACTGTGAGGGTGATAGCAGGACTGTGAGGGTGATGGCAGGACTGTGAGGGTGATGGCAGGACTGTGAGGGTGATGGCGGTTAGGACTGTGAGGGTGATGGCGGTTAGGACTGTGAGGGTGATGGCGGTTAGGACTGTGAGGGTGATAGCAGGACTGTGAGGGTGATGGCAGGACTGTGAGGGTGATAGCAGGACTGTGAGGGTGATGGCAGGACTGTGAGGGTGATGGCAGGACTGTGAGGGTGATGGCGGTTAGGACTGTGAGGGTGATGGCGGTTAGGACTGTGAGGGTGATGGCGGTTAGGACTGTGAGGGTGATAGCAGGACTGTGAGGGTGATGGCAGGACTGTGAGGGTGATAGCAGGACTGTGAGGGTGATGGCAGGACTGAGGGTGATGGCGGTTAGGACTGTGAGGGTGATGGCAGGACTGTGAGGGTGATAGCAGGACTGTGAGGGTGATGGCAGGACTGTGAGGGTGATAGCAGGACTGTGAGGGTGATGGCAGGACTGTGAGGGTGATGGCGGTTAGGACTGTGAGGGTGATGGCGGTTAGGACTGTGAGGGGATGTGGTTAGCCTGGAGTTCTGCAGTCCCTGGGGATGCTGCGTAGGGTGTTTGCGCCAGAAGTAGCTGCACTGCCCCCATCAGTAATATGATCTAAGTGCTGAACCCTCAGTGTTCCTCTCCCTCCGGTTTCTCTGGAAATTATTCAGTACGCACTTCCCATAGGGGTCAGAATGGAGCGCACTGCAGGCCTCTGGTATCGCTGACTTCGGCTCTGAGAGAAATGTGTATGTGAGTATGGACTAGCTGTGTGAGTGTGTGCACACGCGCTTGTGCATGTGTGTGTGTTTGTGTGTCTATGAGTGTGTGTTTGTGAGTGTGTGTGTGGGGTCGCGCGTGTGCATGTGTGTGAGCGTGTGCGCTCGTGCATGTGCATGTGTGTGCGCACACGCTCGTGCCTGTGTGTGTGTGTGTGTTTACGTGGCTGATAAATGAATGCAGCAGCATCAGAGTGGCCTCTGCTTCCCTGCTCTTCCTGATGCCGATGCTGTGCTCTTTAGTCTGCAGCGTGTGTAGGCTTGTGCTTTTTAATGCTTGCAGGAACGATCACTTACAGTGAGCATGCTTTTATTTCAGTGCACGCGTGTGTGTGTGTGGGTGTGTGTGTGTGTGTGTGTGTGTGTGCGCGCTCACACGCAGCCATTTGCGAGAAACGGGTTAGTCCAGTATAATATAGGCTGCCTGTTACACTTTCCCTCTCACTGTTCCCCTGGGGACGGTGTTGCCATGGCAATCTCAGACACAGAGAAGCAGGCTCTGCTGCATGGGCTGGCTCTGACAGAAGCTCTCAGTGCCTCGGTCTCCTAACGCCATACATATCTCAGCTTCGGCCCCACTCACCCGCATTCAGCTTCGCCTGCCGGTGACGTCATCGCAGGTCACTGGCTTTCTGTGCTTTGGCCATGTGTCCCTCTTTTGAAAAAGTACAACAGCTAACTTGCTAACTTAAAATTAAAAATGGCCAGTGAAGCAACAGTTTTCTGTCCATTTTTCACTTACTGTTGGCAGCGTAGATGAGGTGGACATCTACATCTTTGGAACAGAAGTAATAGAAAATTTAGAAGATGGCCTCCTTTCACATTTTTGTATTATCTACTCTTTCGTAAGCCCTTTTGGCAGTTTATTGTTTGATGACTAAAATATATTTTCATTTTGATGATTCATGTAGATGACTAACCCACATTCACATGAGTTCAGGATAAGAAATGTAAATCTCGCTCGTGAGTTAATGATGGTGGTCACTGACAGAAATCACAGAAGAGACCATTCGATGGCAAAAGGTGCAGTATATTTAGTTTGCATTACATTTTGAGATGATTAAGAGGGAAAATAAACTACTTTTCAGTTAGGCATAACTCCAGGCTATGTTTGACCAAAACCCTTTTACCAGCTTAACTGGAGTCATATAATCGGTTAAACCAACACCTTTAGCCTTAGCCAGCCGACTTGCATCAGAACACAAGCCCCTGTGGCCTGCGTGCTCCTCCTGTCTCGGATTGCACCGAAAACCTTGCTGACGTTTGGGTACCTGGGGGATGAGGGGAAAACCTTGCTGATGTTTGGGTACCTGGGGGATGAGGGGAAAACCTTGCTGACGTTTGGGTACCTGGGGGATGAGGGGAAAACCTTGCTGACGTTTGGGTACCTGGGGGATGAGGGGAAAACCTTGCTGATGTTTGGGTACCTGAGGGATGAGGGGAAAGAAGAGCGAAGGGTGCAGTTCTGAGGGGGGGTCATGTGATTAGACATCAGTGATGAATGAAAACAGCGAAGGTGACCTCAGAGGGCAGGGCGTGGTACTGTGAACTGAGAGAGGCCCAGGCTACATGCTGGCAGGGTTCAAAGCTGTCGGTACTGTGTCAGGTTAAAGCTTTTAGTCAGTCCCCATTTTCCCCAACTCATTCAGGCAGTCCCCAACTCCTCCCAAAAACCCCTTTAACTAGTCCCAGGCTGGGGGTGTGAGCTCTCTGTACTTCGGCCTCTCATGGATGCCCCGTATTTGGCTCCACACGCCCATACTTGTCCTCGCCTGCCGATGATGTCATCGCGGCTTACTGTAACTGGCTACGTGTGCCTTGGCTGAGCATCCCTTTATGAAAAAAGCTGCCAGAACAAGTGGGAATCCATGAGCCTTGAATAAAGTCTGCCGTCCCCTTTCTGTCCTTTCCTCCCCAATCTGGAATGCCCAGGCTATGTGCTTTTTTATGTGCACCCATTGCCGCTACCTCCACTACTGATTTGAGAGGGCAGACAAGCGTGGGTTCCCGTTCGAGGCGTGTGATGTTCTAGTTGCTGCTGCACAAGCGCATTTAATCAGTCCCTAAACCCTTTAACTAGTCCTCAAACACACTGCACCTGCTCCTCTTCTTTCCTCAACCCTTCTGGAACTCTCTTTATATCTGTTGCCTGTTGATAAGATGGCCAATCGGCGGCGAGGTCGTACAGCTTCCAAGTGATCACGTGATGTGTTTTCGCCAATCACGTGGAAGCTGCAAGGCCTTGCTGCTGATTGGCTGTCTTATCAACTCCCCAGTAAATATCTGTGGTTGTGGAAGCATTTCACGTGACCTCTGTTTTAAGTTAGAATGTTAACTACCACATCAGGTATAATTAAAGAAACAAAAACAGAAAATGAAGCTAATACTCCCCATGGTGGCGATGACTGTTATGAAACTTAAAAAACATTCAGTAATTATTGTGTTATATATCACTCAGCCTTAAGATAGGCATTTGTTTTGTTCAACACCTCATTTGCCTGTCAGCTGAAATCAGTGTATATTTAGCGGTGTTCCTCATGGTAGCCTTGGAATTTTCGTTTGAAGCATCTGTGGTAGGCGGCACAGTGGTGCAGTGGGTAGCACTATCGCCTCACAGCAAGAAGGTTGTAGGTTCGAATCTCAGCTTGGGGTCTTTCTGTGTGGAGTTTGCGTGTTCTCCCCGTGTCCACGTAGGTTTCCTCCGGGTACTCCGGTTTCCTCCCACAGTCCAAAGACTGCAGGTAGGCTGATTGGAGACCCCAAATTGCCCATAGGTATGAGTGTGTGAGTGAGTGGTGTGTGTGCCCTGCGATAGATTGGCGGCCTGTCCAGGGTGTATTCCTGCCTCTTGCCCAATGCACGCTGGGATAGGCTCCAGCACCCCCCGCGACCCTGCTCAGGACAAGCGGGTCTAGATAATGGATGGATGGATGAACATCTGTGGTAGAAGCTGCTGTGATCACATGTTGAAGGATCGGAAGCTGTCGCCTGCGTGCAGGCGAACCGGGTGATTTGACGGCTTCGCCCCTCCGCACCGCACGCCGCTCTCGCGCGTGACTCAAAGCAGAAGTGCTGATCTGGGATCAGTTTTGTCTTTCGTCTCGGAACGGAAAAGGTCCAGCTGCGGACAGGGGACCCCGTGGATCAGAGGTGTCCTGTGAAAACATGGGAACCTGGCCAGCGTGACCCAGCTGTAAGCGGGAAAACCTGCTAGACCTGTTCCAGTGGGTCTGCCATTACAGAAACCGAAATGGGGGTCACTGGAAGTAACCCGTTAGTCAGAGGTGGGTGACGAGGGCCGTATCTGCTTCTGGTTTCCATGGCACCTTCTGGTCTTAACTGCTTAATTGGCCCTGACATTTACACCACCTGACATTTTAGCTGTATACAGATTTTTTATAAGCACATGAATGACTCCCGAAGACTGTTCTTGTGTCCCTATGTGTCCCTCTACGAGTGAAGCAACGTTGGTGTATACAGCCGCTTAGCTCATTTAGCCAGGGTGATTGGTGGAAAAAAAAGCCTGCAGTGGCCCTCCAGGACCAGAAGTGCCCACCCCTGCATTACGTGTTAAACTGTATTTGAGCCAGTCACCTCACACATGAACACAGCCGTGAAAATCCATTACGAAGGTTTAAGGTGTAAAATGGGGAGCTTTTTAAGTCGCCCTAGATGAAGCTGCCTGCCAGGCCAGTAAACGAGGGTATTAATTTGACCCAGTTACCGAGGAAACATAATTAAAGTGTTTTTTTTTTTTTTCTTCCTCTTGTTATTTGGAGATGGCTGCTGGATTTTGGCTATGCTGTGACTGGGCCCCCTGGCTGCAGTGGTGGTTTATGGGTGAATGCCCCTCATGGCCCTGCCTCTAGAGGATGGGGGGGTGTAGTTAGTGGGGTGGATGTTCGAAGGCGGGTGGTCTGAGCACGTTTGGTTTAGAGAGAGTGATGTCATGGGAGTGCAGGATGGGGGCAAGCGTTTGCCAGATTTGTTTGTGTTTTGGCTGCTCAGATGCTGTTTTAAATGAGGATCGACAGGTCGATTTGGAATTAGTCTGAGTCTAACCATTCTTCCCCCCTCTCTCTGCCACCCTCTCTCCCTCTCTCTTTTACCGTTCCCCTCTCTCTCCCTTCCTTTTTTTCTCACTTCCCCTCTCTCTTTCCTCCACCCCTGTCCCTCTCTCGTCTCCCTCTCTCTTCCCTCTCCCTCTGTCTCCCTCTCACTCCCTCTCCCCTCTACCTCTCTCCCCTCTCTCGCTCTCTTTCTCAGTATATGTGCAGGACTGCAGGCTTTTGTGTTCACTGGCAGCTCTGAGTCCTCTTCACCAGGACCCAGAACCACTGGACCCACTCCCCCCCCACCGCCCCCCCACCTCGGCACCATCGCCCCCTTCACCCCTCCTCTGCTGGAGAGCCGCGGTGTGCGTGGGGCAGGACCCCTGCTGCTTCCCCCTCCCCCCACCTCCCCTGTACAAGCGTGAGTCCGCCCCCACCCCTCCTCCTCCTCCCCACCGTCGCCATGACGACCTCGGCCCTGCGCCGGCAGGTGAAGAACATCGTGCACAACTACTCGGAGGCGGAGATTAAGGTGCGCGAGGCCACGTCCAACGACCCCTGGGGCCCGTCCAGCTCGCTGATGTCGGAGATCGCCGACCTCACCTTCAACGTGGTGGCCTTCACCGAGGTCATGGGCATGATCTGGAAGCGGCTCAACGACCACGGCAAGAACTGGCGGCACGTGTACAAGGCCCTGACGCTGCTGGACTACCTGATCAAGACGGGCTCGGAGCGCGTGGCCCAGCAGTGCCGCGAGAACGTCTTCACCATCCAGACGCTGCGGGACTTCCAGTACGTGGACCGCGACGGCAAGGACCAGGGCGTCAACGTGCGCGAGAAGGCCAAGCAGCTGGCGGCGCTGATGCGGGACGAGGACCGGCTCAAGCAGGAGCGCGCCCAGGCGCTCAAGACCAAGGAGCGCATGGCGGGCCTGGCCACCGGCATGGGCTCGGGGTCCGGCGCCCTGCCGCCCCCCTACCCCGGCCGCCGAACCAGCCAGCCCAGCATGGCCGCCCTGTACGGGGAGGACTTCAGCCGCTCCCGCGGGTCCCCCTCCTCCTTCAACTGTGAGTACCTCCGCCGGCTCCTTTAGTTCTGCTTACTGCTCCTCTTCCTCATCCACATGCTCCCGACCTAAGACAGGCAAGGCCCACAACCAAGCCCAAGAGTCTGGGCCTTGTTCAGCCCTTGAAGGTGTAAGACCACAGATATGTGATTAGAATGTTCCTAAACATTCTAAAGCTGATGACACAATCACTTCTGGTTACTGAAAGCTGTGGAGTTCTAGAACACTGACTTAGAATTCTGAAAAAAACACATTCCAAAAAAAAAAAAAAAAACCTCTTCAAATTGTTATACATGCATCTAGGCCAGGCCACTGAAATTACACACTGACCTGGAATTACCACCCACTGCCCAACTCTCCACAGCATCTGTCACACCAGCCTCAGGTGGCAGACAATGAGAAAACTCCACAGGTCACACACACATGCACTCTCCCTTCCTTCTTTCTCTCTCCCCCTCTCTCTTTCTGTCTTTCCATTTCTCTCTCCCCCTCTCTCTTTTTCTCTCTCTCCATCTCTCCCTATCTCTCACCCTTTCTCTTTTTCTCTCCTTCTCTCTCGCTCTCCCCCTGTCTTTCTCTCTCTCTCTCCACCTCTCCCTATCTCTCCCCCTTTCTCTTTTTCTCTCTCTCCCCCTCCCTCCTGTGATTGGCTATGGGACATTTTTTGTATTCTTGTCATGCTTGTGTTGTCATCTTCACTCATGCTAACAGAGCGAACAGTCAAAACGTGAACACAGGGTCGCACAGAGTGCCACTGTGTCAACAGACTGTGTGTGTGTGTGTGTGTGTGTGTGTGTGTGTGCGTATTTATATATCTTGTGGATGCCATTATATCTAAACATTCATCTCATTCAACATGATGGTAACCGCCCTTTCACATGCATAATATTGAAGTTATTATTATTTTCAAATAATATTACATTTATATTATGATTATTGCTCACTTGTTTTAGAGTGATGTCTCTTTAGTAGTGGATTACAAATATAAGAATAATGCATTTTATGCCCCTAGTAACCTGTTGTCATTCAGAGGAGCCTGCACATAAACATGTATGCTACATGGAAGTATTGTTAGCATACACATAAACATGTATGCTACATGGAAGTATTGTATGCATACACATAAACATGTATGCTAAATGGAAGTATTGTTAGCATGCACATAGACATGTATGCTAAATGCAAGTATTGTTAGCATACACATAAACACATATGCTACATGGAAGTATTGTATGAATACACTTAAACATATATGCCAAATGGCAATATTGTTAGCATGCACATAGACATGTATGCTAAATGGCAGTATTGTTTGTATACACATAAACGTGTGGCCTATGCTAAATGTCAGCATTATTAGCATACACATAAATGTGACGGAGTGTAGCACAGTGGGTAAGGAACTGGGCTTGTAACCGAAAGGTCGTAGGTTCGATTCCCGGGTAGGACACTGCCGTTTGTACCCTTGAGCAAGGTACTTAACCGAAATTGCTTCAGTATATATCCAGCTGTATAAATGGATACAATGTAAAATGCTATGTAAAAAAATGCTATGTAAGTCGCTCTGGATAAGAGCGTCTGCTAAATGCCTGTAATGTAATGTGTAGCCTATGCTAAATGTCAGTAATATAGCAAGCAGGCAGACATCCGGTGAGGCGACGCGGTCTAAGCAGGTATTTCTTCCAAGTTCATTGATTTATTCATAAACCTCTGAACAAGATGCATCATGGGAGTTTCTTCCAAGGGTTGTTGGTCCAATGCAATTATCACAAGCATATTTTACATGGCACTGAGACCAAGATCGATTTATAACAATTAATATGCGCTAACCGCAGTCGTCGTGTCGAGATTTTTTTGGTCCGTGGATTTGTTTTTGAACCGGCAGAAAAGACGCGATTCGGCTGGGAAAAGTTGGGGGAATTTCAGATGGGAACTTATTGTGCACGAGAGAAATATTGGTCATAATAGAATGCGACTGTATTTATTTTTTTGGCAAATTTCGTTAGCGACATCGGGTTGTGAAGCATCATTTAATCACGATAGCGCATTCCAATGCGTAAGCGTTTGTCGTCCTGCATTATGACAAAAATAAAGCGTAGGAGGTGAACAGAAGGCTGTTGCTAACGTTGCAGCGCTCAAAGTGCCAATTGAAAATATAAATAAGTGATGCTAAGAGATCAAAGAAAGCAGTGCGATGCATTGAAATTGACATTAGTTGGGACGTTACTTACATTTGTATCGATGCGACAGAACTGTGATTTATACTTGTGTTGGTAAATCTGTTGAAACGGACCGTGAAGGATACAGATCGAATCTGTGTTTTGGCCGTGTCTTTGACATGAACAGAATGTCAGGAGGGGGAAAAAAAACATTCAGTCTCTTGGTGCGGACTCTGGCGGGAAAGCAGGTGGTGTCATTAACTATATTGACAATGAATGGCCATGCTCATGTTTGGCAGTAAATTAGATTTGCCCTACCTGTGTGCGCCCAGACTGAAAGCACACCTGTGGTTCTCAGCCTCAGTCCTGTGGGGGCCCGCTGTGTCTGCTGGTTTTTAAGTAAAATGTCCAGTGTTAATTAAACTCTTAACAGATAACATTTGGTCCCACTCTGGAATGTAAGACCAGATGTTATCTGTTAAGTGCTGTATTAATACTGTTAGAATTGAATGAACACTGGATAATTTAATGTGTAGAATCTGTTAAATGTTAATTTATTTTACTTAAAGGTGTTTCATAATTTTTACAGGGATTATTTACCCTATTAAGCCACATTGTCAGAAATACCTCTGCATGCCGTGTATAGAATAATGGCTCATTATCGTTTTGAATTCTTCATTATTTACCTAACAGTTAGCTTTAGTCGGGATGTATAGACAATCTCACTTGTCAGGAGCTTTTTGTTTCACCTCAGTCTTTCATTTCATCCGTTAAAACATTTAATTGTCTGTATGCAATTGTTTGCAATATAGCACAATGTCAGTACACACACACACACACACACACACACACACATTATCCACATAATGCATCTTAAGAGGGTAAATAGTCCCCTCTAAACATGAAAGGCACCTAATTAAGAAAAAATAACATACAGGCTGACAGCCCAGGACATAAGACTCCTCTGCCTCATTAAGAAGAGTTATTAAAACTTTATGAAGTTAGAATCCTGTACCACAGATTTTTCTTATTCAGCATTGTTCAGTGGATGCTAAGCTCTGCAGGATAGCATTTGCTCCTGAAAATTGCATGTGTGAGTGTGCTAACTAGAAATATAATTTAGGGGCACGTCTGCTAATTGGGGTATATTAGTGTGCTCCTAATTTTTATACTTAGGAGCATGTGCTCCTTGGATAAAACTTAGCTTAGTTGTCCTGAGGTGACTTTGGGCAGATGATTACATTTCGCTATATTTGATTCAGAACTAAATTCCCCTTTATCTACAGTTAGTCTTCCACTTTAATTTTCAGAAATGGGCAAATGAATGCAAATGATTAATTCCCGGTAGTAAGACTGGCTTTCGTGCCAGGTTCCCCCCAGTTTGGCCAGATTCCCAATGGAGCACGCAGTTGGATAAGAACGTTGGCAGTTACGATATTCTGTGGTCTTTGACGAGAACCTCATCCACGTCCACTTCCTGCAAGACTCATGATGACATCAGGGCAATTGTGACATCACACACCACGGGGCTTACGCTCAAAGGCACGACTGCTTTTTGTTTCATTCCAGTAATTGATCCCAAAGCGTGATCAGCGGAGCTATAAAAACACTGCTGACGACATGCTCAAGATCTGCGTCATTTTGCTTTTATGATAAGCCCTAAAAGCCTACAGGCCTGTGGGTCTCCAAAAGCTGGGTCTGCTATAGACGGTTTCAACGGTAACAACATAAACAAACGTTACTGCGCATGTGCGTTGTTCTGGCCCTAACTTGACTTCCGGCAGACTTCCGCAAACAATCAATAACAACAGAGTCCCTCTAGACTATTTCTGATAACAAGCAAAGTAAATAACAAGTAAATTACGTTAGCTAGCTAGTTAAAACTATGTCTAGCCCGTATTATTTGGGGTTACCAGTCGAAGAAAAGAACCGTTACTTGGCCAAACTGAAATGCGATAATGTTAGATTACCAGAAAATCAAGTGACAGATAACTGTTCACAGTATTGCACCTTGCTGAACATCATACATTCCTTACATAATCCATAACTGTTCTGGGTTACATGCACATTCATTCCTGTATAAAAAGTGCACTCTTTCTATGATGTTGCTTAAAAACGATGATTAGAAGCACAAACTGGGGCTAGTGGGCAGCATGTGTAGCCAATGCAATTACTGTAGGTTATTTATTTAACCTAGATGTTTTATGGGAAAACATCGTGGCTCTTATAGTTTGGGTCATCTTGCTAGGTTACCACAACAAAAATGATCAGGCAATGTAACGCTGTCAAGTCATTGGAAACAGGTATCATAACGTTAGTAAAATACGTAGCTAAAGCGTATGAACTACTAGCATTGAGCTAACGTTACTGTGCATAATTTATAAAATGGTAGCTACGTTTAGCTAGCTAGCTAGTTGGCTAGCTAACTAGAATGAATTAATTAAGCTACAATCAATTTAGTTAGCTAATTCATAACTATTTCAGGCGTGTTACTGGTCAGCTTAGTTGTCGCTTATTATGAGTTTGTTACCTGAAACAAAGTGCTAGAGTGAGAGCACCTATTCGACCACCTTCGTTCGACAGACAGGAAAGCGTAAACTGATTCGCAACTATATATGAAATAGGCGAAATATCGGTAACAACCTGAACCTAGTTATGTAGGAAAAATATCCTTGTTATCCTCCTGTGGTTATTTTTTCAGTACTTTCACGTTTTTTTGTGTGCCAGCAAATAAGTCAGACGTGGTCCAGCGCTAGCATTTGGTTGCTAAGAGGACGTGTATCGACCACCCCATATAAATGAATGGAAATTTGCTAAATAGCCGTTAGGAAAGCAGTTTGAAATTATGAAGCAAAGTCTGCGCCATTGACTTTAATGGGTCGCGATGACATAATTCATTGTCTTAAGTTGATATAGTAAATAAGGCTGTATTAGTATTACTAAATGTGTATGTATGAAGTTGATTTTTTAAAATACAGTTTATTATGTGTATTTTTACAGGACTTACATTTTAATAGGTAACGATGTCCAGTTATTTCTCAAAATACGAAGTAACAACGGGCAAGCACCAGCTATGATAATCGCAGGGATTCATCAATTCGTTTCACAATTTCCTAGTGAGGTTACAAAGTTAAATTATGTATTTTTACTAATTTTCGAAATATAGTTTGTTCCTGAGGTCAGGTTGCACCCCACAGCACAACAACCTGAGCCCAACATCAGTCTGTTCATCAGTTTAACTTTCACTCCATTTGTAATCGGTGCCATATTAGCCAGTAAACACAAACCCAATAATAAACAAACACAGACCGGAAGTTAACTTAGGGCCAAGCGCACAACCTTGGCAACGCGCGTGCCTCCGATGAAAGCGTCTATAGGGCTTACCAAATTTTGGACCAATGTGCACAATTTGTAGAATGCGTGAAATGGAGAGTGTGTATACAGATCCAGCATTGTAGTATAGAACATTACTGGCATTTAGCTGGACACTCTTATCCAGAGCGACACAACTTGTTTTATATACAGCTGGATGTATACTGAAGCAATGCTGGTTAAGTACCTTGCTCAAGGGTACAACAGTCCTACCTGGGAATCAAACCTGTGACCTTTAGGTTACAAGCCCAGCTCCTTACCCATTATACTACACTGCCGCCTGCTGTGTGTTGTCGTATAGGAAACACCTTTCTAAAATGGCTGGTGTAGTGGAGAATGTGTGCTGAGTTAATGGAATCATAATGGGCAGTACTACAAAATGATAATACAATATCGATAATACGGTTCCTCTGCGAACCACTCCCTCATTGCCCATCTTTCGTCATGCTATGAAGATGCATCTCTTCAGACTATATCTGGACTAACTAACTACCACCACTCTGCGGATCGTTTCTATCGCTTAAATTCCCCTCTTTCATGCTACACATGCACCTCCTATGCCACTCATGTTACATGTACCTCCATCCAGCACTTATTGTACTTTGTATCGTCGTCCTGATGTTGTAGCTTGTAATGCCCTCTAGTTTGACTTAGCATAGGTTAGGTCAGGGTAATGGTCACTGTGTGAACTGTACTTTGTGTTCTTGGTTATGAATAACTGTATAAAATGAGTAGCGTACCTTATTGGACCTGCGTTTTTTAGTTGTTCCAATGACCTTTGGTATGCACTTTTGAACGTCGCTTTGGATAAAAGCATCTGCCAAATAACTGTAATGTAATGTAATAATAAAAACAATGATCAGTTGTTAGGTTTTAAGCTATAGTTACAAAGAAAGTCTTCAGATGAGATTTTAAGGGTTGAACTGTAGTTTACATGCGTGCCTAGTCTGAAGGATGTTACCTCTGCTAACAGAGGAACAAAAGACGCGCAATAGCGTCTAACCCAGGGTCAAGTAGGCCTGGGGTTTGTGGTGGATGTAAACCATCATCCCACTGCCGTAGCTCGAAGTGGCATTTGACCTGATTGGTCGCAGGGGCCATATTTGTGATGACTGGTTCTGCTTGTGGTGAATGCCCGTGATTAGTGAGTGGCCGTGGGGGAGATGAGTGGATTTATTTTTGATGAATGAATGACACTGGGGAAGTTAGGGATGGCTAGCTGTGTTTGTGATGGGTGAGAGTGGCCATTTGTGTGATACAGTATGTGGCCATGTGTGTGTGTGTGTGTGTGATGTGGTCCTAGGTTTTAATCCTGGTCTGGGCCTTTCTGTGTGGAGTTTGCATGTTCTCCCTGTGTCTGTGTGGGTTTCCTCCGGGTACTCCTGTTTCCTCCCATGGTCCAAAGACATGCAGGTAGGCTAATTGGAGACTCTAAATTGTCCTTGGGGTATGAATGCCTGAGTGAATGGTGTGTCGGCTCTGTGATGGATTGGTGGCCTGTCCGGGGTGTATTCCTGCCTTTCACCCAATGTTTGGACAGGGTCCACATACCCCACCCCCCCCTTCACCCCCCCAATCCCTCAACAACAAAAAGTGTTTTAAATTGAACAAACTTGTGTGGCTTATATTCTGTGTTTATTGTGTTTATGGATCTGCTGTTAAAGAGCTGTTAGCTGACCTTGATCTGACCTTGATCTGAGTATTGCTGTGTCTCTGTGATGCAAACTGCGCTTAGCTTTAACTCCGAGGTGGGGGGGGGGTGGGGGTCACAGAGGGGTCAGTGGGTCTCTCAGGGGCCTGGCTGAAATAAGTTCAGTGGGCGGGTTCAACAGGGAACTGCTAAGCTTTCGGTGTTTTACAGAGGAGTGTCTGTAGATTTTTTCAACTGTAGTGTATGGGAATATGTGTGGAATTGGTGGCATATTGGAGGCTTTGCCACAAGATATTAATTCATTATGGTTATGGCTAGAGTGCGTAGCCTTGGTTGTATAGTGTTGAGCACAGTGTGTGTGGAGTTCACGGTGTGTGGGGAGTTGATGGTATGGTTTAATGGACTGTGTTTGTGGAGTTGGAGGTATAGGAGTGGACAGTGTGTAGAGCTGCTGGTGTGGTGTAGTGTATGTAGAGCTTCTGGTATAAAATGGCAGACAGAGTGTGTACAGTTGATGGTATAGTATGCTGGACTGTGTGTACTGCTGAATCAGTGGTATGGCAAGGAAGAGTGTAGAGTTGGTGGTCTAGCAGTCCACTGTGTGTTCAGAGATGTTGGTGTAATATACTGCACCATGGTGAATAGATCCTGTCCAGCCTGCATTCCTGACAAGGGGGGGTACAGGTGGGGGGGCACAGCGCTGGCTTCTGTGCAGCAGCCTGGTGTCCAGACTGGTGCTGTGCCAAACCCCACACCCGCGCCCCCACCCCCCCCCCCCCCCCCACCTCACTCAGCAGATCTGGATCCATCCCAGGGAATGCCCCCACACTCCCTCCTCTGACTCCCCAGACAGACTCACCATTGTTCTGGGGGTCAGACACCAACCCGCAAAGAAAAACAAAAATGGCCCCCGCGGAAGAGAGCAGAGCGGTGTTCGCTGCGTGATTTATTGCACACGCTCATGCCCCGCCCCCCTCATAAATATACAGCACTCTGGCCACGCCCCCTCATAAATATACAGTGCGTATCAGAGTTGGGCTATCGAATGGGTAAAGCATGAGAAATAAATACTATATCAAGCAAGCTGTAAATATTCTCTCCCTTTCTCTGTCTTTCTCCCTCCCTCGCTCTCTCTCTCTCTCTCTCCCTTCTCCATTTTCAGCCTCCTCTTCCTCTCCGCGCATCCCGTCGGATCTGGAGCAGGCTCGGCCACAGACCAGCGGAGAGGAGGAGCTGCAGCTGCAGCTGGCGCTGGCCATGAGTCGTGAGGAGAGTGAGAAGGTAAAACACACACACGCTCACACGCACACACACAGACACACAAACACACACGCTCACACGCAGACACACAAACACACACACGCTCACGCACACACACAGACACACAAACACACACACGCTCACACACATGCACACAGACACACACATGCGTGCACACACACACAGACATACACGCATGCACGCACGCATGCACACACATACACTCACAGACACAAATGCGCACACACACACACTCACACTCACAGACACACATGCGCACACGCAAACACAGACACACATGCACACACACACACACATACACACAAATACACACACACACACATTCTCTCTCTCTCACACACACACACACACATACACACATTCTCTCTCTCTCACACAGAGGTAATTTCTGTGTGCACATTGTCTGACAGTGCTACTGTTTATCACCCTGTTTTGCGTGTTCACAAAGAGCACAGCTAACCTAATACCCCACTTCACAATGCCCTCCTCCGTCACCATTGTCCCTGTCTCTTTGTGCAAACTCTATTGATTGTGGCTTGTGCTGTCCGGGAGTGCTGTGATTGGCTGGTCTGACCGTATTGTTCAGCGAACTGTCCTCCACTGATTGGCTGCTGGACCTGTGACTGGTTTAGAGTGCTGTCAGCACTGCAAACACTGCAGTTCTGCATTCAGTCTTTCAAAACGCTCTGATCATCCCTTCATCCCTCCATCTCTCCGAACGCTCTGACCATCCCTCCATCCCTCCATCTCTCCAAACACTCCCTCCATCCCTCCATCTCTCCAAACACTCGCTCCATCCCTCCATCTCTCCAAACGCTCTGACCATCCCTCCATCTCTCTAAAGGCTCTCTTGGTCCCTCCATCTCTCTCTAAACGCTCTGACCATCCCTCCGTCTCTCTCACGCTCCTCTTACCCTCACAAAAGTAGACCATTGTCTCCCTCAGTTAGAATCCGCCCCTCTCCTGTCTTACACACGCACTCCTCCCTCAGCCCTCTGCTTCCTCCCAGAGGAGTATCTCACCCCCCCCCCCCCCACCCACACACACACACACACGGCTGTGATGCCAGGAAAAAGTAATCAATCTTCGAGTTAGCAGCACAGGCTGATGCAGCTCAATGGGTCTTAAGCAATTGATCGCGCTTTCATGCCCTGCTCCACCCACCAACCCCCGCCCCCCACTCACACCCCCGCGCCCCCTGCCCGCATATCTGTGCGGTCAACCAGCCTTGCTATTGACGCCAGCGGCCTCCCGTGCCAGGAGGTAGCCAAGGACACGTGTGTGCGAGGTCATTAATGCGGGAAACGGGAGAGAGGGGGGAGGGGGGGAGGGGGGGCGAGAGAGGGAGGGAGTAAGATAGGGGGGGCGAGAGAGTGTGATGGAGGGAGAGAAGAGGGGGAGCAAGAGAGGGAGAGGGAGAAAGGGAGAGAGAGAAAGAGAAGAGGGAGAGAGAGACAGAGAGAGAGGGGGGGAGCGAGAGAAGGAGAGAGAGGGAGAGAGAAATGCATCCAGGGAAAGTCAAATGTCACACAAGTGATAGAAGTTGCAGGTTTGATTCCCAGATGGGGCACTGCTGTTGTCCCCTTGAGCAAGGTGCTTAACCTGGCTTGATTCAGCAATAATCCAGCTATATATATGCATTGTAAAGGAAAGATGTAGGTTGTGTTATTCAGTCTGGATAACAGTGTCTGCTAAATGTAATGTAGCTGTGAATCCCCTGAGAACTCTGTCTAACCCCCTCTGGCCACTAGGGGCAGTGTGGGCTCTCTTTACATAATGAAACTGGGCATAGTTCACTCTGCGTGTGGACAATCCCGAATGATCAGACCTTTTGTGCTTAACAGGGAGGCACCCCCCGAAGAAAGTGTGGCTCTGACATTTTGGCGATCGCCCAGGTCCCTGCTGTGGGGCCTCCTGTAACACCCTTCGTGTTAATGGATTTCAGTGCCCCCCCCCCCCCTTGAGCCCTGTGCTAACCCAGAAACGGCTCTATCAGTGTACAAACAGGGCCTGCACGCTCACACGCATGCACACAAATACAAACACAGACCCGCATTCAAAAGTTCATGCACACATATACAAACATACACACACACTTATTCAAATGTATACTCACACACACACACACACACACACACACAAAGATCAATCTTACTGTGACTTCCCTGGTTAAATAAAGGTTAAATAGATGAACACACACACACACACACACACACTCAGGCATCTGCATACTGTGGAATTGCATCACCTCTGCACTAGCCAGGCAGCCTAATCCTCATGTGTGAATGTGGAAAATGTTAGATTATCACTTTCCTTTCCTTCCCTCCCTCTCTCATTTCCTGTCTGACCTCTGCGACCCGATTACCTCATCGGGGGTGGGGCGGGAGTTGAGAGTTTGAGATTTTTAGACTTTGACTCGACAGGCTGGCATTAATGAGCGCCTAAAATGCATAGATGTAGATTTTCCAGATTGGACCTTGAGGGCGACAGTGGAGTGGGGGCAAGCCAGATGGCTGTGTTCCTTAAGAATTACAGTCCAGTTCTACTTTGGTTTCTGTTTGGGACTGCAGCTGGTCAGTCTGTGTGTGTGTGTGTGTGTGTGTGTGTGAGAGAGAGCGGGTCTGTGTGCTGGCACATTAAGGCTGTCACATCAAACAGGCGCATGAATATACATTCCACAGTATGCTGCATCTCATCCGTCTGTGATCTGTTTGCATTTTAATTACTCCGTTCAATCCAGTTCAATCAGATGTGAGCTGGATTTCTGCCACTGGAGTTAAGCTGCCGGAGAGCTCACAAAATAACACGATACGCCATCAATTAACTAACAATCAATTAACTAGCAACGAATCAATTAACTAGCAACGAATCAATTAACTAGAAATTAATCAATTAACTAACAATCAATTAACTAGCAACGAATCAATTAACTAGAAATGAATCAATTAACTAACAATGAACAGTTAGACTGATGTGATGGAGATGTGATGTGAAACGGGCGGTGACAATTTAACCAGATCTTTATTTTCTTACTAAATTAACTTTTTAATTGACTTTTTTTGAGGTATTACTGCCACCTTGTGTTGGAAAAGAGCACCCCGCCTGAATCCTTTTTATCCTGCATTGTGTGATCCTTGTTTCTCTCAAAGGACCAGGATTGACTCTGTTCTTTTTACCTCTTTTTGCATCCCCCCCCCTTCCCCTCAACACTATCCCCTGATTGGTTGATTTCTAACCTTCCCCATATTGCTCACCTTGAACCCCCCCTCCATCCCTAGCCTGCCCCTCGGGTGGAAATGGACGAGCAGACTCAGCTCGAGATCGCCCTCTACCTGAGCAAGGAGCAGCTGCAGCAGGTATCGCCGTGTGGGCGGGACAAGGAGGCGGGTCCATGGCTGGAGCCTAGCGACCACGTGGCCTATCAGTCTGCGCTTCCTAACACAGACCCTTTTCTCCCTCTAGCCCAGTAACACAGCATCCCTTTCTCTCACCTCTCTCTTTCTCATCCAAGTAGCACCACCAACAGCACGGCCATTGGCAACATCTCCTCTCTGACCAATCAGACGGGATCTTCCCCTGTCGCTGACCAATAACGCAACAGCCCCGCCCACCAAACTAACCAGTAGAGCTGACTGCATTTCTTCCATGAGCAGTGCTAGCGTGGGCTCTGTCTACAGTCTCCTCTCATCTCTCTTTCCGCTGCTAACAAAATAAACCCTCTAACAGGGAGGGGGAGGGGCCACTGCAGCAGGATTCCTTTGAGTGGCTGGGGGTGGGGGGCCTCCAGTGCTTGGTCAGCTGGGATTCTAACTCCTGTTAACGTCTTCCCCTTTCATTACGCCAACCCCCCTCTCTCTCCCTCCCTTGTAGCCAGCCCCGCCCCCTCCCGTTGCCTTGGAGATGGACGAGGACATGCAGCTCCAGATAGCCTTGAGCCTGAGCAAAGAGGAGCACGAGCAGGTACTGCCCCCTGGGGCCTTCAGGGGCCTTCTCTGGGGCCCAACAGGGCCCGAAAAATGGCGGGGTGACTCCCTACGCCCCCCTCCCCCACTATTTCCTGTGGCTTACTCTTTGTTTGCTGCAGCACTTTTCAGAGCTTAATGGCTTTGTCTCCTCCTTTTTTCTACCCTCTTCATTCTCTCCTTTTCTTTATCTTGTCTTTCTCTCCTGCTCTCCTTTGAATCGTACACACACACGCACACACACAGACACGCACACTCCCATCCTGTCTTCTGTCCTTCAGAGCGCTTCCTCCTCAGTGTTTCTCCTCTTTCAGATACGGGGTGTGCCTTTCTCTTCCTTTCTCTCCCTCCCTCCCTCGCTCTGCCAGGTGGGCACGGAGGAGCAGCCGTCTGTCTGACCTGGGCCTGAGCACCCTCCTTTCCTCCTACAGAAACCCTTCCCTACTTCCTTCTTTCCTTCTTTTCTTCCTTCCTTTCCTGAGGCTGGTAGTGTCTCTAAACTCAGCTGTCCTGAGCTCTGCTCTGGAGAATACCCTGCGTTTGTGTGTGTGTGAGCGTGCGCGCGCTTGTGTGTGTGTGTGTGCGCGCGCGCGCGTGTGTCTGTGTGTGCGTGTGCGTGCGTCTCTCACTGCTGTCTATTCGTCTGTCTGTCTGTCTGTGCGCAGGAGCAGCGCAGTCGCCAGGGAGACGAGTCCCTGCTGCAGAAAGCTCTGGAGGAGAGCAGGAGGGAGAGTGAGAGCGGGACGGGGGAGGTAAGTGACAGTCCTGGCCCGGAAACGTCCCCCCTGCCCCAACACAGTCCCACCCCGAAAACATGCCTCCCTGCACCAGAACAGTCCCGCCCCCGAAATGTGCCCTCCACACGTCCCACTGAGGAATTTCTCTGTACAGATGCTGTACACCCCCCTTGGGGCAGATACTTCATTTAAAACAATTTAGCCCTTTAGAGCAGGACTCCTGGTCCTGGAGAGCCACAGGCTCTGCACTGTTACTCACACACATATGCACACACACACACACACACACACACACACACGTACACACACACACGTTCAGACACATTTCTTTCTCTCAGGTTTTTGACTGTATAATTTAACCCCAGTGAACCTGCTGTAGTTTAACCCCAGTGAGCTGAGTGTAGTTTAACCCCAGTGAGCTGAGTGTAGTTTAACCCCAGTGAGCTGAGTGTAGTTTAACCCCAGTGAGCTGAGTGTAGTTTAACCCCAGTGAGCTGAGTGTAGTTTAACCCCAGTGAGCTGAGTGTAGTTTAACCCCAGTGAGCTGAGTGTAGTTTAACCCCAGTGAGCTGAGTGTAGTTTAACCCCAGTGAGCTGACTGTAGTTTAACCCCAGTGAGCTGAGTGTAGTTTAACCCCAGTGAGCTGAGTGTAGTTTAACCCCAGTGAGCTGAGTGTAGTTTAACCCCAGTGAGCTGAGTGTAGTTTAACCCCAGTGAGCTGAGTGTAGTTTAACCCCAGTGAGCTGAGTGTAGTTTAACCCCAGTGAGCTGAGTGTAGTTTAACCCCAGTGAGCTGAGTGTAGTTTAACCCCAGTGAGCTGAGTGTAGTTTAACCCCAGTGAGCTGAGTGTAGTTTAACCCCAGTGAGCTGAGTGTAGTTTAACCCCAGTGAGCTGAGTGTAGTTTAACCCCAGTGAACTGAGTGTAGTTTAACCCCAGTGAGCTGAGTGTAGTTTAACCCCAGTGAACTGAGTGTAGTTTAACCCCAGTGAGCTGAGTGTAGTTTAACCCCAGTGAGCTGAGTGTAGTTTAACCCCAGTGAGCTGAGTGTAGTTTAACCCCAGTGAGCTGAGTGTAGTTTAACCCCAGTGAGCTGAGTGTAGTTTAACCCCAGTGAGCTGAGTGTAGTTTAACCCCAGTGAGCTGAGTGTAGTTTAACCCCAGTGAGCTGAGTGTAGTTTAACCCCAGTGAGCTGAGTGTAGTTTAACCCCAGTGAGCTGAGTGTAGTTTAACCCCAGTGAGCTGAGTGTAGTTTAACCCCAGTGAGCTGAGTGTAGTTTAACCCCAGTGAGCTGAGTGTAGTTTAACCCCAGTGAACCTACTGTAGTTTAACCCCAGTGAGCTGAGTGTAGTTTAACCCCAGTGAGCTGAGTGTAGTTTAACTCCAGTGAGCTGAGTGTAGTTTAACTCCAGTGAGCTGAGTGTAGTTTAACCCCAGTGAGCTGAGTGTAGTTTAACCCCAGTGAGCTGAGTGTAGTTTAACCCCAGTGAGCTGAGTGTAGTTTAACCCCAGTGAGCTGAGTGTAGTTTAACCCCAGTGAACCTACTGTAGTTTAACCCCAATGAGCTGAGTGTAGTTTAACCCCAGTGAGCTGAGTGTAGTTTAACCCCAGTGAGCTGACTGTAGTTTAACCCCAGTGAGCTGAGTGTAGTTTAACCCCAGTGAGCTGAGTGTAGTTTAACCCCAGTGAGCTGAGTGTAGTTTAACCCCAGTGAGCTGAGTGTAGTTTAACCCCAGTGAGCTGAGTGTAGTTTAACCCCAGTGAGCTGAGTGTAGTTTAACCCCAGTGAACTGAGTGTAGTTTAACCCCAGTGAGCTGAGTGTAGTTTAACCCCAGTGAGCTGAGTGTAGTTTAACCCCAGTGAGCTGAGTGTAGTTTAACCCCAATGAAAAGACTGTGCAGTTAGCCCCAGTGACATGACCACTCTGTCCCGTGTCAGTCTGCGATGATGGACCTGGTGGACATTTTCGGCCCGGTCTCTGGTGCGTCCCCTTCTGATGACCCTTGGGACGCACAGCCTGCCACCCTGACGACCTCTGACCCCTGGGACTCTGTGGGTAAGCACAAACACGCACACACACAGGTACGCACGCACATACACACACATATGCACTCACACAGACGCACACACACACACACACAGGCACACACCGACACACACGCAGGCACATACACACACGCACACATGCACACACGCACACACACAGGCACACACCGACACACACGCAGGCGCACACACATGCACACACGCACACATGCACACACACACACACACACACACACACACACACACACACACGCAGGCACATACACACACGCACACACGCACACATGCACACACACACACACACACATAGGCACATACACACACAGACACACACACACACACAGCAGTATAATGAGAGAGGCAGCCCTCTCAGGTTCAGTCATTAACACCAGTAAATACTCCACTGTGAGCTCTTCTTATTCCAGCACATCACTTAATTAGTTCAGCTTTTATTGGCCACTTAATTTAATACTGAGTGCTTTACACCAGGCCTGCTAAGAGTCTCATTCGTCCATGAAGGCACCGTGTCACCGCAAAGCAGGAAGCACCTGTTTGGATCGCTGTTCAGAACCTCCGACGCACTGGGGTCTGAACCTGAGGGTTGTGGGTTTGAATCCCGGGTGACAGACACATCTGCTGATGTAGCTTTATACTTTATGTTTGGTGCTTCTGTTTGGGATAATATTCATACATCCCTATAATGCCTCTGTCATGCAATCTTATGCCCCTATTGCCATATATACATGTGCATATACAGAGGACCACATTAATGAAGTATCAACGCATACAGGAAAGTGTCACTTTTATGATTTTAATGAATATTATTTAAAATGAAAATAAATTCTATAATAAACACATACTCTCTCTCTCCTCCCCCCCCCCCCTCCCTCTCCCTCTCTCTAGCGGGAGCACGCTCCACTACTCCAGTGATTGGCAGTCCATGGATGGCCCCTCCCGCCTCCACTAGCCCCTCCCAACCCTGGGGTCTCACACATGATTCGTCAGATCCCTGGGAGGCTCCACCCACTGCGCCTAGCCCCAACCATGCCAGCCAATCCTGGAGCTCCCCTGCCCATCCTGGTACAGGCATGAACTATGCGCACGCACATACGCGCACACACACACACACACACACAGTACTGTAGCGCTTATCTCAGGTCCTGTGTAATGTGTACTCATTAGTTTTAACTCCACGCTTGATTGTAGGTGTGGGTGTATGATTCTGCACATGCAAATGCAAAAATATTAATAATTACAATAAAAGGGCTGCAGAAACAAAAGCAACTTCCCCCCTATTCGGAGTGTAAAACGATGGCATCAATTACGTTTCACCACTGTACTCCTACCAGGGGATTCAGTGTAACTCTACTGTGGATTCAGTGCCTGTGTTTGTCTGTTATTTTTCATAAGTCAGGTCACTAATAGGACTTGTAGTCTCTATGGTGTTCCGCTGCAGGGCTTCAGTAGGACTGAGTCAGAACGTCTATGGTGTTTTTATGGTGTTCGAGGCAGAGCTGGAGGGTGTGTTGGTCTGTAGTTGCAGGTGCTCCTGGGATAGATCCCTTCTCACTCCCAGGCGAGAACGCCAGGGAGCCAGACAGCATCGCCCCCAGAGTCTTCACCCCTCGCTCAGAAAGCCCTGCGGGTCGGTGCCTGTCTGTCCGTCTGCCTGCCTGCCTGTCTGTCTGTCTGCCTGCCTGCCTGCCTGTCTGCCTGTCTGCCTGTCTGTCTGCCTGCCTGCCTGCCTGCCTGTCTGTCTGTCTGTCTGCCTGCCTGCCTGCCTGCCTGTCTGTCTGTCTGTCTGTCTGTCTGTCTGTCTGTCTGCCTGCCTGCCTGCCTGCCTGTCTGTCTGTCTGTCTGTCTGTCTGTCTGTCTGTCTGCCTGCCTGCCTGCCTGCCTGCCTGTCTGTCTGTCTGTCTGTCTGTCTGCCTGCCTGCCTGCCTGCCTGCCTGCCTGCCTGTCTGTCTGTCTGTCTGTCTGCCTGCCTGCCTGTCCGTCTGTCAGCCTGCCTGTCTGCCTGTCTGCCTGTCTGCCTGGCGGCCTGCCTGTCTGCCTGTCTGCCTGTCTGTCCATCTGCCTGCCTGCCTGCCTGCCTGCCTGTCTGCCTGCCTGTCTGTCTGTCTGTCTGCCTGCCTGCCTGCCTGCCTGCCTGTCTGTCTGTCTGCCTGCCTGCCTGCCTGCCTGTCTGTCCGTCTGCCTGCCTGCCTGCCTGTCTGTCCGTCTGCCTGCCTGCCTGTCTGTCTGCCTGTCAGCCTGCCTGTCTGTCTGTCTGTCCGTCTGCCTGCCTGCCTGCCTGTCTGTCCGTCTGCCTGCCTGCCTGCCTGCCTGCCTGTCCGTCTGCCTGCCTGCCTGCCTTCCTGCCTGCCTGCCTGCCTGCCTGTCTGTCTGTCTGCCTGTCTGCATGCCTGCCTGTCTGTCCGTCTGTCTGCCTGCCTGCCTGCCTGTCTGTCTGTATGCCTGTCTGTCTTTCTGTCTGTCTGTCTGTCTGTCTGTCGAACTATCTATATCTATTTATCTATCTATCTATAGTTATAGGTGAAGGGTGTTGGTAATTGAATGAAATATTAGAGATTATTATTTTTTATTATGTATTTTGTTACTTCCTCTTTTTTCTCTCTTTTGATTATGTTTAATCTTTGAAGTAGGTCTTTTTTTATGTTGAATTAGGTTTGAAAGGAGGGGGCTATTCAAGGTCTTTTTTATAAGCAAAAAGGACACACTGTATCATTGTGGGGAAGGAGCATGCTAACAGAGTGCTAATAGCTTCCTCTTGTGGAGAATCTTCAGCCTGCTCAATGTGAGTGAGTGAGTGAGTTATAAGCCAGGTCCATAAGGTGCTTCACATGAAAAATGTTTATCTGTCTGTCTGTCTATATATTTTCTATCACCCCACTTTCTCTTTCTCCACCTCTCTGTCTGATGGTGATTGTGAAACCAGTCTTTTCTGGGCTGGGGTTTGGGGATAGATCTGGGATTTGGGGGTACTGCGCTAACGTGCCCCCCTTTCCTCTGTATCCCAGACACGGACCCATTTGGGGAGGGTGGCAAGGTGGGGCAGGTGAACGGCCGCAGGGAGGGCAGCCCGGAGCTCTTTGACCTGTCCCGTCTGGGGGAGACCCTAAGAGTGCCCAGCCCCCGCACCTGCCGAACCCCCGAGGCCTTCCTGGGGCCCACGGCCGCCTCGCTGGTCAACCTGGACACCCTGATCCCCCCCAACCCCCCCGCCAAAAACAAGAACCCCTTCCTCTCAGGTGAGTCATCATTCTAATGCTGATGTCACAAATACTACCGGTGACTGAAAGAGTTCAAGAACATTGACTTAGAATTAAAAACATTTTTTTTAAACAATCCAAAGAAGCCTACATTTTGCATTCAGGCATTTAAGCAGGCACCCTTATCCAGAGGCACTAATGCAGCTTCCAGTTTTTGTAGACATATGGACCCCTTTATACAGCTGGTTATTCACTGAAATAGTTCAGCTTTATGGGTTTATTGTGAATAGAGCGTGCAACCTGTGAGTTAAAGAGCAGTTCCCTAACCCCTATGCTACACTGGCACCTGAGCTGCACGTGTGCTTGTGTTTGTGCAGTCCAGTCTCCATGTATTGGGTTATGTATTAAGCAACAGTCTTCACTCAGCAGACATCCCTATGCACGGTAATGTTGCACATTTCTACATCTTTACGACTGAAATTACCCATGGTCCCTTTAGGACTGAAATTACCCATGGTCCCTTTAGGCCTGATATTACCCATGGTTTTTTTTAGGACTGATATCACGCATGGTTCTTTACGACTAAAATTACCCATGGTGCTTTTTATTGCACTGTTGTTGTCGGGAACATAACAAATGAGTCTAATGGACTGCCTTCACATCCATCCTTTACACTGACACTTTAGATTCAGTTGCCATTTCAGTTAGTTACATTGCAAAAGCGTATACACACACAGAGGCGATATTAATGGAGTATCTCCAAATGTGAAAGTGGAAAGAAGCCATAAACAGTGAAATACATCTCTCTGTCTCGCCATCTTGACCTCTTCCTCTCTCTTGCTTTCTCCCTCCCTCTCTCTCTCTCTCTCTCTCTCTCTTTCTCCCTCTCCCTCTCTCTCTCCCTCCCTCTCTCTCTCTCTCCCAGGTCTTAGCGCTCCCTCGCCCACTAACCCGTTCCACAGCGACCAGCCGCGCCTGACGCTGAACCAGATGCGGCCCAGCTCCACCTCCCCCCTGCCCCCAACGGCGCTCCCCTACAGCGCCTCCCTCCCCCTCCCGCTCCCCCACCAGCCGTCGGCCCTGCCCTCCTCCTTCACCCAGCCGCCCGCCTTCCCGCCGTCCCACGGGCTGCTGGACATGCCCAGCAACCTGCCCCAGCCGCTGCTGCCCCTGTCCCCCGCGCCCCCGCCGGGGCCTCCAGGGGACCCCCACGGTCAGAACCCCTTCCTGTGAGGCCCTTGCCGAATTGCCGCTGACAGCGCCGCTTCCGGCCCCTTCCAGAAAGTTCCTGACCTCAGACTACGCTGGAGCTGGAGACGCGCCCCACCCCGCCCTGCCCGGACCTGGACACGCCCAGCCTCTCTTGGCCCCGCCCCTGCCAAAGCTGAAAGGCTTTTTATTTGTTTTTAAGATGAATTATGATTTTACCCCTGATTATCCCTTTCTCTCTGTCTCTGCACACCTTACACCACACTGTAAGCTCTTGGCAGTCTGTGTGTGTGTGTGTGTGTGTGCGTGTGTGTGTGGAAGAAGTCTAGGATTGCTTACAATGCTCTTCTATGCTCAAAGCCACGGCTGCCTTCCTGTGTTATTCTCTGAAGTAGGAGTTTCCAGAGAAGGGAAGTGACAGGTGCCCACCATGGCCCCTCCCTGTCCTGCCCTAGCCCCTCCCCACTCTGCCCTGGCCCCTCCCTGTCCTGCCCTGGCCCCTCCCTACTCTCCCTGCTCCGCCCTGCACACCCCTCCTCTCATAACTGTGACTCCCAACGACCAGCACCAAATAACCGACAAAACTGGCACAGATGCTCTGACTCTCGCCCCTCCCTGAAAGCCAGCTCTCATCTCCCGGACTGTTTTTCTTACTGCGTCTTCACTGGGGGGCACATAATATCTCGAGCAGAGCTGACTGTACCCCCAGAACCACGTGCCTGCCTCACCGACAGACCCACAATGCATCGCGAGCCTCTCGGCCAATGAAACGCGTCGGAAACCCTCGCCTTCGGCCGCGTCGCCTCCGATTGCCTCTGTGACTGAATTCCACGCTCTCTGGGGCGAAGGCCGGAGCCGGGGGGAAGGACAGGCGGACGCTGAAGGACAGACAGACTCACGGACGTGGATTTCGGCCACGGCGTCGTTTCCACGGACAGGTCGTTTCGGGGTTCGGGGGGTGCGTGAGAGCTGGCCTGAAACGGACTGGATTTGGACGCGTAACCCCGGTAAACACACTGATTTACTCACCGTCAAAGTATAAATCCATAAGTAAGATGAAATCTAAATAAAAGATTTAAAGGAGTTTGCCTTGATGTTGGTTTTTAATTCACCTCCCCTTTCCTCTGTTGCTCTGCAGTCTGTGATTCCAACCGTAGACAGCATAGACTTCATGCGCGCCATTTATTTTTTCTGAAAGAAGGCTCTGGCCTTTTACCTGGGAACACGAGGTGTCACCAGGGGTGCGTCACTCACGGAGACGTCTGCTAGTCACAGGAGCAGCATAAGCTCCATGCACACACCGTGTTGTCCGTTGCTGCCCCCTACTGTGCAGTTGTGTTATTACATTTTTTTGAATGTTTTTTTTGTTCTATGTTATTGTTGTTCTTGTGTTGGACCCTCTCGAGTTGTCGCACAGGGGAACACGGTGGGTGTTGCTTTTTGAGGTGCGGTTTTGGCAGTCTCCCGCCCCCGCTCTCCCCCGGGGTGTTTGTGTGCCGTTTAGACGCAGCCGTCTGCAGACCTGCACTCACCGTGCGGAACACAATGACAAAATTAGAGCCAAACGCGGAGATAAGTGCTTGGCGTGTGGTCACCTCATACTGCCTGCTGCTGGGACAGAGTGGCTCGGGTACAGAAGATCATATGGTTCCCATTTGTTATGAGGGATGATGGGACAGTTTTTTTGTTTTTTTTTTGCGGGGGCGTGGGGGGGTCACTTCAGAACATTGCACGAGGGAATATGTGTGCCTCACTGTTCCGGGGGTGGTGTCCTTTTTTATGGCAAGTGGCAGGTGGAAAGATGATGTCACTTGAGACGCACGGGTTAGGTCCAATTGGCTGAGGGGCAGGGGCTATTGTGATGTCATCCTAAAAGATGAGGTCACTTGGTGAGGAGTTGGAGCAGGCTCTGTTCTCATACGCGAAATAAATCCCTGAGCCAAGAGCTGCCTTCTACCCCCTGCCTCCTCTCCCCTCATTCACACACAGAAAGCTCAGATCCGCTTGTCATTAAGTCAGCTAGATGCCCCACCCCTCCCTCCACAAGATGTATGAATATTAATCTGTGGGATGACACTGCATGAAAATGTTTTTTTTTTCACCTTGTGATTGGGAACACCATAGTTTTCTATGCTATCTATGTTTTCTAAGTCAAAACTTATTTCATTTTATGTTTTGCTTGTAGATGGAGACTCTTTAGTTCATTTCTTTATCCAGCCATACCCTACCTCTTCTGTTTTACCAGAGACTCACTTCATAATTCCCTGCTCATTCTTTTTGATTTACTCAGTGCAGGGGTCCCCAAACCATGGGTTGCCTGATTTGAGGATGGGGGTCACCTGAAAATTTGGAGAAAAAATAAAAAGACATTTTTGTCTCTTTAAAATAGTGAACATAGACGACTATATGTCGAACTTCACAACAACCCAACTATAATAAGGCAATGGGGCACGAGAGGTGGTGGTATATGGCCAGTATAGTGGAGGCTAAATGGTGCCGTTAGGCACAAAGTGTGTGTGTGGGTGGCGTCGTTGGGCTCATGGAAATTTGTGAGCGTTTATTTGGGCTCACATCAGAAAAAAATGTTTGGGAGCCCCACATGCAAATTAGTTGGCAAAGAAAATGTATTGCACATCTAAAGTAAACAATGATGGTAGCGGTAGCTGTGGTGAGGTGATAAATGCTGATTGAGGTGTGTAAAGGGTTCACACAGAACCAAATGACTGCCTGTAATTTGGTGACAGAAGTAGAATAAATTGCGGTGGTGGAATGTTAGAAGTGTGCGCATGGGTGCAGCTGATATGGAGTCCAGTTTTCCTCCATTCAGTTCCTGTTGTGAAGGGAAAGCTGGTTGCTGTGGAATCTGCTGCTTAGGCACTTAGGCGTAATGGAGGTCGCTGAAACAACTGCAGAAGACTGGTCCGATAAGGTAACTGTTATCCATCGCCATGACCATCGAGTCCAGCTCACACAGTAAACATAGGCTACATCAGAGAGTAATGTTAAAGTCAAACTAGAAGGAGGCATGACGATGAGCTGCAGCATCGAGATAACAACACAGGTGCAGCGTAAGTGCTGGATGAATCCCTCTGCGTCACTCCAGCGTTTGCATTCACACCGGTTTGAACGTGCACTGCCTTTATCCTTGCTAACTTCCCTTTTCTTTTATTTGTTTTTTTATTTTTTATTTTTTGCTGCTACGCATTTTCCTGTTTAGGTTTTGACGTTCAAGCTTCCCCCCCCCCCCCCACACATTACTTACCTTGTCATTAACTGTTCTGAATTATTTTTTTCCACCAGCAGAGGGGGCTGTGGCAACAGGTAGAAACCCATTCTGGAGCGAGAGAACACAGAGCTTTTTAGATGTGTGTGCTTTTTGCCAGTTCAGCTGAAATTCTCCAACCGGAGCAGGGTTCAAAGCTGCAGTCTTAATCTCATGTGAATTCTATGGTGTGAGGGTGGCCCCATCCCTCGAGTTTCAGTGCTCAGTCTCACAGTCTGTAGGTTTGTGGTTTGATTTGTCGCGTGTCTCAGATTCAGTCTGTAGGTTTGTGGTTTGATTTGTCACATGTCTCAGATTCAGTCTATAGGTTTGTGGTTTGATTTGTCACGTGTCTCAGATTCAGTCTGTAGGTTTGTGGTTTGTTTCATTGCGTGTCTCAGATTCAGTCTGTAGGTTTGTGGTTTGATTTGTCACGTGTTTCAGATTCAGTCTGTAGGTTTGTGGTTTGTTTCATTGCGTGTCTCAGATTCAGTCTGTAGGTTTGTGGTTTGATTTGTCACGTGTCTCAGATTCAGTCTGTAGGTTTGTGGTTTGTTTCGTTGCGTGTCTCAGATATAGTCTGTGGGTTTGTTGTTTGTTTCGTTGCGTGTCTCAGATATAGTCTGTAGGTTTGTGGTTTGTTTCGTTGCGTGTCTCAGATATAGTCTGTAGGTTTGTGGTTTGTTTCATTGCGTGTCTCAGATATAGTCTGTGGGTTTGTGATTTGTTTCGTTGCGTGTCTCAGATATAGTCTGTAGGTTTGTGGTTTGTTTCGTTACGTGTCTGAAACTCAGTCTGTAGATTTGTCTTTTGATTTGTTGCGTGTCTCGTGTTGCTGGTTTCGGTTATGCGCTTCCTCTGGGATGGTGAGTGTTGTGTCTTGGTGTCGAATCTTAGAGTTGGTTCTGGAGACGTCCTGGTGTGCTGGGGAACTAAATCCAAAGTTGTGGGGGTGATTCTTGGTTTCAATTTTGGTTTTGGGTGAATTATCTCCCCCCTTCTCCAGCCCCACAACCACCCCCACTGGTCATAGGCAGCTATTGCCCCACGACCCCAGTTATTCTCATACCTACTTACAGCTGTCACAACACAACTATATCACCTCCACGTGTGCTAGGTGTGTTCTGTGTGTGATGCACATTTATCTTTGTGTGTCGTGTGTGCCCTAGGACACATGTTTAATGCACATATAACACACTTATTATAAAGCACATTCTCATTTTCCTCGTGCACACAGACACACACACACAAACAAAACCATGCACGCAGACACTTACTCAAACAAACACGCACTGACCCTCCACGCACACCTCTAACGTAGATACGCCTACATAAACAGCAAATAAACATACCTAAACACACACGTGCAGCTACTTCAGATACACATCTAACACACACACACCCCTTTAATACACAAATCGAACACTTACACACACGCTCACTTTCCACGCAAACATTTTCTCACTCTTACTACATCACAAATTTCACATGTATTGTCTCCCTTCCACACCGAAAGACACTGGCTAGCAGGTATAATAAAATATCCAAAGGTCTGGTCCAACGTTCACAAGCAGACTTCTTTTGAAACTCTCGGGCGGATTAGATTTACATTTCAGGATCCGGGACCTACACGCACACAGAGGCAATTCTAGAACCCCGGGGGGGGCCTTTATGCCGAAAATTCCCCACGGGGCCCGTCTGACCCACTTCCACTGTCGTCACGTTACCCAAAAACTCCCAAAACTTGGCCTTCGGGGCCCCCCTAATGCTCGGGGGGCCCCAGGCAGTTGTCTGCCTCGCCTGTGCATAAGATTGGCCCCTGCGTACATGCACAGCTGCTATGAATATTCCTAATGCTTCACTCAAGGGGGTTACTGCTACACAAATGAACGGCTTTTGAGCGGTTCAAAATGTACATTCACTCATTTCCGTTCATTCGCCAGTCTGCCCGCTGTGTGTTGGGGGGACACATTTTAGTTGGAGTACTTCAGCTTAATTTTCTTCAGTTTTTTTCCCCTTGGTGAAAGAACTAATGTTTTTTTTTTTCACCCCCCAAACATTTGTTCCTCCCACTAGTTTACTTAACTGACCTGTCCCACGCCCTCGTGTTTCTGCCGAGTAAACGCTACAGAACGGTGTCAGCTTGTCCTTTTGTTGTGCGGTAATTGGTCTTTTCGACGATAACGGACTCGATGTGTCATCCAGGAGCGCAGGTTTCGCGGCTACGTGCCGGCTCTTGTTCCGCGAGGCGAATTTCCTGACGTTCTGACACGAGGACAGCTCCAGGTATTTCAGTATCCTGGCATGAGAGTAGCCTCTTTCACTGTCACCATACAGACCAGGACTTCAAGAAAGCCACCACTGATACGTGAAATATTAATTGAGGCATCTGCCACAAATTGCTATGGCAATCTCAGTGGGGGGTTGCCACATCTAAGC